>NC_058519.1:270440592-270748580 GCF_904849725.1 Hordeum vulgare subsp. vulgare | reverse complement strand
GTGTGGTTACATAAATATCGTACATATGATTATGAAACCCTCAAACATATGGTCAAACCACACCATGAGTTTATTAAAAGGCAAATAAGTTCATTGGGGTATTTGAAAATTTGCAAACATACGACCGGAACTATTCTGGTAAATGATGTTCTCAAATCTTCATCAGAAGGAGAACCAAAAATATAGTGCAATAAAAGAATGATCAATTCGTTTGCGCGTATGATATGTTTGCGTAATTCATTTTTCAGTAATATGGGAAACCTCATGTAATATCCCGATTATACCCAAAATATTGTTTGCCTATAGTTGTACTACTACATGTAGTATAATGTCCAATATCCTATTTCCTGGACATTATATTTGATAAATTTTGAATGTATGAATCAATTCATACATAGTTTTCTTGCGTACAAAATAGTTTTCTAAATCTTACAAAATATTTGGTTATAAGCCTTACAATCCTGGTTTGGGGTTGATTAGAAAATTATGGACAATTCTATTGGTCATAACTTAACAAGTTGCAAAATTTCCCAAATCATCAGATTTTATGTGCATCACATGTGTGATAGGGGAAATTAATTTAAGGCACTCTCACCTTACAATTCTAAATGAGCCACTCATTCTTCCTTGAACACATTGAGAAGATATGTGGATTACTCAACCATTATGTGGTATTATATAGATACTTCATGGTACTCATGGAAACATTTATAAAATGATTTCCAGTGTGTCTCTTATTACACAAACCATGAATGATATAACTAAATTAATTGCTCAAATTCTCAAAGTAAGAGCAAGTTATCCTAAACAAGGGATAAACCCATTCGAATGGACAACTTCGTTGAACTCATTTCACAAGCAGTGTCTGATTATACATAATACTTTATGTAATACACATAATGGTTTAGTTCAATATCTTATCAAAGATAATGAAGTTAATTATATGACCAAGCTTATAGAATCGTAATTTACTAGCCTCATGCTAGACAAATACGACATTGCACACCGTGAGTATGATATAAATCATACCAACTGCATATCATATTACTTTCTCCTCGTAGTAATTACGTGGAAATCAACAAAGTATTTCCTATCTGCGATAATTCGGTTACATACCAATATCACCACTCCAGCATACATCAATGGGCTCTTACAAAAAATAGGGATCTATGTGAGGAATAAAAATTTATCCGTCAATCAAAATTATTCATAGCCCGTATGCTGATTGCATCAGCAATAAGGACATTTCTGTCATTAGGGGGAGATTAGTACCACAAAGAATGTCAAGAAATAAATTAGAACTGTTATTCACATTTAGTCCTTATATCCACGTACTCAAAGAATCTGAACAAGAAGTTTAGAATCACATATTTGCAAGACATTGCAAATCTGCCACATACATTTACTGATGACAAAGGTGTTACGCAATTATATTCCTGCAGTAAAGTGTGAGAAAGAGTGGAGCTACCTGATAAACCACTCTTATCCCGAAATGAGAGCAAGAGGGGGAGAAATCTGACCATACGAGATATAATCTCGCATATGCTTCCGCGGAAATAGAGGAAATCAAAACCTTAACCAGTAAATGTAATTCAACATCAAGTTGAAAGACACCTCACTGGATGCTCATCATCCAAAGCCCGGCATAGATGTGCACAAATGTTTTGGTGCCGGGACATCGAAACACCTTGACTCCATTGTTGTAGGAAATCACAAGGGGTTAAAAGGAATAAATACATTTCCACAAATTTCATTGATTTCTCCAGAATCATATAACATAAGTCAACATTTGTCGACATATATTTCTTCTCCAAACTGCTAAAACCTTTTGGGCCGTGAACCAAAATCCATGGTAGAGTGCCTATTGTACTCATATTGGTTCACATAAAAGGAAGCAAGTAATGAAGAATAGCACACGCTCATCAAAGAGTTGTATTTACCACAGGAATACCTACTCCTCATAAGTATCTTCCATATGGAATACTAAAAACTTCTCATTCATAGACAAAGTCAATGAGGTGGTGAGAAAGCGAGACTTGTAGCAAAAGGGTTCACGCAGAGACCCTACATCGATTACGATGTAACATACCTTCTTGGTATGAGTGGAATTATGTTTTGATAGTAAATACCATTGGCAGTACAAATAATATTATCCATGCAATTAATGGATGCAGTGACTACATACTCATATGAGTCACCCATTTCGGAAATCTATATTAAAGTCCCTGAAGGGCTTCATTTCCGAATCCAAAAACAAATCGCAACATGTATTGTGTAAAACTTCATAAGTCACTCTATGACTATAAATAGTCGGAAATCATATGGTACTACCGACTAAATGATTTTCTTCTTCCCAAGGATTACTGAAAGAATGATGATTGTTTATGTGTTAACAAAGGAATCCCAAATTTGAATTCCTTATATCACTGAGTGTATATCGATGATTTAATCATCAATGTCTCTACAAGACCTAAACATAAATAAAATCATCTCAAGACGGAAAATTTGGATTCAACCAAATTTAGCTTAAGTTTACAACTTGAGCATTCTCTCAACAATACGTATCAGTCTACATATATCCAAAACATATACGAGAAGTTCAATTTGATATATCATATCAACAAAAGACATGTATGGTCATACTACCTTTCATAAGGTACAAATCCATCCATACCTAGGGGTGATAATGAAGTGATACTGGGACCTGAAGTTCTATATCTCAGTAATGTCAAAGCACTCATATACTTGCAAACTACGTCGGGCCTGACACTATATTTGCTATCTTTATTCGGAGTGCAACCCCCAACAAAAGGTATATGGTTGATATAAGTAATATCATCTTATATCTGAAGATTACAGTAAATCTTGGATATTTCCATCAGCAAATCGAAGATATGACCATGATATGATGTAATGATATTGGCTCTTTATTTGATCCAAACGACGCCATATCAAATGACTGAATTTGCTGGAATAGCCTTCACATGGAAATCATATGAATGGATTTTAATGGTTATTTCCACTTATCATTCTCACATAATTGCTTTATCCTAAAGCATTGCAAAAATATGTATGGCTTGGCAGAATGATTAACCACACTCAAAATCGTGTGGTTGAGATTCATCAGAATCACATAACTTGATTTATCAAAATACTTCCACTTGTGTTACTCAATACCTACAGGTTATTTGAAGAGCAATATCATAAATCAAATTGCTCAGAAATTACTTATCCTCATGGATTATAGAAAGTTGAGGAAATAATTTGCAAACAAAATATTGTGATAATCCAACAAATTATACAAAATCTCATGTTCATATCAATGGCATTGGTATGAAACATCCTCCATATTTGCAAAGTTCAGGGGGATTAATCTCCCAGACTATAACCTATTAACAATCATCAGATTGCATATATTGTACTCTTTTTCCCTTGATGAGTTTTTCCACAATGGTTTCTCATAAAAGATTTTTAACGAGATAATATAAACACAAGTATCTATATATGCCATATCATTTTCTCCTTATATTTTTCCCACTAGGTTTTAAAGGAGTTTTCAATGGCATGTACGATTGCACTCTTTTTCCTTATGAGTTTTCTCTCAAGTTTCTCGTAATGGTTTTTAGTGAGGCAATATCTTCTCAAAGATCATATGTCATACTTTATATTTTCCCTACCGAGATTTTTAAAGGAAGTACTCAAGACATATTAGTTGTTCTCTAAAGTTATCAATGAGTTTTTCTCCTTCTTCAAAGGTTTTCTCATATGAGTTATCAAGAGACAATAATCATTATATGTTGCATCATTTTCTCCTTATTTTTCCCATTGGGTTTAAAGGAGTTTCAGCAACGTATCTACATTATTTTCCTCATATTTTTCCCATAGGGTTTTTGGAGGAGTATTTCTCAATATCAAGATGATGAACAATCTCAAGGCAAACACACTAAAGGAGTCATTATCAAGATGGTGCATATAATCGAAGATAAGCATAGATTAGGGGGAGTGTTAAGGATTAATTATAATCCTAATAATCAATGCTTAACAACCGTCTTTGTGCCGTCCTTTGTAAAGACCACGTCTGTTCAACGCGTCCCCTCACTTTGTATATATAGCCTTGCGTGTCATCAATAAAGAGATTCACTGTTCATTCCAATCGCTTCTCTCTCTCTCGTTTACTTTAACACGAACGTAGCACAAAGCGAGCGACCTGCAACGACAACATTTAGTGGTGATGTGGCTTCACCACGCGAGGAAAATTAGCAGAATTGCTGACGTGGCTAGATGATGACGTGGATGGGCTGCATGATGAGAAAATTGATAGTAGTGGGAATCAAGTTTTTAAGGATTTAAGATTTGTCTTACACCTTCCTTATACCTGCAAGATCATTTTTGTTATTTGATAACATAGCATCTTGTTGTTCCATTGATGGGCATTTTCTTTTTGGAGGTCCAGCAAACTTGATTACCTCTTCTATTATATAAATACTTGCAGGTCCAAAGGTGTTCACAACTCACTGAACTCATATATGTGTTTTATGAAGAGGTACCTAAAGTTCAGTACATTCATCAGCTAAGCTCCTGATTTGCATCTACATCGACGTAATTTTGGAATGGGTAGCTCATGAGTGCCAAAGCCATGATGTTGAATTTGGTTATCCACAACAGGATTTCGTCTTCTTATTCATAGCAAGGTGTACCTTAAGAAAAACTATTTAATACTGAACGCGGCATCTTTTTGTGGCCTTTTTCCTGAGTGACCTTTGGGTTATGTGGAGATTTTTAGATAATTATTCGTGGCTAAGATTTTGTGTGAGATGATTCTTATCTAATGTGTACCTTCTAATTGCATATAGTGTCCCTTAGTGATTTCGGTGTATTGAAGACTTACAGGTTAAGAGACTGATATATTTGTGAGTGTACACATGCTCTATAAGTCGCTGAGGAGTTTGATGTATTAGAAGAATATCGACCCTAAAAATGTATATCTTTCGCTGAAGACTTTGGTATTTCCTCTCGAGACTTTGAAAGTGAGGAAATTGGTGTATCCGTGAAGAAATCGATGTGAAGACTTTGAAGCGTGAAGATTTTCGTTTTCGTAGTATCATTTTTTGTATTTTATGTCATAGGACCATCCTAGTGTTAAAGGGGGTCGAGGTAAAACTAAGGAAAAGTTTCCAAGTGATGCTCATCTCAAGGCCTACACATACAAACCCTTCGGATGAAGCCTTTGGAAATCTTCAATAGCTTAGTCAAATTCTTGAGCGATAGAGAATAAGATCTTCTGGTCTGTGAGGAATTTGCTCTAACTGAGGAGTTAGGTCCTCGCGAGTGCAAATCACCTACCTCTGAGGAACATGAGTGACAAGTGGACTTTCACAGTTGAAAGGTTTCGGCCAATGTTGTGTTGCGCACCAGCTGTTCCCAACCTTATCCAACTAAAGGTCATATCATTGGGGGCATTAGTGTCAATTCATGTCAGGATTGCTCCCCGGCTATAAATAGCCGCCCCCATAACCACTAGTTGGTTGGCTGCTCCGGAGAGAAACTGAAACTTGTCATTCGAGAGAAAACCATTCCTCGAAGACTTTGAGAGTAAATCATCAGTGAGGAAAACCCCCAAAAACCCAAACCAAAGCCCAAAACCCAAAGTGATTGAGCATCACTAAAGAGATTGTTCGTGTGTAGAACTGACTCTTGTTACCTTTGAGGATTGTACATCCTCCAGACGGTTAGGCGTCATGGTCTAGAGCATCCAGAAGTGAATTGTGGGTCACCGGCTGACCAAGTTTGCGAGGGTTTGGATGTCTGCCCTAAAGACTTACCACGAGCGTTGGGCGAGGACTGTGTGTCCTTAGCTCAAGGAGAATACAGTAAGAACTTAGTGTCCTGGGACTGTGTGTCCTTTGGCTTAAATATCAAGCTAGTCCAAACCAGATGTACGACTGTCACAACAGTTGGAACTTGGTCATCAAACCACTGTCTTCATCGAGCATCGGGTTCTAATTCCTCAACCCTTTCATTTCCCCAATTGTAAGTTAACGACTTTGATCTTTACTATTTGAAGAATTTGACTGAAGACTTTCTCAAATTCCTAAACCCAAACTCTTCACTTAAGTTATTCGTTACCTGTTTATCCTGATCACACTACTTGTGCAACCTGAACATTTCATTTTACTCTGACGACCAAGCTATCGTTGTTTCTACACATCTTTTTGAGTACTTATTCCGCTGGACCTAGTTCGTGGCTCGGGACTTTCCTCACAAGGAATTTCCTCGATGAAAAATTTGTAAAAATTGCCTATTCACCCCTCCTCTATTCAATATAACGCACTTTCAACTGGTATCAAAGAAATTTACTCCCTTGTATTGTGTGATTTTTGTTTAACCACCTGGAGTTTTAGTTATGTCGACCGCGGGTATGATCAAGATCACTACGGGTTGTCCTACCTTTGAAGGAAATGACTTCCCCTACTGGAAGAACAAGATGGCCATGCACCTTGAAGCAATTGACAACGATCTCTGGTATGTTGTGGAAAATGGTGTTCCCTTTGTCACTGCAACTATCACTGCCTCTCATGTGAAGAGATTCAAGCAACTCGACTCTGGAATTAATAATATCATCTTTGCCGATCTGAGCAAACTTCAATATGGTAGACTGAGTGCTTTGGGCTATGCAAAGCTTATCCCGGAAAGGTTGTCCAAAGTCAATGAAGGAGTATCTACCCAACGAGACTCGCGTGTTGATGGTCTTCGCAATCTCTTCAACTGCCTCAAGAGACTTCATAATGAAAGTTGCCAAGAAATCTTCGATCGCCTCACTCTCATCTCCAATGAGGTTGAGGCACTTGGAGCTAGAGACATCACTGGCCATGAAGTTGTGAAGAAACTGTTATGATCCCTTGCTTCTTCATTCGATACACTCGTACTGAAGATTCAAGAACGAAGAGACTACAAGCTACTTCGTCGTGCTGATATACTTGAGAGACTCGCCACTCATGAATTCCAACAAGCTGAGAAAAGATACCTTTATGGACCAACCTATGGAAGACCTCGTGCGCTGAAGGCAAAGGCTATTTCCTCGTCTAAAGAAGAACACTCTGATTGCAGTCTTGGTGATCCAGAAGAACTTGGTCAGGAACTTGCTATGCTCATGAGGAAATGCCAGAAGTTCTCATGACAAGGCCAATTCAGAAAGTATTCAAGGAGAGATATGAGAAAATCAGAATTTTCATGTGACGACTACAAGAAAAGGACCTGCCATAAATGCAAGAAATCTGGTCACTATATTGCTGATTGTCCATGTTGGATGAAGGAATCAAAGAAGAAGAAGTATAAGGATGCCAGTTCTGATGAATCGAAGCAAAAGAAGAAATCTTCAAAGTCCTCATCGCACAAGAAAACCAGCTTCAGAAAGGCTCGAATACATATTGGCAAAGAAATGGATTCTCAGGAAGAATCTGAAGAGTGTGATGACGACGAAGGATCTGAAGAGGAGTGAGAGTCTGGTGTGGCAAGATTACCCCTTGCTACCACATTCGTGAGCAAGTCCATCTTCAAACTCGAAGAAAATGACAACGTCAACAACACTCATGACTGTGACGATGACTTTGCTCCCACCTATTACTTCATGGAAAAAGGTTCCAAGGTACACAACCACACTTCCTCTTCTCACTCTAGTGATTGTGAACCTGATGACTATCAAAGACCCACTTACTATAAGCTTGCTAATATTGCCACTAAGGAACAAACAACTAGTGAAAAGCTTCAGAAACTGCTACACAAAAGCGATGACATGTTGACTGAGGAATGAATCGGACTCAAACCCTCACTAATGATAATCAAAGTCATCAGTCTAGGTTTGATAGTCTTCAAGAACATCATGGCACACTCTTGGCTGATCATGAGAAGCTTTCTTATGAATTTCTTCAAAGGAAACAAGATCTTGAGAAACTAAGAATGTCTCATGATGATCCATAAATTTAAAATGATTCTTTGCTTTCTCAAGAGACCAGTACCGCTCAGGAAGAATTCATTCCACCATGATTGAAATGCATCGAACGTGAATCTTCTAATTCTTCACCTGAAATTCCAAATGCTTCTATTGCTACGAATTCTTCAACTATATATGTGGTTAAAAATTCCTCACTTGAGGAAGCCACAAATGTCACTGATGAAAATGCAGGGTTGAAGGAATAGCATGTGACAGGCACATACAAAAGTCTCAAAGCGCATCAAACCATTTGTGATGTGCTCAAAAAACAGATCCTAAACAGGAACCCTAGGAAAGAGGGTATTGCCTTCGAGAGGAAATTGAATGTTGATGGGTCATACTGGAAACCAGAGAATTATCCTGAAACCTCATGCGTTGCTGCAAAAGGACCTCATGTTGATCCATCTACTCTAACAGGCTTTGCATGTGAAATGTCATATTCCTCTGATGAGTCACTTGACTCAAACTATAAACTGTTCAAAAATTAAGATGGTGAACTATTTGCTAGATATGTTGGAACTAACTGCGGGAATGGACACCCTTGAGGAAAATCTTGGTTCCCAAAAGCAGCTTAGAAAGTCTTCAAGTCAATGTCCTCATGACACCACGAGTGAAGTAAAGGAACCACAGATCAAATTCCTCAAGTGGACCAAAGTCTTCACAAGGAACAAATACCTCATATGGTCAAAACTATGCTCGTACTCGCACTAATGCTTCTGATATGGAGGGAAACTACAAGGGACATGAATATGTGCATTATTCCTGAAATCACTATGTTCATAAGTCCTCAAAGAATTTCTCTGCCTATTCATTTGAGTATGCTAACCCCCCTCCTGTGAAACGAAGTGGATTAGCCTCAATCCCTCAATTTTCTTCTGGTTCTCGCAGGATGATGAACTCTTTGCCACCCCTCTAGATGTGAGTTTTGAAGAAATTGAACTAATGACTTCTGCGGGTCACGTCTCGAGATGAAAGTCATCATCTGAATAATTTGATGGAGACCTGAGGCAATTGCTTGGTAGGACACAAGCTAATCCTGATCAAATGTCTTATCATTTCAAACGTCCTCATTATGTCTAAAATATCTTTATGTGATGAAATTCAAGTCTGATGAATTTGATATCATATTCTTCACTCTGAAGCATATGAGATGGTAAGCAATACTAATTCATCTGCAAGATAACAAACCCAAAACCACAGAGTGGATTCTTGACATTGGGTGTACAAATCACATGACTGGTGACAAAAACTTATTGATGGACATCCCACTGACTCCTTCACCACTGAAGCATATCACCTACACAGACAAAGGTAAAATAAAGGTATTGGGACTTGGTAAAGTGGTTATCTCTAAGGACCGACACATGGACAAAGTCATGCTTGTTCAATACCTTGGGTTTAACCTCATGTCAGTCTCAATGCTTTGTGAACTTCATGTGATTTTCATCTTTGAAAAATATAGATGTGTAGTCGTCATGGAATCTGAAAAATCCAAAGTCTTTGAAGTCTTTAGGAGAGGAGACTTGTATATTGTCGATTTCTCTGCAGGTCCTCAGCTAGCGACGTGTCTTCTTGCAAAAGCCATAGAGGACTAGCTATGGCATCGACAACTTGGTCATGCAGGCATGAGGAATTTGCACACACTAGTGAAGAAGAAGGGCGAGTGAGACATGCAATGTGGTGTAGCTAATGGACTTAGTGATCTGACAGGGAAAGCAAGGACAATGGCGAGAACGGGCAGTCCCAAACAGGGTCGGTTAGGTGAAGAGGATGTTGCCGCTGCCGCTGGCGGTCACCTTGCTCCGGAGGCTTCATCTCTCACCGACAGACGGCTGGTTCTAGAAACTTCTAGCCCCCACCTCCTCTTCGAGACTTGTACCATCAGGTGACAGGCGTTGAAAAATAGGTGAGAGTCGTGGAGTAGTACCTAACTAATCTTCAAGAACTAAACCTGAATGTGTCATGAATCCTCTCATGCATGCAGATGAGGTACTTGTTGTGTGGAGCGCAACTCCACCTACTCCTCCATTTATTCCCTCGAGAATAAGAAAATGCATCGGTGTGTATGAAAGATGGAGAGAGTGATGCAAAATCAATCGACAGGGTGTTAATAAGTGAGATGATAGATGTGCGCGCCAATTGTGCTAGTAACCCAGCATGCAAAAGGCAGCGGGCATGAATATTTTCCTGTCTCAATAGTACGTGTGCAAATGGAAAGCCATGTTGGATTGCGAGTAAACCATGCGAATGTAGCACAAAGAGAGCGACCTGCAGCGACAACATTTAGTGGTGACGTGAATTCACGAGGCAAATTAGCAGAATTTCTCACGTGGCTAGATGATGACGTGGACCGGCTACATGATGAGAAAATTGATAGTAGTAGGAATCACTTTTTAAGGATTTAAGATTTGTTTTACACCTTCCATATACGTGCAAGCTCATTCTTGTTATTTGATAACATAGCATCTTGTTGTTCTATTGATGGGCATTTCATTTTTGGAGGTCCAGAAAACCTTATTACCTCTTCTACTTAATTATATACTTGCAAGTCCAA
Organism: Hordeum vulgare subsp. vulgare; assembly: GCF_904849725.1. NCBI lineage: Eukaryota > Viridiplantae > Streptophyta > Magnoliopsida > Poales > Poaceae > Hordeum > Hordeum vulgare. The sequence continues at coordinate 270,738,036 of NC_058519.1, read as the reverse complement.
AGGTCTTCCCAACTCTCTGGACTCATGTATGTGTTTTATAAAGAGGTACCTAAAGTTCAGTACATTCATAAGCTAAGCTCCTGATTTGCATCTACATTGACGTAGTTTTGGAATGGGTAGCTCATGAGTGCCAAAGATATGATGTTGAGTTTGGTTATCCCCAACAAGATTTTGTCTTCTTATTCATAACAAGGTCTATCTTAAAAATGTTTTATGATGAACGTGAAATCTTTTTGTGGCCTTTTTCTCAAGTGACCTTTGGGTCATGTAAAGATTTTTAGATAATTTTTCCTGGGTCAGATTTTGTTTGAGATGTTTTTTATCTAATGTGTACCTTCTAAGCGTATCTAGTGCCCCTTAGTTATTTTGGTGTATTGATGAGTTATAGGTTAAGAGACTGATATGTTTATGAGTGTACACATGCTCTATAAGTCGCTGAGGAGTTTCAGTTATTCAAAGAATATCGAACCCTAAAAATATATGTGTTCGGCGGAAGACTTTGCTATTTCCTCTAAAGACTTTGAAAGTGAGAAAATTGGTGTGTCCGTGAAGAAATCGATGCGAAGACTTTGAAGCATGAATACTTTCATTTTCATAGTATCAGTACCTGTATTCTATGTGATAGGACCACCGTACTGTTAAAGGGGGTCGAGGTAAAACAAAGGAAAACTTTCCACGTGACGCTCATCTCAAAGCCTACACATACAAACCCTTCGACTGAAGCCTTTCGAAATCTTCAACATCTTAGTCAAATTCTTAAGTGACAGAGAATAAGATCTTCTGGTGTGTGAGGAATTTGTTGTAACTGAGGATTTAGGTCTACGCCACTGCGAATCACCTACATGTGAGGAACATGAGTGACATGTGGACTTTCATAGTTGAAAGGTTCCGACAGTTGTTGTGCCGCGCGCCAGCTGTCCCCAACCTTATCCACCTAATGGTCATATCATTGGGCCACTAATGTCAATTCATGTCAGGATTGCTCCCCGGCTATAAATAGTCGCCCCCATAACCACTAGTTGGTTGGCTTTTTCGCGAGAGAAACTGACACTTGTCATTTGATAGCAACGCATTCCTCGAAGAGTTTGGGAGAAAATCTTCAGTGAGGAAAACCCCAAACACCCAAACCAAAACCCAGAACCCAAAGTGATTGAGCATCACTGAAGATATTGTTCCTATGTAGAACTGACGCTTGTTACCTTTGTGAATTGTGCATCCTCCAGACGGTTAGGTGTCATGGTCTAGAGCATCAAACAGTGAATTGTGGATCACCGGGTGACCAAGTTTGTGAGGGTTTGGAAGTCTGCCCTTAAGACTTACCACGAGTGTTGGGCGGGGACTGTGTGTCTTTAGCTCAAGGAGAATACGGTAAGGACTTAGTGTCCTCGGACTGTGTGTCCTTTGATTTAAATATCAAGTCGCTCCAAACCAGACGTATGACTGTCACAACAGCTGGAACATGGTCATCAAACCACTGTCTTCATCGAGCATCGGGCTCTAATTCCTCAACCCTTTCATTTCCTCAATTGTATGTTGACGACTTTTATCTTTACTGTTTGAAGAATTTGACTGGATACTTCCACAAATTCCTAAAAAAGTCTTGACTTAAGTTATTCATCACTTGCTTATCCTGATCACGCTACTTGTGCAACCTGAACGTTTCATTTTACTCTGATGACTAAGCCATCGTTGTTTCTGCACTTTTTTCTAAGTACTTATTCTGCTGCACTCAGTTCGTGACTGAGGACTTTCGTCACTAAGAATTTCCTCAGTGATGAATTTATAAAAATCTCCTATTCACCCCTCCTATATTCGATATAATGCACTTTCAATTGGTATAGGAGCAAGGTACTCCCTTGTTCTGTATCATTTTGGTCAAACCACCTGGAGTTTTAGTAATGTCAACTGCATGTATGATCAAGGTCACTACGGGTTGTCCTACCTTTGAAGGAAGGGACTTCCCCTACTGGAAGAACAAGATGTGCATGCACCTTGAAGCAATTCACAACAATCTCTCATGTGTTGTGGAAAATGGTTCCGTGTGTCACTTCAATTATCACTGCCTTTGATGAGAAGAGATTCAAGCAACTCGACTTTCAAGCGAAGAATATCATATGTTGCCATCTGAGCAAAGGTCAGTATGGCAGAGTGAGTGCTTTGGGCTCTGCAAAGCTTATCTGGGAAAGGTTGTCCAAAGTCAATGAAGGAGTATCTATGCAACGACACCCACGTGTTGATGTTCTTCGCAATCACTTCAACCGCTTCAAGAGACTTGATAATGAAAGTTGTCAAGAAACCTTCGATCTCCTCAGTGACATCTCCAATGAGGTTTAGCCACTTGAAGCTAGAGACATCACTGACCATGAAGTTGTGAAGTAACTGCTACGATCCCTTGATTCTTCATTCGATACACTCGTACTGACGCCTTTGCACTCCATTGGTAGGCATGGGAATTTTGACGCATGTGCACTCATTCATGCCGAATTTGTTCAGGACATCCTTGAGGTATTTCTCTTGAGAAATGAAGGTGTTGTTGCATTGTTGACGAATGTGAAGACCTAGGAAAAATTTCAGCTCCCCCATCATGGACATTTGATATTCTTCACCCATCATGTAGGAAAATTCGTTACTGTAACGTTTATCAGTACAACCAAAGATGATATCGTCCACATATATTTGTCATACAAACAGTTCATTATCATAGAATTTTGTGAAAATAGTGGGATCGAGTGAACCAGGTTTGAAGTTTTTCTTCACTAGGAATTCCTTCAATGTATTATACCATGCCCGAGAGGCTTGCTTGAGGACACAGAGTGCCTTTTTGAGTATAAAGACTTTGTGAGGATGCTTCGGGTCTTCAAAACCTGGGGCCTGAACAACATATACTTATTCCTCAAGCTTACATTGAGGAATGCACTTTTCACATCCATTTGATATAGTGTAATATTGTGATGATTAGCATAAGCAAGAAATATACGAATAGCGTCAAGTCTAGCAACAGGTGCAAAAGTTTCATCAAAGTTAATTCCTTCCACCTGTGTGTAGCCTTGGGGTACAAGTCGTGCCTTGTTCCTCACTACCTGACCATCCTCATCTTGCTTGTTTCAGTAAATCCACTTGGTACTGATGACATTGTGCTTGCGAGGATCAGGCCTTTTGACGAGTTCCTAGACGTCATTCAGCTTGAATTGATGAAGTTCATCTTGCATGGCTTGAATCCACTCAGGTTCCATGAAGGCTTCATGAACTTTTGATGGTTATGTGATAGACACAGAGGAGAAATGCTCACAAAAGTTAATTAAATGTGAAGCTTTTGAGTGAGTGAGGGGACCTGGCGCATCGACGTCATCAAGGATTTTGTCAATGTCCACTTCATTTGCAATCCTCAGATGTGTAGGTTGAAGACTTTGGTTGGGCTGAGGAATTTGATCTGGAGCAATCTACTCAGGTGCACCCGCTTGAATTTTGTCATTCTTGGGGACGACTTCTTGAACAAGAGGTTGTTCCTTAGTAGGAATAATATCTTCAGTAGCCTTGTGCTTAATAGCTTCCTCAGGAGTCAATTTATCTGGCACAGGAGGCAGTTGCTCTCTTTGCGAGAAATTACTTTCATCGAACCACACATCTATAGTTTCAACAGCCTTGGTGTGATAGTTGTTGAAGACTTTGTAGGTGTGCGAGTCCTTTCCGTAACCGACCATAAAACCCTCATGTGCTTTCAGTGCAAATTTAGAACTGTGGTGAGGATCTCTAATCCAGCATCTTGCACCAAAGACTTTGAAATAACTTACAATGTGTTTCTTGTCACTCAGGAGTTTGTATGAAGTCTTCTTGAGGAATTTGTGAAGATATACCATGTTGATGATGTGGCAGGCAGTGTTGACTGACTCAAGCCAGAAGCAACAAGGAGTCTGATATTCTTCAAGCATAGTCCATGCCATTTCAACCAGAGTCCTATTCTTGCGCTCGGCGATGCCATTCTGTCGAGGAGTATAAGGAGCAGACAATCGATGAGTAATACCAAGTTCATCAAGATAGTCATCAAGGTCTGTATTCTTGAATTATGTCCCATTGTCACTCCTGATGTATTTGATCTTGATGCCTGATGACCCATAAGTTTAGGGGATCTATCGTAGTCCTTTCGATAATTAAGAGTGTCGATCCCAACAAGGAGCAGAAGGAACTGACAAGTGGTTTTCAGCAAGGTATACTCTACAGGCACTGAAATTATCGGTAACAGATAGTTGTGTGAAAAGATAATTCGTAGTGAGTAGAAAGTAACAATACTAACAAAGGTGCAGCAAGATGGCCCAATCACTTTTGTAGCAAGGGACAAGCCTGGACGAACTCTTATGTGAGGTAAAGAGCTCCCGAGGACACATGGGAATTTCTGTCAAGCTAGTTTTCATCATGTTCATATGATTCGCGTTCGCTACTTTGATAGTTTTATATGTGGGTGGACCGGTGCTTGGGTGATGTCCTTACCTGGACAAACGTCCCACTTATTATTAACCCCTCTCGCAAGCATCCGCAACTACGAAAGAAGAATTAAGACAAAGTCTAACCATAGCATTAAACTAGTGGATCCAAATCAGCCCCTTATGAAGCAATGCATAAAATAGGGTTTAAGCTTCTGTCACTCTAGCAACCCATCATCTACTTATTACTTCCCAATGCCTTCCTCTAGGCCCAAATAATGGTGAAGTGTCATGTAGTCGACATTCACATAACACCACTAGAGGAAAGAAAACATACATCGCATCAAAATATCGAACGAATACCAAATTCACATGACTACTTATAGCAAGACATGTCCCATGTCCTCGGGAACAAAAGTGACTACTCACAAAGCATAACTATGTTCATGACCAGAGAGGTATTGAATAGCTTTAAGGATCTGAACATATGATCTTCCACCGAGTAATCCAACTAGCATCAACTACAAAGAGTAAGTAACACTACTAGCAACCTTACAAGTACCAATCAGAGTCATGAGATGGAGATTGGGTACAAGAGATGAACTAGGATTTGAAGATGCGATGGTGCTGATGAAGATGTTGATGGAGATGAGTCCCCTCCGATGAGAGGAGTGTTGGTGATGACGATGGCGATGATTTCCCCCTCCGGGAGGGAAGTTTCCCCGGCAGGGCGGCCCTGCCGGAGCTCTAGATTGGTTCTGCTCAAGTTTCGCCTCGTAGCGGCGGTGATTCATCCCGAAAGCCTTCTCCTGAATTTTTCTGGTACGAAACCCTCCTTATAGCAAAAGATGGAGCCGGAGGGGCAACAAGGGGCCCACAAGCCACCCAGGCGCGGCCAGGGGGGTGGGTCGCGCCTGGCAGGCTTGTGGCCTCTTGGTGGCTCCCCTCGAGTACTCCTTCTGCCCAGTATTTTTTATAAAATCCAAAATAATTCCTCATTGATTTTCACGGATTTTGGAATTTTGCAGAATAGGTATCTCAAACTTGCTCCTTTTCCAGCCCAGAATTCCAGCTGCCGGCATTCTCTCTCTTCATGTAAAGCTTATAAAATAAGAGAGAAAAGGCATAAGTAATGTACCACAATGTGTAATAACAGCCCATAAAGCGATAAATATCGACATAAAAGCATGATGTAAAATGGACGTATCAACTCCCCCAAGCTTAGACCTCGCTTATCGTCAAGCGGAAGCCGAGATCAATAAATATGCCCACATGTTTAGAGATAGAGGTGTCGATAAAACAAAATACGGATATGCAGGCATCATGATCATATTTAGAACAGCAATATCGTCATATAATCTCTTATGCTAAAGTGACAATTCCTTCACAAAGTAAAGTATGGATCAAGAACCATATTGAGAATTAACAACCAATAGCCTTTAGTCATAGAAGCAATTGCAATTTATCATAACATCGGAAAGAGTCAAATAAGAGCTTGTAAAGCAAATCCACATAGTCAATCATCTTTCAGTCTTCTACAATTGCTAAAACTCATGTGGTACTCATGAGATCAAAGTTTCAGTTGGACACACAAAAAGATAGGGACTTATAATTTCGCCTCCCAACTATTTACCTCAAGGGTAATGTCAACAATAATAATTCATGAGTCCTTACTTCCAAGTTGACATATGAATATAGATCTTTCCCCAGCACATGACGCTTGCCAAGATAATGGCGAAATAAGGAATTGGTGTTGATCACCACGACTCTCTTAAGGATAAAAAGTAAAGGTACAAGATAGGCCCATCGCAGAGGGAAGCAGAGGTTGTCATGTGCTTTTGAGGTTTGGACGTGTGACCTCTTAGTTGAAGGAACGTCACTTTATATTGCCTCCTGTGATAAAGAACTTTATTATGCAGTTTGTCGCTTTTATGTCTTCCTCATCATAGGTCCGTACAAAGCTTATTTTCCACACACTAATAGATCATACATATTTAGGGAGAAATTTTTATTGCTTGCACCTATGACAACTTACTTGAGGGATCTTATTCAATCCATAGGTAGGTATGGTGGACTCTCATGGCAAAACTGGGTTGAAGGTTTATGGATGCACAAGTAGTAGCTCTACTTAGTGCGGAAGTTTTGGCTGACATGAGGTGGAAGCAAGCATCACATGCTAAGGGATCTCTAGTCATATAACATTGTTCGGCACCAAGAAAACATAATTCATTATGTTGTCTTCCTTGTCCAACATCTACTTCTAAGCATGTAATAGTTTAATGAGTGTTCACAATCATAGATGGTGCCAAAGATTATATATTTTTATCTAAACCTCTCTTTCTTTGTTACTTCCTATTAATTGCAACAATGGCGAAGGTCTACGTTTATCCACCCACAACAAGTTTCAATCAACATTCTTTTTATATGTGAAGCCATCACTTCCCATAAGATCATTACATGATCTTTCATGCTTTTGTTCTTTTATTATTATTTTCCATAGATCATGGCATGAAGCAAGGCCCTTAACTAAAACACTCTTTATTATACGACTCACGAACTCGAATACATTGGGGGTAACACAAAGAAAAACTCAAGCCTAGATCATACTAAGAACTTTATTCTACTAGAAAAAGGTAAAACCAAAAAGGATCGAACTAAGAAAAAGGTAAAGGCAAAAGATGTGATGGTGATACGATACCGGGGCAACTCCCCCAAGCTTGGCACAAGACAAGAGGAGTGCCCATACCCATGCTTAATTGTCTTCCTTCGAAGGTGATGGTGGTGGAGTTGTTGCAGTCTGCGGTTGATTCTCCGTCTTCCAAGGCATAGGTGCTCCATCATGGAAAGATGACCGAGTCTCCGGAATCCTCAAATCAGCAGCCAACCGTATTGATTTAAATCTATACTCATACTCACGGTTTTGGTTCTGCATGTCGTAGATTTGGGCTTGGAGGTCATCAATTATGTCATAGAGCCTGGAGAGGTGCTTCCCGATGTCATTGGCATCGATATTGTGCTTTTTGGTGAACTGTGTGATCATCATGTGGTTGGCGTTGAGTCCGCGTTCCACCATCCCTTGACACTTGAAGACTTGCTGCTCCATTGCTTCGAGCATCACCTCCACGCTTCCGGTTTTCTTGGGGCCTCAAAATCATGGATGTGCAGCACCCCCTCATGCATCTCGATACATTGAGGGTGTTGTAGCACTCCCGCGAGGTAGGGCTTGATGACTTTCTCGAAGAACTTGTCCTTCGGAACTTTTGGGGACGCCATAGCGATCTAGATCTGTCTGCATAGCAGCTCGAAATGAAAACAGAGGATATTTGCGTGATACGAGGGTCAGACCTTTAGGCAGAATATATAATGAATTTTTCTCGACCAAAAGGAGTATTCCACAAGAAAACGGAGTCTGGGAGGCACACGAGGTGCTCACAAGCCCCCAGGCGTGGCTAGGGGGTAGGTTGCGCCTGGAAGGCTTGTCGCCTCCTCGTGCGCTTTGTGGGCTACTTTAAATTTTTCTACTTTTCTAAAAATTCCAAAATGGAGAAAAATTACTACTGGTAAAGTTTTGGAGTCGGTTTACTTACTGAATCACATACCTCTTTGTTTTTGATGTCTGAAACAGGCTGATAAATATCCCTTATGTAGTCCTCCGGAGTTATGGTATTAATAATATTGCTTTCAACATTTATGGGAGTACCTGAGATATAATGCTTGATTCTTTGCCCATTTACAACTCTCGGAAAATTACCTCATGCGTTGTTGATATTTATGGCACCAAAACGATATACTTCCTCAACAATGTAAGGACCTTCCCATTTAGAGAGAAGCTTGCCTGCAAAAGATCTTAAACGAGAATTTTATAGCAAGACATAATCACCTACATTGAACTCATGTTTTTGTATCCTTTTATCATGCCACCTCTTAAAAAAAAATTAAACAACTTGGCATTTTCATATGCCTGAGTTCTCCATTCATCAAGTGAGCTAATATCAAATAACCTCTTCTCACCAGCAAGTTTGAAATCAAAGTTGAGCTCTTTGATTGCCCAATAAGCCCTATGCTCTAGCTCAAGAGGTAAATGACATGCTTTACCGTAAACCATTTTGTACGGAGACATGCCTGTGGGATTCTTATAAGAAGTTCTATAAGCCCACAGTGCATCATCAAGCTTCTTAGACCAATTCTTTCTAGATCTATTAACAATCTTTTGCAAAATTAGTTTAATTTCTCTATTACTTAGCTCTACTTGACCACAGGACTAAGGATGATAGGGAGATGCAATTCTATGGTTGACGTCATACTTAGAAAGCGTTTTCCGGAAAGCACCATGAATAAAATGTGAACCACCATGAGTCATTAAATATCTAGGGACTCCAAATCTAGGGAAAATAACTTCTTTAAGCATCCTAATAGAGGTGTTATGATTAGCACTACTAGTTGGGATAGCTTCTACCCATTTAGTAACGTAATCAACAACAACTAGAATATGAGTATACCCGCTAGACTTTGGAAAAGGTCCCATATAATCAAAACCCCAAACATCAAATGGATCAATGACAAGTGCATAATTCATAGGCATTTCCTGACGTGTACTGATATTACCTATTCTTTGACATTCATCACAAGACAAGACAAACTTACGGGCATCCTTGAAGAGAGTAGGCCAATAGAGACCGGATTGCAATACCTTGTGTTCAGTTCTATCTCCCGCATGGTGTCCTCCGTAAGCCTCGGAGTGACACTTCTGTAGGATCTGTCCCTGTTCATGCTTAGGTACACAACGTCTAATAACACCATCTACTCCTTCTTTATAAAGTTGAGGATCATCCCAAAAGTAATGTCTCAAATCAAAGAAGAGTTTCTTCTTTTGTTGGTATGTGAAACTAGGTGGTAAATACTTAGCAACAATATAATTTGTATAATCAGCATACCATGGTGTACTACGTGAAGCATTGATGACATTCAATTGCTCATCTGGAAAGCTATCATCAATAGGTTGTGGGTCATCAAGAACATTCTCCAACCTAGACAAGTTATCTGCTACGGGGTTCTCAACACCCTTCCTATCAACAACATGCAAATCAAATTCTTGTAGCAAGAGAACCCATCTGATAAGTCTAGGTTTAGCATCTTTCTTTTCCATGAGATACTTAATAGCAGCATGATCAGTGTGAATAGTAACCTTGGAATCAACAATATAAGATCTGAACTTTTCGCATGCAAACACGATTGCTAAAAAGTCCTTTTCAGTAGTAGCATAGTTTCTTTGGGCACTGTCTGGAGTTTTACTAGTGTAATGAATAACATTCAATTTCTTATCAACTCTTTGTCCTAGAACAGCACCAACAACATAATCACTAGCATCACACATAATTTCAAAAGGTAGGTTCCAATCAGGTGGTTGAATAATAGGTGCAGTTATCAAGGCCTTCTTAAGTATTTCAAATGCTTCCTCACAATCATCGTCAAAAACAAAAGGAATATCTTTTTACAAGAGATTGGTAAGAGGCCTAGAAATCTTAGAGAAGTCCTTAATGAACCTTCTATAGAAACCAGCATGACCAAGTAAACATCTTATACCTTTAATGTGTGTAGGGCATGGCATTTTCTCGATCGCATCAACTTTAGCCTTATCGACTTCAATACCTATTTCAGAAATTTTATGTGTAAGATGATGCCTTCATTAACCATAAAGTGGCACTTCTCCCAATTCAATACAGGGTTGGTATCTTTACAAATCTGCAAATCTCTATCAAGGTTGCTCAGGAAATCATCAAACGAAGACCCGTAAATGGAGAAATCATCCATGAAAACCTCAACAATCTTTTCACAGAAGTCATAGAATATAGCCATCATACATATTTGAAAGGTAGCAGGTGCATTACATAAGCCAAAAGGCATACGTCTATAAGCAAAGGTACCGAAAGGGCAGGTAAAAGTGGTTTTCTCTTGATCAGATTGTGCAACTGGTATTTGGGAGAAACCAGAATAACCATCTAGAAAGCAAAAGCGTGTGTGTTTAGACAATCTTTCTATCATTTGGTCACTAAAAGGCAAAGGGTAATGATATTTCCTAGTGGCTTTATTCAATTTCCTAAAATCAGTTACCATCCTCTAGCCAGTAACAATTCTCTGTGGGATCAATTCATCTTTATCATTGGGGACAATGGTAATACCTCCCTTCTTAGGGACGCAATGCACCAGACTTACCCAATCACTATGAGCAACAGGGTAGATAATACCTGCTTCCAAGAGCTTTAGTATTTCTTTTCTTACCACCTCTTTCATCTTAGGACTTAATCTTCGTTGATCATCGGCAACTGGTTTGGAATCAGGATCAGTTTTGATTTTATGTTGGCATAGAATGGGACTAATGCCCTTAAGATCATCAAGAGTATATCCAATAGCGGCACGGTGCTTCCTCAGAGTTTTCAATAATTTATTTTCTTCATGCTCTGAAAGCCTAGCACTAATAATAACATGATATATCTCTTTTTCATCGAGATAAGCATACTTAAGAGTATCAGGTAACTGTTTCAGCTCAAACACATGATCACCCTTTGGTGGGGGTGGATCTCCAAGTAGTTGAACAGGAAAATTATTCTTCAGGAGAGGATGTTGTTCAAAGATAACTCTATCTATCTCATTCCTTTCATCCATATGCATATCATTTTCATGCTCAAGTAAGTATTGCTCTAAAGGATTAGTAAGAGGCACAACAATAGAAGCTAGGGCAATAATTTCATCCTTACTAGACAATTCTTTTTCATGCGGTTGTCTACCAAACTTGGAGAAATTGAGTTCATGTGACACACCTTCAAAGCCAACAGTGACAGTTTGCTTCTCACAATCAATATGAGCATTGACTGTATTGAGGAAAGGTCTGCCAAATATGATGGAACAAAAGCTATCTTGTGTGGTAGCAAGAATGAGAAAATCAGTAGGATACTTAGTTTTACCACACAAGACTTCAACATCTCTAACAATTCCCAAAGGGCAGATACTATCGCTATTGGCAAGCTGAATGGTAACATCAATAGATTCCATCTCGACAGGTGCAATCTCATCTTTAATTTCATCATGTAAATATTGAGGTATTGCACTAACACTAGCACCCACGTCACATAAACCATGATAACAATGATCTACTATCTTAACAGAAACAACAGGCATGCCAACAATTGTCGGACAAGAGATCTTTGATAATAGCATGCTAGGTTTAGCAATGCTAGGTTCATCTTCACATAAGTGAATAACATGCCCATCAACATTGTCGGACAAGAGATCTTTGATAATAGCAATACTAGGTTCAACTTTAATTTGCTCAGGGGGTGTAGGTGTTCTAATGTAGCCCTTACATATCACAGTTAAAGCTTTAGCATGATCCTTTATTCTAACAGGGAAATGTGGTTTCTCAATGTAAGCACTAGGAACAATAGGATCATTATAAGCAATGACTTTCTCTTCAACTAGATTGGGTTTAACTCTATGGGAGGATGATATTTAAACCACTTCTGTTTAGGAGATTAATATGAGCAGCAAATGATTCACATAATGAAGCTACTATCTCAGAGTCAAGTCCATGTTTAGCGCTAAAATCACAAAAAGTATTTGTTTCAATGAAGGATTTAATGCAATCGAACTTAAGATTCATACCTGACTGCTTACCTTCGTCAAACTCCCAATCTTCAAAGTTGCATTTAATCCTTTCCAATAAATTCCATTTGAAGTCAATATATCTCTTCATAAAATAACCGGTACAAGAAGTGTCAAGCATGGTGCGATTATCATGAGAAAGCCGAGCATAGAAGTTCTGAATAATAATTTCTCTCGAGAGCTCATGGTTGGGGAATGAATATAACATTGACTTAAGCCTCCCCCAAGCTTGAGCGATACTTTCTCTATCACGAGGCCAAAAATTATAGATATAATTCCGATCACGATGTACCAAATGCATAGGATAAAACTTTTGATGAAATTCCAATTTCAATCGGTTGTAGTTCATGATCCAGTATCATCACATAGCCTATACCACGTCAATGATTTATCCCTCAAAGAAAAGGGCAAGACCTTCTTCTTGACCTCATCCTCGGGCAAACCTGCAAGCTTAAATAAACCACAAACTTCATCTACATTGATTAGATGCAAGTCGGGATGTGATGTTCCATCTCGTGTAAAAGGATTATCCAACAGCTTCTCTAGCATACCTGAAGGAATTTCATAATAAATATTTTCAGTAGGTGCAGTAGGTTGCGAAGAAACTCCTCGTGCTTCCGGTCGAGCAACTCCTTGTGCTTCCGGTTGAGTAGCAACCCCGAACAAGCTCCTCAAAGGATTAGTTTCCATAGTGACAAGTGATAATAAATTTCAGCACACTATATAACTGTTTCCTTACCAAATTCCACTTACCAAAGGTGCTTCACTCCCCGGCAACAGCGCCAGAAAAGAGTCTTGATGACCCACAAGTGTAGGGGATCTATAGTTCCTTTCAATAAGTAAGAGTGTCGAACCCAACGAGGAGCAGAAGGAACTGACAAGTCGTTTTCAGCAAGGTATTCTCTGTAGGCACTTAAATTATCGGTAACATATAGTTGTGTGAAAAGATAATTCGTAGCGAGTAGCAAGGCACAATAGTAACAAAGGTGCAGCAAGATGGCCCAATCCCTTTTGTATCAAGGGACAAGCCTGGACGAACTCTTATGCGATGTAAAGCGCTCCCGAGGACACATGGGAATTTCTGTCAAGCTAGTTTTCATCATGTTCATATGATTCGCGTTCGCTACTTTGATAGTTTGATATGTGGGTTACCGGTGCTTGGGTTCTGTCCTTACTTGGACAAACCTCCCACTTATGATTACCCCCTCTCGCAAGCATCCGCAACTACGAAAGAAAAATTAAGACAAAGTCTAACCATAGCATTAAAATAGTGGATCCAAATCAGCCCCTTACGAAGCAACGGATAAACTAGGGTTTAAGATTCTGTCGCTCTAGCAACCCATCATCTACTTATTACTTCCCAATGCCTTCCTCTAGGCCCAAATAATGGTGAAGTGTCATGTAGTTGATGTTCACATAACAGCACTAGAGGAAAGACAACATACATCACATCAAAATATCGAACGAATACCAAATTCACATGACTACTTATAGCAAGACTTATCCCATGTCCACAGGAACAATGCAAAATTGTGTTCATGACCAGAGAGGTATTGAATAGCATTAAGGATCTGAATGTATGATCTTCCACCGAGTAATCCAACTAGCATCAACTACAAAGAGTATTTAACACTACTAGCAACCTTACAAGTACCAATCGGAGTCGTGAGACGGAGATTGGGTACAAGAGATGAACTAGGGTTTGGAGATGAGATGGTGCTGATGAAGATGTTGATGTAGATGAGTCCCCTCCGATGAGAGGAGTGTTGGTGATGACGATGGCGACGATTTCCCCCTCTGGGAGGGAAGTTTCCCGGCAGGACGGCCCTGCCGGAGCTCTAGATTGGTTTTGCTCAAGTTCCGCCTCGTAGCAGCGGAGATTCCTCCTGAAAGCCTTCTCCTGATTTTTTCTAGGACGAAACCCTCCTTATAGAAGAAGATGGTAGCCGGAGGGGCAACATGGGGCCCACAAGCCACCCAGGCGCGGCCAGGGGGGTGGGTCGCGCGTGTCAGGCTTGTGGCCTCGTGGTGACTCCCCTCGAGTACTTCTTCCACCCAGTATTTTTTATAAAATCCAAAATAATTCCTCGTTGATTTTCACGGCTTTTGGAGTTGTGCAGAATAGGTATCTCAAACTTGCTCCTTTTACAGCCCAGAATTCCAGCTGTCGGCATTCTCCCTCTTCATGTAAACCTTATAAAATAAGAGAGAAAAGGCATAAGTATTGTACCATAATGTGTAATAACAGCCCATAAAGCGATAAATATCGACATAAAAGCATGATGCAAAATGGACGTATCAATGCCAAAGTTCGTCGAGGCCCTTGAGGAAAATCATTTGAATACTTTTCGCACTTCAGTTTTCTAAAGAATGATATGCACCCAAGTATAACAAGAATAGTCCGCAACGATGAGAAAGCCATATATAGATGTTGCATTGGTTATAGTAGCATAATTAGTAGGTCCAAAGACATCCATGTGAAGCAATTAAAAAGGACCAAAGGTAGTGATGATAGCCTTCGAGGGGTGTTTGGATCTGGTCATCTTTCCACACTCACAAGCCCCGTAGATATGGTCCTTGAGGAATTTGACGGTTTTGATGCCAATGATATGCTTCTTCTTTGCGAGTGTGTGCAAATTCCTCATGCCCGCATGACCAAGTCAACGATGCCATAGCCAGCCCTATGAAGATTTTTCTAGAAGACACGTGGCTGGGTGAGGACCTATAGAGAAATCAACAATATACAAGTCTCCTCTCCTAAAGCCTTCGAATGATTTGGACTTGTCAAATTCCAAGACGACTACTGTCGTGGTTTTGTCACGGTAGATGTCCTCGTGCAAGGACTTAGTGAAGGAGACATCGCACCTTGGTGGTGACTCAAAGGGAGTGAGCGGAATAGAGACTCAGATTTACCCAGGTCCGGCCCCTCGTGTGGAGGTAAAAGCCTACGTCCCACTGAATCTTGGCCATCTCCTCCCTTAGTTTCGTCAGTTCGGTGTTGACCGTTTCCCGGTTCTTTGTCGTCACAGTGATCGCCATGAGTTTGACTGTCTCCGCTGCCAGGTCTGCCATGGATTGAGCCGGGGTCTTCCTCGACCCACCGGCTTCATTGTTGCTCGCCGCGTTTAGTTGAGGCAGCGCTGCCCCCGACATGTAGATGGCGACTTGACGGTGTGTCCCCGCAAAGTCCTCAGGGATTACTGCCTCCGGTAACCCCTGAGCTGTCTGTCGTGGAGAGAGTAGATTTAATCTGTATCACCCATGGATGACTCGTCATCCGAATTGACGGGGGTGATCACCTGGATTACCGGCCCGTCCGGTAGGTCGGTTCCCTGCGTAAAACCAACAAAAACATGGTGTCACCTAACCTGACGTTCGGCGGGATGGGTGTACCGGGCCGGCTCGACGATGTCGGGGAAGGTGTCCGGCTCAGGTACGGGTGCCCCAACCTTGCGGATGAAAACGTGGATCTTGCGGAAGGGGACCCTGTATCCAGATTCGATTGAATCGGCCTTACTTCCCCACTGCGAGTTGTCGATTTAGTATTTTCCATAGCGGCTCTTCGTCATGATGCCGACCGCATAGCTTCCTGACCTTGGAAGGGCTCCCTTCGAGAATTCAACTCCACCGTGTGCAGGCCCCACGGTGAGCGCCAAATGTCGTGGTTTTTTCACGGCAGATGTCCTCGTGAAAGGACTTAGTGAAGGAGCCATCGCACCTTGGTGGCGACTCAAAGGGGGTGAGCGGAAGCGAGACTCATATTTACCCAGGTTCGGCCCCTCGTGTGGAGGGAAAAGCCTACGTCCTGCTTTGTGTATATTGATCGTGGATTCGATTACAAGGACAACGTAACTCGCCTGACCTAGATCTCGGTGATTTCTAACCTGGTCCCTCTGCCCCAGAGACTCGCCTATATATATAGGTCGAGGCCCCGGGGTTTACAAAGTCATGGCCACGTTACAAATCGTGGCCTTCCTTATATCTAAGTCGTCGTGTTTACCAAGCCAAGGAATCTCCTTGGCGACTTATATTCTTCATCAATCCTCAACCGCCATCTGGCTCATGGGCCTTGGTGGCCTTCTGACAAAGATCTCTCAACACGCCTCAAGCCTGAGCCAAGGCTTATATTGACCATGTATGTATGAGTCGCCGCTTTCCTGACCCGACCCAATAGGTCGGGTCATACCGTAGGTAATATCCCCAACAACTACGCATCTATATTTTCCAAAGATGACAACCGTATGAAGATCAACAAGGATTAAGACTGACATGAGGTTCAACCCAAGGGATTCAAAAAGCATGACTTTGCCCATGTGTCATTCCTTGGAGATAGCCACTTCACCAAGTTCCAATACCTTGCTTTTACCTTCGTCGGCGTAGGTGATATACTTCAGTGGTGATGGAGTCGGTGGGATATTCATCAATAGGCTTTTTTCACCAGTCATGTGATTTGTACACCCACTGTCAAGAACCCACTCTATGGTCTCGGGTTGATCATCCTTTGAACCTTTTTCCATGAAGCAATAGGTGGGAGCAAAGTCGTGATCATTGTCATCAGTGTTGTTGACATTGTCATTTTCTTCGAGGTTGAAGATGGAGTTGTTGAAGAATGTGGTTGAAAGGGCTAGGCTTGCCACACCAGACTCTAACTCCACTTCAGAACCTTACTCTTCATCACATTCCTCAGGTTCTTCTTCAAAATCCATTTCCTTGCCAATAAGTGCCCGAGCCTTTCTGAAGATATTCTTCTTATGTGATGAGGACTTTGAAGATGAGGACTTTCAAGACTTTTTCTTTTTCTTTGAGTCATCAGAACTGTCATCCTTGTACTTCTTCTTCCTTGATTCCTTCACCCAACAAGGACAATCACCAATGTAGTGACCAGATTTCTTGCATTTATGGCAGGTTCTTTTCTTGTATTCCTGAGGTGAAGATCCTGATTTCCTCATATCTCTTCTTGAATACTTTCTGAACTGGGCACGCCTTGAGAACTTCTAGAATTTCCTCACGAGCATAGAAAGTTCCTGGCCAAGTTCTTCAGGATCACCAAGACTGCAATCGGAGTCTTCTTCTTTAGATGAGGAAACATCCTTTGCCTTGAGTGCACGAGTTCTTGTATAACTTGGTTCATAAAGGTCTCTCTTCTCTTCTTGTTCGAATCATGAGTATTGAGTCTCTCAAGTATATCAGCAACATCAAGCATCATTTAGTCTCTTCGTTCTTGAATCATTAGTACTAGTGTCTCAAATGATGGATCAAGGGATCGTAGCAGTTTCTTCACAAATTCATGGTCAGTGAGACGATCAAAGGTATCTTGGCAACTTTCATTATCAAGTCTCTTGCAGCGGTTGAAGAGATTGCGAAGAACATCAACTCGAGAGTCACATTCTATGGAGACTCCTTCGTTAACTTTGGATAGCCTTTCCAAGATAAGCTTCGCAGAGGTCAAAGCACTCACTCTGCCATACTGACCTTTGCTCAGATGGCCACACATGATATTCTTCGCCTGTGAGTCGAGTTGCTTGAATCTCTTCACATATGCGGCAGTGATAGTTCAGGTGACAAAGGGAACACCATTTTCCACAACATATGAGAGATCGTTGTCAATTGCTTCAAGGTGCATGCACATCTTGTTCTTCCAGTAGGGGAAATCCTTTCCTTTAAAGGTAGAACAATCCGCTGTAACCTTGATCATACCTGCAGTCGACACAACTAAATCTCCAGGCAGCTAAACCAAAATCACAGACCACAACGAAGTACCTTTCTCTGATACCAATTGAAAGTGTATTATATCGACTTGAGGGGGGTGAATAGGCAATTTTTACAAATTCATCACTGAGGAAATTCCTAGTGAGGAAAGTCCTGAATCATGAACTGAGTGCAGCGGAATAAGTACTTAAACACATAAGCAAAAGAGACTATAGTTTAGTCCTCGGAGTGAGTTGAAGTGTCAGGTTTGCATAGGTCGCATGAACATGATAAGTAGGTGAAAAATAACTTAATTGAAGAATATGAGGTGAGGAATTCAGAGAAAGTATTTAGTCAAATTCTTCAAACAGTACAGATCAAAGTCATCAATATGCAATTGATGAATGAAAGAGTTGAAGAAATAGAACCGAAAGCTCGATGAAGCCAGTGGTTTGATGACCCAGTTTGGAGCGGCTTGGTATTCTAACCAAAGTACACACAGTCCTGGGCACATATTCCCTACCGTAGTCTCCTTGAGCTAAGGACACACAGTCCTCGCCCAACACTCTTGGTAAGTCTTCAGGGCAGACTTCCAAACCCTCACAAACTTGGTCACCCGGCGATCCACAATTGACTGCTGGATACTCTAGACCATGACTCCTAACCGTCTGGAGGATGCGCAGTCCTCAAAGGTAACAAGCGTTGGTTCCACACAAACTGACGCTAAAGCAACTTGTCTCCAGAGCAACTTGCAACAAAATCTGTTGTCCTAGCATAGTTGTTTATCGTATTTTGGGAGAGATACATCACTAGTGAAAATCATGTGACTCCGGTCCATATCACCATCATTGCTTACACCTCCACATTTACCGCTTTCTTTACTTTTCCGTTGCAACCACTATTACCTTCTCACTCGTGTTTTGATCCTTTGCAAACTACAAGGCTGGAGAGATTGACAACCTCTTTGTACTCGTTGGGAGCAAAGTTCTTTCTTGTGTGTGCACGTCACGTCTTGTGCTAGCGCTAGGGTGGAAGACACCTACTTGTTGGGCCTAGGAGTCCTCCTGGTTCGATAAACCTTACAGACTCTGTGCGAGGGAAATTTGTTGCTGACTACATCTCCACCTTCTACTTTGGGTATCCAACAAGGGGCGAGAAGTTTATACATCATCTCATCATCATTTGCAGGTCCTCAAAGAAGCAGAACTGTGTATCACTCTCCACTGTTGAAGCTGAGTACATTGCTGCTGGATATTATTGTGCTCAACTGCTATGGATGAAGCAAACCCTCAGAGACTATGGCATCAACATGAAGAATATGCCCCTCTACTGCGACAATGGGAGTGCAATCAACATTTCCTACAACCCAGTACAACATTTGAAGACCAAGCACATCCAGATTCGTCATCATTTTCTTCGTGATCATGCCCTCAAGGGCAATATCATCATCGACCATGTATAGAGTGATGATCAACTAGCAGATATTTTCACAAAGCCCTAGGATGAGAGAAGGTTTGGCAAGTTGTGGTGTGAGCTAAATATCCTAGAATCTTCGAATGTTTTGTAAACTTGCACACATCCTAACACTTATGCAAAATTGATGACTTAGATGTGCAACACACAAAGTAATGATTTTCCTCAACCAATGAAGAAAATCACCTTAAGTGTGAAGAAATCAATGAAGAATTTGGTTCTCATGGCCCTACGACAATTGTACGTGGAGCCTGAAATCATCATTCTTATACGGTGGGTCACGCCACCTCCCAACTTTGAAATTCTTCAAGCTGGTTTTTCTACAAAGCTGAAATTCTTCAATCTGAGACTTTGTCACAAAATTTTCAAATTTTCAAAATCTTCAATTTTTTTGATGATTTTCATTTGAGTATATATATATAATGAGTTTTCAATGTCCTCAACATCATTCACTTATAGCTCAGTCTTCAATTTGATATTTCATCTAAGTGAATGTGATCGGACCCGACTCCCCTCTATGCTAAGTTCAATCCAGTCTATTCTCAATTCTTCATATGCGTACTATTTGACTCTTGTTCAAAACCTTCACTGAATCCTTGTCAGCTGAGGACTTTGTAACGAAATACTCAAAATTCAAATTCTTAACCGTTGCAATAGTAACTGCACCCAGTACTCACGTTCGGATAACCACGATCTCCACCGCTTCAATCGCGGGCACCACGTGTCAAGCAGAGATGAAGGGGAAAGGGCAATTCAGTCAGAAAGTTTCGGCCCGAACAATTTTTTCACCTGAGCTATAAATAGCTCCTTACCCCCCCCCCCCCCCCCCCCCCCGCAGTGAAAACACTTCTTTCCCTCTCGTCTTCTTCGCTCGAGCTCAAACCCTGGCGCCAGCGCTAACATCTTTGCCGCCGGTGAGGAAGAGCTTCACTGCCTCGCCCTTGACGTCGCCGGACTCACGCCGACTGCGGAATATCCTCCTCCTCCGCCGTCGTAGCTGTTTTCACTCGCCAAGTTAGGGCACTGAAGATGTGAACCGAAGAACTTCTTTTTTTACTACCTCAGTTCATCGTGTCCTTCACAAAGGCATTTCTTGAAGAAACTTTACATGTGTCTTCAGAATCATCAAGAATTCAAATTCCTCAGCAAAAACCTCGGCTGAAGAAAATGGAAGAAGACTAGAAATAGAAAGGTGGCAAGAAGCTCGAGCAGAATACTGCTTTTGAGATCCAGGAACTAATATATGCTGACTACTGTACACTTGATGAAGAAATTCATGGTAAAGAGACAATGGCGAAGCACAAGATTAGGATTCAAAAGATTGAGAGCGGGTGGGCAAAAGAGTGGAAGGAGTACATATATGTGACTCCAAAATATGCAAAGAAGTTTGCCCTCAAACTTCCCTGCAAAAGACCGCCACATGGAGATCAACAAGCAGATCATCCCTCAAGTGTAGCCACTGTTGAAGATTATCCTCATGATAAAGACAAATACTTGTCTAAGTTGCAGAAAAAGGCAAAAGATGTTGTGAGAAATTCAATGAGGACTCTGCTGCTGCAGCCACTACTCCCACTTCTTCAGCTGCTGAGGCCTCTGCTACTACAATTCCTCAGAAGAAGACTCTTCTAAAGAACCAGAAGCTTCAACTGTTGTGTTAAAAGAGCAATTGCCTCAGAAAGTTGCAACGACTGCAAAATCCTCAACTGCAAAACAGTCTTCACCTCCTACGCAAAGGCAGCTCAGTAAGATACAATCTGAATAACCTAGTTCCACTATGCCATCTGCTACTTGCTCCGCCTCAAAATCTTCACCAAGTCTTTTCAAGACTAAGATGACTGCTGGTAGAGGTACTGGACCCAGTACTAGCAAAATCATCAACATTCCTTCTGCATTAGAAGGAAGTGAAGTATTTGATGAAGAAACATTCCAAGCCATTATCAGAAACGAACAAGAATGTGTGCCACAAGCCTCTTGCAGTTCCACTCCTCTTGCAATGGACCCGAAGGTATAGTTGGACTTCATTGACGTCTGGTATGAAGATCCAAACACACCGATTGATGATTTGAAGCTTCCCCCTGGTGTAAGCCACATAGTTGCTACTTTCATCAATGAATCAAAATGGAAAGAACAGCAAACCAAGCAAGCCAGGGCTGCTAAAGTCGAAAAGGAGAAATTCCTGAAGCAGAATCTACTCAACTTGTTTCCTGAAGTACTCATTTCAACTCAGGCTGAACTTAAAACCCTCACGAACAAGTATACAAGTCTTCACACTGATCGTAATGGAGTCAAAGCAAAATTCATCAATGCTGCTACTGCTACAGTTGATGAATACAATACCAGAATGGCCGCATCACAGCGGCAGACAAACCCTCAGCCAAGCTACACTGTTGAACTGCCTTAAGAAGATGAAGATGAAGAACCAGCTGCTGAAGATATTCCTCGGAATATTCCAGGTGATGAATCTGTGAGGCCTAACTCTGATAAAATAGCACTTGATGAAATTGCTCCTTCACCAAAATCCTCAAAGGTGAAGAAAGTGACTCCTTCTCCATCAAACGTGAAGAAAACCAAAGCGGCTAAAAAATAAGCTAAAAAGATGAAAGCTTCAATGGCTTCAGAATCCTCAGAAGCCAAACATCTAAAGGTTATGCCTTCAGAATCCTCATCAGCCCCGATGGATGCTACTCCTCTCAATATAGCACCATCGTACATGATTGTTCCTTTCGGTGAGGACTATGCCATTCCCGAAGAGGATGATGAAATGGAAGACAAACTCTCACGTGCATCCACGCCGATGGATGAGGAAATACAAATTGATGATATTCCTCAAATCAATACACCTCCAAGGACTACTGAAGAAAAGAAGGGTGATGAAGAAATTGGATGCAGCACTCCTGTGATCCATGATGAGTCCTAGGAAGAGACTCATCCAAACTCACCAAGGACAGATCAACTCCCTCAAACTCCAGCTGCCACTGAGATTCTCACTGGCTGTGATGAAAAGAGCATTCATGCGGAATCAGCACTAGAATGAGCGGCATCAGCTGAAGAAACTGCAGCTTCAAAAACTAAAACTGCCTCCTCAAATAAGCAAGTTCCTCAAAATGAAGAAAATGCTCAAACTGAGGAAAATGCTCCTGCTCCAAATGTTGAGAATGCAATCGTTGTGGTAAATCCAGAAACTGCAATTGTGGTGGCCTCTAGTCCTCAAGAGCATAATCTTCAACCAAAGCCTCATCACCCCTTCACCAAGAGGCCTAAGTTTCAAAAGGAAGCATTCTATGAGGAATCTGAGTACTTCACGGGAGAGAATCCATATGACAAGCTTCGCATGAGACACGGGAAGTTCTGGAAAAGAAATCAACTCAACTACTATGCCTCTATGCTCTGTGGAATAAAAAAGATATTTCTTTGTGACACCCTGATTTTTTTTCAACCTTTTCTTTTAAAACCTTTTGGATTTTTATTTGCAAACTTGGTGGATTTTCAAATCTTTTCAACCAAGTTGGATTGTGAGTCTCTAAATGTTTTCCAAGCAACCCCAAAAACCCCCTCCTCTTGCCAAAACCCTTCTTGGATTAATTTTCAGTATTTAATTATTTCCAATAATTGTTTTCTTTATTTGGGGAATTATGGCATCACCATGGGTTGTGAAGCAACCTATAGTTTGGATGCTCTATAAAACCCCAAACTTTTTCCACATCTTCTCATCATCATATGATTCTAAAATCTCCAAAAATATTTCCTTGCCCAATGTAAAATTTTGGCCAGAATAATTATTTCTTTTCTGACCAGAATTGTCCCATTGCGAAGCAACCCTATTTTTCCTATTCTAGAAAATTCCCAATAAATTTCTATTGAAGGAAGTACTAGCTAGGGGTGCACAAATGATCTATTTTTCCTATTCTAGAAAATTCCCAATAAATTTCTATTGAAGGAAGTACTAGCTAGGGGTGCACAAATGATCTATAATTTTTGGGCATGTGTGCACTACCAAATAACACTCCTCCAACAAGTTTCAACCTCAGCAGAGCTTGCATGTGAGTGCCCCAAGGTCATTTCCATTCTGGACCAGAAAGATGGTTTTCAAAGGAACTATATTCAATTCTTCTTAAAACCATTTCAAACTTTGTTAGTTTATAGTCTTTCCAATGTTGATAACCCCACACATGTCACCTTGCTCCATCTCTACCTCATTTGAGCTCTAGAACCTCCTCAAGTTGGTTGGCAGAACCTGTTGTTGATTACATCCATCAATCCAGAAGGAACCTTGTAGAGCCAGTGGCACAGGAAGGCTAAATGGTCGAAGGACTACCCCATGGACATGGTCCGCAGGCTTGCGTGGCCTCGTGGTAGCCGCACCCGTGCTGATCACGGTGCTGGCATGACACGGCGTGCGCTCTGTGCGGTTCCAGTGGCAGATTTGCTCGCCCGAGCCGTCTCTCACTGTCCCCCCTTGTCGAGTGGTGCCGACGACGTCCCTGGTAGCCGCATGGCACATCTCGAAACCTCTGGGTCGCCGGAGATGGACGCCATGACTCCCAGACAAGCTCCGCCATGGGAAGCACAGTGGGCTTCGGCCACTGAGATTGTACGCAAGCCATTAATGGCTCCGGACACGTCCCGTCGCTCCCCTGCCCTCCTCCATCACCTCACCCCCATGCTACGATGGCCAGCTCGACATCCTTGCTCCAGTGGCAAGACCGAGCCTCGCCGCTTCGGGAGAGCTCGGCAGCGCTTGTCGCTAGCCTATATAAGGTGCTGCCCGAACCCCTCCTAGCCATCGCCCCTCTCCTCCACCCCTAGATTAACCCTAGAGACCCCCAGCAAGAGCCGGGAGCTCGTCTCTCTCAGGTCCGGTGAAAGGCTCCGCCGCCAAATCGCCTCTGTCGCCAGCCACCTCCGCCCTTCCCCAGTCGAATCTGAGGCCACCATCGAGTTCCCCTGGTCTCCCTGGTCCTCGTCGAGCCTTCGGTGAGCCAAACCCCTGCCGGAACCGTGGCCGTCGACGACCACCGTACCTTCCACCCGCCGGAGAAGAAGGGGCAACGTCGTTCGTCCACCTCCGGAGGAGCTACGGGTACAGGGGGAACCTGAGTCGAGAGGCCGATCCATTCCCGTCATCTCCCAATCCAGCCACCGTCTCTATTGCCGGTGAGCTCCGCCGGTGAGCCGCCCTCCTCTGTTCCCCTCCTCTCTCTCTTTTTTAAAAAGGGCAGGCCCAACTTGCAAAGTCTTAGGCCCGCGCCCCAAGCGGTAAGTGGAGGCGCCTTCTCCACTTTACGCCTTCGACGTGGCCCCTGTTAGGTTTTAATATTTTTGATTTAATTTCATATTTGACCAGTGACTTTGACCCTTTATAACTTTTTATTCCTATGTCCAAATCAATTGATTCTTTTTGCATTGAGTTGGTTCTGATCCCCTCTAATTTCTGGTAGATTTTGGTATTTTTTTCCCATAGTCATAGAGTTTCTGGATAATAAAAAGGTATTATGTGACATTTTCTTTTCTTTTGCAATATCAAAATATTTCAGAGGGAAACTTTGGTGAAGACCAGGACTGTTTGCACAACCCTAGTAATCCACGCAAGCCAGGATACTCATATGATGTACTATTTTCATAGCATAGCATATTTTCATGCATTATACACATTTATTTGCTATAAAATAAATGCATAGTAAATTATTCAATATAAACAAGTGCTCATTGATATAAACCACTATATTTGAAACAACTTAGTTGTTGATCTAGAGTCACCTGTCCGGGCTTAACTGTGCAACCACATTTTGCCGGTATGGGGCGGCCGTGACTTGAGCTGATCGCGTGACCTTTCACCAGTACCTCCAAAGAGGGAGGGTTATGCACGCGTGCTACCCTCATCAGGTAGGCGGTGATAACCCTGTGAGCCCAGTTGAGCTGTTTTGGGCCCGTCCCCGGTTGGGACAGTTTTGTTTGGCCACGACGGTCCCAGGTGTCATGAGGACACATGGCCACCCATGGGAGGACTCCGGGGGAGGATGATTGCCGGTGGTACGATGAGAGAGTCATGGGTCAGGCAGGTTTCATTGGAGCAACACTCGTCCACCTGAATGGGATCCCAAGGTCAGTGCTCCATAGTGTGGGTAAAGTGTGCAACCTCTACAGAGTGTCAAACCTATTCGAATAGCCGTGTCCACGGTATTGGACAGCCCGACCAGACCTCAGTAGATGGTCAACCATATCCGTGTTAGTAATGATGGAAGAAATCTTCAAAGGATTAGAGATGCTCGATGAGTATTCTGGGTGTTGTGAAACAACCCAGACATGAGTAAGTTGATAATTGGTACAATAAGTAATCTTGCTTAATAATTTGCTAGATTGATTGCCATGCTATTGTTTGCTGCATTACTTGGTTGTTGTGAGCTTGCTAGTACATTCCAAGTACTCACTTGGCATATCATGCCAGATGCAGGAGAAGCCGAGGACGGAGGTCCTGATGGTCCGTACTAGGAAGTGTCCACAGCAGTGTCCTTGTGGATTGAGTTGCCTCTATGTTCCGCTACGCCGTAGAAGTACTTAGTAGTATCGAGGCCCCACTATGTTTCATAAATAATTTAGATACTGTTGCAGCATCAAGGGTGCCTTTGGCCTCGCTATCCTTGTAAGATATGTACTTGTAACCATATGCTATCAATAAAGTTAGTTCAGTTCTGTTCCAAGTTGTTGCGTGTTTCCAGAAGACATGATCTCTGGGTTGGAAACACAGGTAATCCGGTTCTCTGAGCTGGGGCGCCACAACGCTTGGTATCAGAGCCACGCTGACTTTGGGACACCCTAATTAGTCGCGTTAGGACGACGAGTAGTATAGGGTCTGGAATATGCATTTGCTTGTTGCATTTTGATTGCTGCATTTGATTGCTGCATGGCATGCATCATTATTCATTGTTTTACTAACCTTTGGCTTTGTGAGTGTAGATGGCACTAGTCCCGTATCATTTCCAGTATGAGCCTGCACCGTCCACCTTTCCAGCACTGCTTCGGAACGTCTGGTTTCGACTATACCCTCACGGCGAAGAACCAGTGTACCACGTGTTTTTCGGGAGCAGCTTGCCGAGTTCATTTACGAGTACCATGCACAGCTTACTTGGTTGCGAGCTCGGATACTGGTAGCTACTCTCGCTCTACTAAGGGCAGAACGGCTTCTACTCCGGAGCTGGCATTCCAGTTTGCTGTAGTGGAGGCTCTCACTGACTTGTGCTTCCGCAAGGTCGAGATGCACACTGATCGAGGTTTCTTTCATTATCCCACCTTGTCGCCTTCAACAGGGCGAGTCATTTTTTCTCCTGTAGACCCGGCATGTGACCATGCCACTGCTGTGATGTCGCACTATGTGAATGCCAGCTATCGCACAATTGTATCCCTTGCTGAGGAGCTGTCTCATCCATATTCACCACCAGTTCCACCCCCACCCGGATTTGATATTCCGGCTAGCTCTTCAGTGCCGCCAGGCACTTCTTCTGGCAGCCGCCGTGAGACTCCTTATGAGTGGGCCTCACTCCTAGCCACTCATGCTACTCCGATTCTGAGGCATCGTGCTCCTTCCTCAGAAGCAGGACCGTCTCATGAGTGTCGTCGTGTTTCCTTTGATTCAGAGGACGATATCAACATCATCTTTTCTCACTCTGACTCAGGATCAGATGACGAGGAGTTTGCAGTCTATCAGTGTTCGTGCCATCCGCGCCACTAGAGTCGAGGTTGGAGTTGCTGAGCATGCATCTTTGCATATGTCAACTGCCATATGAGCAGTCTAGTTATGATATTTCCCCTACTAGCTTGCCATGAATAATGTTGGGTCGTATTGTATAATAATGTTGTTTGCTTATTCGCTTTTCTCGTGAACTCTCTTCTAGTGTTTTATGACCATGCTTTCCCTTATGGATGTTGCTCATCGATTCAATATTTTTCAATGGGAACAACAATTTAGGATGAAGAGAAGCTGTAGCCATAGCGGCGATGGAACCCCTATCCGTCGATCCGCCACACAGGCACGTCAACAACCAGAAGACCTACCACCTCCACCACTCCAGGCACCGACTACTCATCAGATCATGAGAATGTTTGAGGAAAAGAGGAACCATGATCTTATGGAATTTCTGAGAAGCATGCAGGCCATGGTAGGATAGAATAACAACAATGCGTCACGTTCCAAGTTGTCAGACTTCCAACGCACTAAGCCACCCAACTTTGGTCAAGCCATGGATTCGATAGAAGCCCATGACTGGCTAAGGACTACTAAAAATAAGCTAGACATAGCCCGTTGTGATGAAGCAGATAAGGTCCCTTTTATCACTCACTACTTAGAAGGGCCAGCAGCTATATGGTGGGATAACACAAAGGCAACATGGCCCTGTGGAGAAGAGATTACTTGGGAAAGATTCAAGGAAACATTCCACAAATACCATATCCCTATTGGCATAATGAAGGTTAAGCAAAGAGAATTTCTTGCTCTTACGCAAGGAGGTATGCCAGTAGCTGAGTATCTGAACAAGTTCAACAATCTAGCACGATACTCTACCCATGATGTATCCACAGAGGAAAGGAAGATAGATCGCTTCCTAGGAGGACTGAATCATACCCTCCATTGTCTGCTCTGTATGTTGGATTTTCCGCACTATCAGACTCTGGTGAACAAGGATTTCATAGCCGAACGGGAGCATAAGACCAGGTATGATGACCACAAGAGGAAGTTTGAACCCAAGAAGGACAATAAGGAACAGATAGCAAAGAAGCCACGTACCTGGCAACCAAGCACATCCGTATACAAGCCTACCTGAAAAAATAGCAACAATTCCAACAAGACACTGAGCCAAAACAAGACCTTCGGCAAATAGCCAGTACTAGAGGATTGCCGCCGCAACAACACTTGCTTCACTTGCGGCCAAAGTGGACACTATGCCAAGCAGTGCCCCACCAACAACGGGAAACCATCCTTTGACGTCAAGCCACAGGTCAACACCATTGGACGCCACCCTAATCCCAACTATAACCAAGGCCGTGTCTACCATGTCTCCACCGAGGAAGCGTGTGAAGCTCCAGAAGTCGTCCTCAGTATGTTCTCTGTTAACAACATACTGGTAGTAGTTTTATTTTATTATGGGGCTTCCCACTCATTAATTTCGCGGTGTTTTTCCACCTTGCACAAGTTTTCCCCTTCGTTGTTGGAAAATATCATGGTGGTACAATCCCCTGGCTCGGTGCTCAGAACAAATCTCATATACCGAGATCTGGAAATACTGATACAAGGAGCTAAGTTCCCAGCTGCACTTATTGCTATCGAATCTTCGAGTTTTGATGTGATACTGGGAATGGACTGGTTGACACCCCATCAAGTGTGTATCAACTGTGCCACCAGGACCGTGACGCTGGTTAATCCTACCGGACAAACCGTCCAATTTCTTACCAACAAGATGATGTCGAGGAAAGGAATGGCATACCAAGCTATTGTCACGGACATGAACTTGATTTCGGTGGTATGCAAATTTCCGAACGTATTCCCCGAGGAATTACCAGGAATGCCACCCGGTCGGGAATTGGAGATCGCAATTGAATTAGTTCCCGGCACTGCCCCTATTTACAAGAAATACTACCGTATGCTAGGTCCGGAGTTGGCACAGCTAAAGAAGCAGTTGGACGAATTATTGCAGAAAGGATATATCCGTCAAAGTATCTCACCATGGGTATCACCAGTACTGTTTGTCAAGAAGAAGGATGGAAGTTTGCGAATGTGCATAGACTAACGCCAACTGAATGAGGTCACTATTAGAAACAAGTACCCGCTTCCCTGCATTGATGATTTATTCGACCAGTTAAATGGAGCACGAGTATTCTCCAAGATTGACCTCAGGACGCGGTATCATCAGCTGAAAATCAGAAAAGAAGATATACCCAAGACAACTTCACCACCCGATATGGCCTGTATGAATTTACGGTCATGTCATTTGGACTGACAAATGCTCCATGCTATTTCATGAGCATGATGAACAAAGCTTTCATGGATTTCCTAGACAAATTTGTGGTGGTGTTCATTGATGATATCCTGATATATTCCAAGAATGAAGAAGAGCACAAACGACATCTTCGTGCTGTCTTGGAAAGACTGAGATCCCATCAGTTATACGCCATGTTCAGTAAGTGCGAGTTTTGGCTAAAAGAAGTGGGATTTTTGGGACACATCATGTCCGAACACGGTGTGGCCATTGACCCCAGCAAGGTAACAACAGTATTAAATTGGAAGACACCAGTCACGGTGACCGATGTCCGTAGCTTCCTGGGATTGGCAGGCTACTACCGACGGTTCATAGAAGGCTTCTCCAAGATAGCTAAGCCACTGACGGAATTGCTTAAGAAAAATCCGAGATTTGTCTGGACGATAGAATGCGACAACAGTTTTCTGGAACTAAAGACAAGACTAACAACAGCACATGTCCTAGTCCTTCCAGACATCAACAAGACTTTTAATATTTACTGTGATGCTTCCCAAAGAGGAATCGGCTGCGTGCTCATGCAGGAAGGAAGGGTTGTAGCGTATGCATCCCGACAGCTACGTCCGCATGAGGAGAACTACCCCACACATAACTTGGAACTAGCAGCCGGGGTTCATGCCTTGAAAATTTGGAGGCATTACCTTATTGGACAATGATGCAAAATATACACGGACCAAAAAGCCTGAAGTATATTCCCACCGAACCTGATCTGAATATCAGGCAACGATAATGGCTTGAACTAGTCAAGGACTATGACCTTGGAATGAACTATCATCCAGGAAAAGCCAATGTGGTCGCAGATGCTCTGAGTAGGAAGCCGATCACTGTAAATGCGTTAATGGGGAGCATGCACCCAAGGTTACAACAGGAATTCGCTAGCCTCAACATGATATTATGCGGTCCAACTACTCGAGATATGCTGGAAGTCACTCCCACTCTCATGGAAGAGATCAAGAAGGCTCGAGAATCAGATGAAGGAATCAAGAAGATCAAAGAATCGATTCTGAAAGGGAAAGACAAACCCTTCCGAGTAGATGATCAAGGCATTTTATGGTTCGAGAAACGGATATGCGTCCCCGACGATGATGGCCTGAGACAGCAAATACTCAGGGCAGCTCATGATTCCGCATATTCTATCCATCCAGGAGGTAAAAAAATGTACCAGGATCTAAGAGAGACATTTTGGTGGTCAGAAATGCGAAGGGATATAGCATATTATGTCGCCTGCTGTGACATCTGCAACAAGGTTAAGGCGGAACACCAAAAACCCGCTGTATTACTATAGTCATTACCGGTTCCCTAGTGGAAGTGGGATGACATATGCATGGACTTCATTGTCGGACTACCCAAGTCAACTAGGGGCAATGATGTTATCTGGGTCATTGTGGATATGTGTTGCCTCTTGAGCTTGCGTTGGTTTTTGCCTTAAAGAGGAAAGGGTGATCCAGCACAGGAGCAGTAAGAATGTCCCTCAGTTTGAGAACCAAGGTATCAATCTAGTAGGAGAATCAAGCCAAGTGTCCAGAATACCTGCGCAAACACAAACGAGCTTGCACCCAACGCTATAAAGGGGTTGTCAATCCCTTCAAGATTGATTGCAAAGTGAGATCTGAAGGCGGAAAGTGCAACCAAATAAAAGTGTAAGGCTGAAAATATGATGTGAAGTAGACCCGGGGGCCATAGTGTTCACTAGAGGCTTCTCTCAAAATAGCAAATATTACGGTGGGTGAACAAATTACTGTCGAGCAATTGATAGAACCGCACAAAGTCATGACAATATCTAAGGCAATGATCATACATATAGGCATCACGTCCGAAACAAGTAGACCGATACTTTCTGCATCTACTACTATTACTCCACACATCGACCGCTATCCAGCATGCATCTAGTGTATTGAGTTCATGACGAACAGAGTAACGCCTTAAGCAAGATGACATGATGTAGAGGGATAAACTCAAACCAATGATGTAAACCCCATCTTTTTACCCTTGATGGCAACAACATGATGCGTGCCTCGCTACCCCTTCTATCACTGGGTGAGGTCACCGCACGGTATGAACCCAAAACCAAGCACTTCTCCCATTGCAAGAATCATAGATCAAGTTGGCCAAACAAAACCCACAACTCGAAGAGAATTACAAGGATATGAAGTCATGCATATAAGAGATCAGAAGAAACTCAAATAAGATTCATAGATAATCTAATCATTAATCCACAATTCATCGGATCTCGACAAACACACCGCAAAAGAAGATTACATCGGATAGATCTCCATGAAGATCATCGAGAACTTTGTATTGAAGATCCAAGACAGAGAAGAAGCCATCTAGCTACTAGCTATGGACCCGAAGGTCTATGGTGAACTACTCACGCATCATCGGAGAGGTCATGGTGTTGATGAAGAAGCCCTCCATATCCGAATCCCCCCTCCGATAGGGCACCAGAATGTTCCCCAGATGGGATCTTGCAGAGACAAAAGCTTCCGGCGGCGAAAAAGTATTTTCGTGGATGGCTCTCGAAGTTTTGGATTTTTCGGGAATTTATAGGCGGAAGAGGTAGGGTAGACGAGCCACAGGGGGCCCACAAGCCTGCTGGGTGCGGGCCCACCCTGGCCACGCCTAGGGGGCTTGTGGCCTCCCCTCGTGGCCTCTGCCTTGGTTCTCACATCCCCTACGTATCTTCTATTCTGGAAAAAAATCTTTTCGGAAGTTTTATTCCGTTTGGACACCGTTTAATATTCTCCTCCGGAAGGGGTCAAAAACACGGAAAAAATAGGAACTGGAAATTGGCACTGAGTTAATAAGTTAGTCCCAAAAAAGATATAAAAGGCATACAAAACATCCAAAGTTTGACAAGATAATAGCATGGAACTATCAAAAATTATAGATACGTTGGAGACGTATCAATATGCTCACGAAAGTAGCCCACTTTATCCCGATAAAGACCACTTTCAACGCCAATCAACTCGCACAACTATACATGTCCCGGATAGTGAGCCTTCATGGAGTACCCAAATCTATCACCTCAGATAGAGGCTCCCTATTCACCTCGGCTTTCTGGCTACGACTACATCAAGCTTTGGGAACCATGTTGAAGCACAACACAGGATACCATCCACAGACGGATGGACAGACGGAAAGAGTGAACCAGATACTGGAGGATATGCTTCGGTGATGTGCTCTCACCCATGGACCCAAATGGTAAGATAGCCTACCCTATGCGGAATTCTCCTACAACAATAGCTATCAGATAAGTGTGAAGATGTCACTGTTTCAGGCATTATATGGACGAAAGTGCCGCACCCCATGGAACTGGTTCCAGACAGGAGATAGTCGCATCTTTGGCACGGACTTGATGCTGGAGGTTGAGAAACAAGTCAAAGACATTCAGGAGCGCCTTTGAGCAGCCAAGTCCCGTCAAAAGAGTTATTATGATCCAAAGCACCTGGAAGTAACCTTTGAGCCCGGAGAATATGCTTACCTCCGAGTAACCCCCATGAATGGAATAAAACGGTTTCGCACACGGGGAAAACTCGCACCAAGATACATCGGTCCCTTTCCAGTAATCGCTAGAAGAGGCAGAGTAGCATATCAGTTGAAATCACCATTAGAATTGTCGGATGTGCACGATGTCTTTCACATCTCACAGCCTAGGAAGTGCATCGCACCACCAATCAAGCACGCAGATATGAGTGAGCTAGAATTAGCTAAGGATCTGACCTATGAAGAGAAACCCATAAGGATTTTGGATGAGATGGAAAGGACTACCAGGACTAAGGTACTCAAGTTTTATAAAGTACTATGGGAACATAATACCGAGGAAGAGGCTACCTGGGAAAGAGAAGATTTCTTGACATCCGCATATCCATACTTGTTCCCTGAGCAACCAAATCTCGAGGACGAGATTCATCCTAAGGGGGTAGGTTTGTGACACCCTGATTTTTTTTCAACCTTTTCTTTTCAAAACCTTTTGGATTTTTATTTGCAAACTTGGTAGATTTTCAAATCTTTTCAACCAAGTTGGATTGTGAGTCTCTAAATTTTTTCCAAGCAACCCAAAACCCTCCTCCTCTTGCCAAAACCTTTCTTGGATTAATTTTCAATATTTAATTCTTTCCAATAATTCTTTTCTTTATTTGGGGAATTATGGCATTACCATGGGTTGTGAAGCAACCTATAGTTTGGATGCTCTATAAACCCCCAAACTTTTTCCACATCTTCTCATCATCATATGATTCCAAAGTCTCCAAAACTATTTGGCCAGAATAATTATTTCTTTTTTACCAGAATTATCCCATAGTGAAGCAACCCTATTTTTCCTATTCTAGAAAATTCCAAACAAATTTCCTCTGATCTTACGGATCCAATTTAGCCCCAATATGCAAAAAACATCTCATGGTCCAGTACAAATTTTGAGCAATAAAGCTCTGTTAAGTTTCTGTTGAATTGGAACCTTTGTGAAGAAAGTGCTATCTAGGGGTGCAAAAATAATCTATAAATTTTTGGCCATGTGTTTCACCCTCAGCAGAGCTTGCATGTGAGTGCCCCAAGCTCATTTCCATTCTGGACCGGAAAGATGGTTTTCAAAGGAACTATATTCACTTCTTCTTCAAACCATTTCAAACTTTGCCAGTTTATAGTCTTTCGAATGCTGATAACCCCAGACATGTCACCTTGCTCCATCTCTATCTCATTTGAGCTCTAGAACCTCCTCAAGTTGGATAGCAGAACCTGTTGTTGATTAGATCCATCAATCCAGAGGGCACCTAGTCGAGCCAGTGGCACATGGAGGCTAAAGGTTCGAAGGACTACCCTGTGGACATGGTGCGCAGGCTTGCGTGGACTCGTGGTAGCCGCACCCGTGGTGATCACGGTGCTGGCATGCCACAATGCGCGCTCTGTGCGGTTCGAGTGGCAGATGTGCTCGCCCGAGCCATCTCTCGCTATCCCCCCTTGTCCACTGGTGTCGACGACGTCCCTGGTAGCCGCGTGGCACCTCCTGAAGCCTCTGGGTCACCGGAGATAGCCGCCGCCACAACCAGCCAAGCTCCGCCACGGGCAGCACAGTGGGCTTCGGCCACTGTGATCGTCCGCAAGCCATTAATGGCTCCGGACCCGTCCCGTCGTTCCCCTGCCCTCCTCCGTCACCTCACCCCCACGCCACGAAGGCCAGCTCGACGTCCTTGCTCCAGTGGAAAGCCCGAGCCTCGCCTCTTCGGGAGAGCTCGACAGGGCTCGTCGCTGGCCTATATAAGGCGTTGCCCGAACCCCTCCTAGCCATCGCCCCTCTCCTCCACCCCTGGATTAGCCCTAGAGACCCCTAGCAAGAGTCGGGAGCTCGTCTCCCTCAGCTCCGATGAAAGGCTCCGCTGCCCTTCCCCAGTCGAATCTGAGGCCACCATCGAGTTCCCCTAGTTTCCCTGGTCCTCGTCAAGCCTTTGGTGAGCCAAACCCCTGTCGGAACCGTCGCTGTCGACGACCACCGTAGCTTCCACCCGCCGGAGAAGAAGGGGTGACGCCATCCGTCCACCTCCGAAGGAGCTACAGGTACAGGGGGAACTGCCGTCAGGAGGCCGATCCATTCCCGTCATCTCCCAGCCCCGCCACCGTCTCTATTGCCGGTGAGCACCGTCGGTGAGCCGCCCTCCTATGTTCCCCTCCTCTCTCTCTGTTTTAAAAAGGGCAGGCCCCACCTGCCAGTGTCTGAGGCCCGTGCCCGAAGCGGTAAGTGGAGGCGCCTTCTCCACTTTACGCCTTGGACGTGGCCCCAGTCAGGTTTTAAGATTTTTGATTTAATTTCATATTTGACCAGTAACTTTGACCCTTTATAACTTTTTATTCCTAAGTCCAAATCAATTGATTCTTTTTGCATTGAGTTGGTACTGATCCCCTCTAATTTCTAGTAGATTTTGGTATTTTTCCCATACTCACAGAATTTCTGGCTAATAAAAAGGTATTATGTGACATTTTCTTTTCTTTTGCAAATTCAAAATATTTCAGAGGAAAAGTTTGGTGAAGACCAGGAGTGTTTGAACAACCCTACTGATCCAGGCAAGCCAGGATACCCATGTGATATAGTATTTTCATAGCATAGCATATTTTCATGCATTATGCCCATTTATTTGCTATAAAATAAATGCATAGTAAATTATTCAATATGAACAAGTGCTCATTGTTATAAACCACTATATTTGAAACAACTTAGTGGTTGATCTAGAGTCACCTGTCTGGGCTTAACCGTGCAACCACATTTTGCCGGTATGGGGAGGCCGTGACTTGAGCTGATCGCGTGGCCTTTCACCGGTACCTCCAAAGAGGCAGGGTTATGCACGCGTGCTACCCTGATCAGGTAGGCGATGATAACCCTGTGAGCCTAGTTGAGTTGTTTTGGGCCCGTCCCCGGTTGGGACAGTTTAGTTTGGCCACAAGGGTGGCAGGTGTCATGAGCACATAGGGCCACCTAGGGCAGGACTCCGGGGGAGGATGATTGCCGGTAGTATGATGAGAGAGTCACGGGTCAGGCAGGTTTCGTTCAAGCAATACTGGTCCACAAGAATGGGATCCCGAGGTCAGTGCTTCATAGTGTGGGTAAAGTGTGCAACCTCTACAGAGTGTCAAACCTATTTGAATAGCTGTGTCCATGATATTGGACAACCCGACCAGACCTCAGTAGATGGCCAACCATATCCGTGTTAGTAATGATGGAAGAACTCTTCAAAGGATTAGAGATGCTCGATGAGTATTCTGGGTGTTGTGAGACAACCCAGACATGAGTAAGTTGATAATTGGTACAATTAGTAATCTTGCTTAATAATTTGCTACATTGATTGCCATGCTATTGTTTGCTGCATTACTTGGTTGTTGTGAGCTTGTGAGTACATTCCAAGTACTCACCTGGCGTATTATGCCAGATGCAGGAGAAGCCAAGGATGGAGGTCCTGATGGTCCGTACTAGGAAGTGTCCACAACAGTGTCCTTGTGGATGGAGTTGCCGCTATGTTTCGTTACACCGTAGAAGTACTTAGTAGTCTCGAGGCCCCACTATGTTTCATAATTAATGTAGATACTGTTACATCACTAAGGGTGCCTTTGGCCTCGCTATCCTTGTAAGATATGTACTTGTAACCATATGCTATCAATAAAGTCCGTTGAGTTCTGTTCCAAGTTGTTGCGTGTTTCCAGAAGACATGATCTATGGGTTGGAAACACTGGTAATCCGGTTCTCTGAGCCAGGGTGACACATTCTTCACACTCACATTCCTCACAGTGATATGGAAGAAATACCTTGCTTCGTCCCAGTCCTCAATGTTCTTCATGAAGCTGGGTTATTGAATTTCTGCACAGATATCAGTGATTGGAACACAGATATAATTCTTCAATTTTATGCCACACTGCATATCTCGGGCGACCCAAATGATGTCACCACATGGGTACTGGACTAGATGACTCATCGTACACATTACAAAGCTCCAGCCACTGAATTGCTTCAAACTCTCCTATTATCAATTCCCTCAGAGGACGCAGTCAAAATGTATGATGAACGAGAACTGCCGAACAAGCTCATGGAAGTCCTCATGAAGCCTTTGGCCAAGGGACAACCTCCAAGGACTTGATTTCTGGTGCAAGATTTGAAGTATGAGCCCAGAACCGTGTACATGATCTTGTCATATGCCATCACACCTATCAAAGGGCATGACAATTAAGAAGACGGCGTAGGCATCAAAGGGCATGCCAACTCATATGAATGTTCAACATCATTCATGGTATCCCTACCAATATTCATGATTTCTTCTTGGGGACTATGACTGACAATACTTTGTCACCATATGAGTTGAAGATTTATGTGCCATAGATCATGAGATTCATCAGGAACAGATCAGGCATCAACTATTAAGCTGACTTTCAGAATCACCTTGGATATCTGCCGCCGATCAAAGTCATCAAGTAATCTTTTGAACTTGTTGAAGGCAAAGGCAAGTCTATGATTGATGAAGGAAATCGGCCCCTAGATAGCCAATTTCGCAAGGCTGATTCCTATTCCTCATATGATGACACTGCTACTCAAGACCCTCCAAGCCCAACTACTCCAAGAGTGATGACTAACAGAGAGCTTCTTCTCAGTCTTCACCAAAAAGTCGATCATAGTCACAAGTGGGTGAAACGCCAGTTTGGTGCCATTGTGAAAACCCTCAACGAGACACAAAATGCAGTGAAGAAAAATCACTATTATCTTCATGAGGTATTTGATCGCACTTGGGCCACCTTGGCTCATCTGAAGACTTCCAAAGATGCTCACACCACTACATCGACCAACAAGTGAAATTCTTCAAGGGCATTAGTCCTCAGCTTTGTCCCTTTTCATCACTTGATGACAAAGGGGGAGAAATATGAAAGTTAGTCTTCAGGCGGGATACATTATGGGCTTAAAAACTTTGTAAAGTTACAAACTCCTGGATTTTCTGAAGTTTTTCATGTAGTGAGTTGTAACTTAAGCCCGATGGTGTTTTGACTCTTTTGAACGTTTTTCCTCGCATTCTTATTCCTCGAAGTTTATTAATTCAGGCATGCCTAAATTCGTGAGACATCATTTTTCATCATGCATTTCTAATTCCTCATAATATATTTCAAATGCATGCATGAATTGTAAGATACAGGGGGAGATCTCCATGATATAAATCATCAATGTGCATCCGCTGTTCAAAGCAAACTCCTCAAAATATGCACATCTTCAGGGGGAGTTTCTCTGTATCTTGATTTCAAATTCCTCAAACTCTGTACTCACATTCCATATTATTATCCCCGTTGAAAACATAACCTAATTGTCATCAACCACCAAAAAGGGGGGATTGTAAGTGCATCCAGTGCGCCTTAGTGATTTTGGTGGATTGAAGACTTATAGGTTAAGAGACTAATATTTTTGTGAGTGTACATAGGCTCTATAAGTCACTATGGAGTTTGAGTTATACGATGAATATCGACCACTAAAATTGTATGTCTCCGGCTGAAGACTTCGGTTCTTCCTTGAAGACATTGTTCGCGAAGAAATTTTGAAGAAATTGACATTCCTCATGAAGATATTGAAGATGAGGAATTCGGTGTGTCCTACAGAAAACAAACTAAAGACTTTGCGGCGTGAATATTTACTCCTTCTGTACCATTTTCTTTATTCTTGAGTCATAGGAACACCGTAGTGTTAAAGGGGGTTGAGGTAAAACTAAGGAATGATTTTCCTCATGATGCTCAACCCAAGCCTAAATCTACCAAAGCCTCAAAGTGAGGAATATGAGAGACATGAGAACTTTCACAGTCGAAAGTTCCGACCGTTGCCGGGACAAGCGCCACCTCACTGATCTTATCCACCCAACTGTCACATTATTTAAGGGCATTTATGTGAAATCATGACGCTATGCTCCCAGCATATAAATAGCCACACCCCACAACCACTTGCTGGTTGGCTCTCCGAGAGAAACTGGCACTTTCCATTTAGGGAAACCTAAATTCCTTAGAGTCCTTGAGAGAAAATCATCAAGTGAGGAAATACCCCAAACACCAAACACCAAATTAAAACCAAGTGATAGAGCATCATGGAAGAAGTTGTTCCTGTGTGGAACTGAAGCATGTTACCTTTGAGGAGTGTGCATCCTCCAGATGGTTAGGCGTCATGGTCTAGAGCATCCAGCAATCAATTGTGGATCGCCGGGCGACCGAGTTTGCGAGGGTTTGGAAGTCTGCCCTGAAGACTTACCACGAGTGTTGGGCGAGGACTGTGTGTCCTTAGCTCAAGGACAATACGGTAGGGACTGTGTGTCCTTTTGGTTTCAATACCAAGCCGCTCCGAACAAGACGTACAACTGTCACAGCAGTTGGAACTGGGTCATCAACAACTGTCTTCATCGAGCAATGGGTTGTATTTCTTCAACTCTTTCATTTCCTCAAATTGCATGTTGAAGACTTTCATCTGTGCTGATTGAAGAAATTG
Source organism: Hordeum vulgare subsp. vulgare (assembly GCF_904849725.1). Taxonomy (NCBI): domain Eukaryota; kingdom Viridiplantae; phylum Streptophyta; class Magnoliopsida; order Poales; family Poaceae; genus Hordeum; species Hordeum vulgare. The sequence goes on along the minus strand of NC_058519.1, from coordinate 270,698,797 downwards.
TCTGAAGACTTTCTCTGAATTTCCTCAACCTCAAATTCTTCACTTGAGTTAATCTTCACCTGCATACTCTCTACTTGCGCACTGTGCAAACCGAATCTCCTAAACTTCATCGTGTATTTTGCTGTAGTCGTTTTTGCACTCCTCATCCTGCGCTATTTCCGCTGCACTTAATTCATCATGAAGGACTTTCCTCACAAGGAATTTCCTTAGTGATGAAATTCTAGAAATCGCCTATTCACCCCCTCTAGACGATATAACGCACTGTCAAATTGCTATTCCTCATGAAGACTTTGAAAATAAGGAATTTGGTGTATCCCAAAGAAAATGCTCTGAAGACTTTGAAGCTTGAAGATTTAATTTTTCTGTTTGATTTTCTTCTCTCTTGTGTCATAGGAACACCGTACTGTTAAAGGGGGTTGAGGTAATACTAAGGAAAGATTTCCTTATGATGCTCAACTAAAAACCTACACATACCAAATGCTTTGAGTGAAGCCTTTGAAAATCTCTCACAACTTAGTAAAATCCTTCAGTGACAGAGACGAAGTTCTTCTGGTCGCTGAAGAAATTGCACTAACTGAGGAGTTAGGATTTCGCCAGTACAAACTACCTATCAGTGAGGAACATGAGAGGCATGAGGACTTTCACGGTTGAAAGATCTGACCATTGTTGCACTGCGCGCCACCTGTCCCCAATCTTCTCCACACAACGGTCATATCATTAGGGGCATTAATGTCAAACCATGTTGGGATGCTCCCATGCTATAAATAGCCGCCCGCAAAACCACTAGTTGGTGGGGCTGCTCCGAGAGAAACTCACACTAATAATTTAGAGAAACCCAATCCTCGAAGACTTCGAGAGAAAATCATCAAGTGAGGAAAAATACCAAACACACAAACCAAATCTCTACAACCCCAAAGTGATTGAGCATCACTTAAGAGGTTGTTCATGTGTGGAACCGACGCTTGTTACCTTTGAGGACTATGCATTCTCCAGATGGTTTGGCGTCATGGTCTAGAGCATCCAACAATCAATTGTGGATCACCGGGTGACCGAGTTTGTGAGGGATTAAAAGTCTCCCCTGAATACTTGCCATGAGTGTTGGGCGAGGACTGTGTGTCCTTAGCTCAAGGATAATACGGTAGGGACTGTATGTCCTGGGACTGTGTGTCCTTTGGTTTGAATACCAAGCCTCTCCAAACCAGGCGTGCGACTATCACAACAGTTGGAACTGGGTCATCAAACGATTGTCTTCATCGAGCTACGGGTTCTATTTCTTCAACTCTTTCATTTCCACAATTGGATATTCATGACTTTGATTTGTACTGTTTGAAGAATTTGACTGAATACTTTCTGTAATTCCTCGCCTCGAATTCTTCACTTAAGTTATTCATCACATGTTTATCCTGATCACGCGACCTATGCAACCTGAACGTTTCACCTCACTCTCAGGACTAAGCTATAGCCGGTTTTGCACATCTGTTTGAGTACTTATTCAGCTGCACTCTATCATGACGGAGGACTTTCTTCACTAGGAATTTCCTCAGTGATGAATTTGTAAAAATATCCTATTCACCCCCCTCTAGTCAAAATAACGCACTTTCATTCTTGATGACATTTATGATGAATATTTCACTGCAGATGAAGTTGTCTATGGAAAGGAAACAAAGGAAAAGCGCAAAACGCGCTTGCAAAGATTTGAAAGGAGATGCGCCAAGGAATGGAGGGAGTACAGGTACATGACTCCCAAATACATGAAGAAATTTTCCTCAAGCCTCCGTGCAAAAGGGCTCCTGTGGGCAGTCAACATGTTTTTGATCCAACAAGTATTGGAACCATTCATTACTTTCCTGAAGAATATGCCAAGCACAAGGCCAAACTACACATAGTTGCACACCTAGCCGTGAAGAAATTACATGAGGATTTTGCTGTTGGAGCTATTGCTGCCTCCTCCTCTCCTGTTGTGGCATCTGGTACTGAGACTGCTTCAAAGCGAAGGATTCTGAAGAAGTCTGTTGTCAAGCCAAAGTCCTCAACTCATCAAACTTCATAGCAAAATCATCTAACACCTGCTGAGGAGGTAGGAAAGTCTTCAACCACTACCACACAGTCTTCACCGTCACTGAAGCTGAAGACCACTCAGAATCCCTCAGGGCCATCTGCTTCAGGCTATGCCCATACTTCTTCCAGTGCTAACATGAAGAAGAAAGTGACTGATGGGCGAGGAAAAAGGCCCAGCCCTGGCAAAGTCCTCAATGCTCCTTCTGCATCACAAGAAGACGACAAAGCTGATGATGAAGTACTTGAAGCCATCATCCCAAACAAGCAAGAAAGGGCCGTACAAGCCAAAGGCACCACCATTCCCCTAATGATGGACCTCAAGGTGATATTGGACTTCATCGACCTTTGGTATGATAATCGTCAAACACCAATTGATGACTTGAAGCTTCCACCTGGACCAAGCCACATGTTGACAGCCTTTATCAATGAAGAAAAGTGGAAGGTGCAGAAGACCAAGCAAGCCAGAAAGACTTAGACTCAGAAAGAGAACTTTCTCAAGAACAACATTATGACCATGACCCCTGATCAACTCCTCAACGCTCAATCTAAGATCAAAAACCTCAGTAAAGAATAGAGTCGCTTCAATGCTGACTCAAAGGGCGCAAAAGTCAGGTTCGTCAACAAAGTCATCACTAGACACAACAAGCAGGTAGCTGTCAAGGTGCAACCTAAAACTCCTCAGGCGAAATACATAGTTGAGCTCCCTAACAACTCTGGTGATGAAAATCCTCCATCTGGCGAACCTGCCAGGGCAGGTGAAGAAATAGTTGTGCCTGAAGAAATTGTTCCAGCCAGGAGGACTGTATCACTTGTGCATGAAGAAAATGCCCCTCCTGCTCCAATATCTTCACAAGTGAAGAAAGTGAAGCTTCCTTCTGCAACAGAAGTGAAGAAAACTAAGGCTGTTGAAAAGGAAGCGACAAAGAAGAGAAAGGCCTCAACGAGCTCAGAGTCCTCAGAGGCAAAACACTTGATGACTTTGACAACTTCATCAACTGCTCCAGTTGATGCGACCCCTATCAACGTTGCACCTGCCTATGTCATGGTGCCATTTGAAGCGGAGCACGTCATCCAAGAAGGAGATGAAGAAATGGAAGACACTCGCTCAACTGCTTCCATGCCAACTGATGAGGAGATTGAAGCTGATCCCAATCCTTCAGTTCCTCAAGCATCAAATCCTCGTCCATAACACAATACTAATGTGGGTGACAAAGACAAGGATGAAGCTGTGGACATTGGCAGCACAACAGTGGTGATGCATGATGAATTATGAGAAAAGGCTCATCACAACTCACCATTGGCCACTCCAATTCCTCAAGTGCCTTTGTCCCGTGCAGCAACTGAAATTCAGACAGGTTCTAAAGAAAAGAGCACACCGATGAAGTCTATCTCGGAAACTGACTTAGCTCCATCAGCTGAAGACACTACCAATCAAACTACAACTAAGGAAACTGTTGTGCTAGAAAATGATGAATTTGCACAACATATTCCTCAAACTGAGAAGAGTGCCGCTGAAGAAAAGGTTCCTCAGACTGAAGGCACTGCTTCTGAACCACATGTTGATAATCCTCAGCTGGAAGTTACTATGGTTGAAATTCCTCAAACTGAGGATCTTCGAAGACTTGTGGGCCGCTTCAAGCCAAATCTTCAACCAAAGAGTTTTCAGCCATTCAAAGGAACAACAAGGCCAAAGTTTGACAGGGCCCAATTCTTTGATGAACATCACTATTTCATTGGTGCAAATCCTTTTGACTCTCCACGGATCAGGCATAGCAGATTATGGACCCTCAGTGAGACGAACTACTATGGTGTAGTACTCTTCAACGAGGACAAGGTTTTTACTCATAGGCAAATTCCTCATGTAGATACGGAGGATATTCCTTGCTACACTCCAGTTCTCCAAGTTCTTCAAGAAGATGAACTATTGCAATTCTGCGCTGACATTAGTGACTGGAATGAAGAAATCATTCTTCAGTTCTATGCTACATTGCACATCTCAGGAGATGTCTCAGATGTCAACACTTGGGTTCTAGACTGGATGACTCAAGATACTCATTTCAAAGCTCCTGCAACGGGATTACTTTGGACCCTCCAGTTTCACTTCCCTCCGAAGGAGCCAGATGTGTCTATGAAGAACCTAAACTGCCAAACCACCTGATGCAAGTGCTCATGAAGCCTTTGTACCCTGGAAAGCTGCCAAGGACCAAATTCCTCGCGAAGGAACTGATCTATGTCCCCAGGACATTGTACCTCTTTTTGACCAAATCCTTCTGGCCAATCAAGGGTCATGACTCGAATGATGAAGAAATAGTGGGCATCATGAAGAATTTCATGTTAAATATCATCCATGGATTCCCGATTAATCTTCATGATTTCCTCATGAGGACTCTATCTTACACAACTCTGTCACCTTTTGATCTGAAGCCTTATGCACCATGGATCATGAGATTCATCATGACTAGATCTGGTATTCCTTACAAGGCAGATATTCCGAATCACCTCACCTACTTGCCTCTACCTGAAGTCGTCAAGGGTTATGTCGACATGATTGAGGGCAAAGGAAAATCTATGATTGATGAAGGAACTCGGTCCCTTGATGGCAAATTTTGCAAAGATGCGTCATACTCCACCAATGACGACATTCCCTCACAAGAAGCCCCTAGTCGAACTACACCACGTGTGATGACTGGCCGTGGGCTCTTGCTATGTCTTCACCAGAAGGTTGATCACAACCACGGATGGGTAAAGCATCACTTTGATGCCATTGTGGAAGACCTCAATGCGACTAAGAATGCAGTGAAGAAAATCACTATTATCTTCATGAGATCTTCGACCGCACATGGGCCATTCTATCTCACCTCAAGACTTGTAAGGAACTTGCTGAAATGAAGTTCTAGAAAGACTTCCTCTGGTCCTGGCCGCCAAAGAAGAAGTTCGGGTCTACTTTATGGGCTTTTGAACTATATTTTCTTTAAGTTACAACAATCGTTCTTCTGAAGTGTTTCGTTGTATGAGTTGTCAACTTATGACCGGTGGTGGTCTGACACTTTTGAACCGTTTTTCTTTATGCTTATTCCTCATGTTGATTAATGCATGCAAATTGCAATTCGCCAGACACCACATTCCATCATGCATTTCATTTTCCTCGAGTTATATGAGAAATGCTTGCATGGATTACAAGTTATAGGGGGAGATCTCCGTGGTATAAATCCTCAATGTGCATTTGCAGTCCAAAGCAAATTCCTCAAATATGCACATCTTCACGAGGAGTCTCTCTATATCTTGCATTCGAATTCCTCAAACACCGTACTTGCACTTATATTATTATCCTCATTGAGAACTTACCTATTTGTCATCAATCAACAAAAATGGGGAGAATGTAAGTGCATCTAGTGACCCTTAGTGATTTTGCTGTATTGAAGACTTATACGTTAAGAGACTGATATGTTTGTGAGTGTACACATGCTATATAAGTCGCTGAGTAGTTGGAGTTATTAGAAGAATATGGACCCCTAAAAATGTGTATCTTCGGTTGAAGACTTTGTGAAAGCACTATGCTCCCTTGGTGCTTTTGATAATTTATGACAACATACAGTGTCTCTTTGACTAACATTTTACCTAGATATTTCAGGAAAAGTCCATGGAGAGCTATGGCTTAAGGTTTATATGCAGATGCCCCTGGATGCAAGAAAGGAACAATGTTTGCTCAAGCTTGAAGCTAGAAGACTCTTCATTTTATATTTGTGAGAAATCACTTTTGAGTCCATAGGAAAGCCAATACTATTAAAAGGGGGTGAGGTAGAAAAATTAAATGATTCCTCAAGTGCTCAAAGTTAACCACCAAAACACTTAGTCATGCTTCCCACATATCCACTCTGTCAAGATCCACATACACAAATTCGGTGTCACCAACATTTCCATATCGGACCCAACGAGTTTGACCTTAGACAGAAACCCTATCCATTCCCACCAAATCGGTGCAATCGAGAACAAGTCGGTGCTACCGAGTTCAGTGTGACCAACAATCCGTTGGCAAGATACACAAAATCGGAATTTAAGTGTTTGAGTATCAACGCCACCGAGTTTGTCCTTCTGACCGTTAGTCACCTTTTTGGTGCCACTGAGTTTCATGTGTCGGTCCCACCGAGATTCAAAAGTTCACACTTCTAGTGCTAATCGGTACCACCAAGTGTTCAACTTCGGTGTCACCAAGTTTGCCTTTTTGTGTGTGCTACAGTAACAAAAGTCCTTCCTTGGCGCTAGGAATTCTTCTTGCTACTTCCCTTGTTTGCGTCGGTTTTTCCCTTGAAGAGGAAAGGGTGATGCAGCACAGGAGCAGTAAGTATTTCCCTCAGTTTGAGAACCAAGGTATCGATCCAGAAGGAGGGTCTCGTCAAGTCCAGAGTACCTGCGCAAACACAAACAAGCTTGCACCCAACGCTTCAAAAGGGTTGTCAATCCGTTCAAGATTGTTTGCAAAGTGAGATGTGAAGGCGGAAAGTGCAACAAAGTAAAAAGTGTAAGGCTGAAAATATGGTGTGCAGTAGACCCAGGGGCCATAGTGTTCACTAGAGGCTTCTCTCAAAATTGAAAATATCACGGTGGATGAACAAATTACTGTCGAGCAATTGATAGAACCGCGCAAAGTCATGACGATATCTAAGGCAATGATCATACATATAGGCATCACATCTGAGACCAGTAGACCGATACTTTCTGCATCTACTACTATTACTCCACACATCGACCGCTATCCAGCATGCATCTAGTGTATTGAGTTCATGACGAACAGAGTAACGCCTTAAGCAAGATGACATGATGTAGAGGGATAATCTCAAACGAATGGTGAAAACACCATATTTTTACCCTTGATGGCAACAACACGATGCGTGCCTCGCTACCCCTTCTATCACTGGGTGAGGTCACCGCACGGCATGAACCCAAAACCAAGCACTTCTCCCATTGCAAGAATCATAGATCTAGTTGGCCAAACAAAACCCACAAGTCGAAGAGAATTACAAGGATATGAAATCATGCATAAGAGAGATCAGAAGAAACTCAAATAAGATTCATAGATAATCTGATCATAAATCCACAATTCATCGGATCTCGACAAACACACCGCAAAAGAAGATTACATCGGATAGATCTCCATGAAGATCATGGAGAACTTTGTATTGAAGATCCAAGAGAGAAAAGAAGCCATCTAGTTACTAGCTATGGACCCGTAGGTCTATGGTGAACTACTCACGCATCATCGGAGAGGTCATGGTGATGATGAAGAAGCCCTCCGTGTCCGAATCCCCCCTCCGGCAGGGCACCAGAACGTGCCCCATATGGGATCTTGCGGAGACAGAAGCTTGCGGTAGCGGAAAATTACTTTCGATGGTCTCCTGATTTTTTTGGGATTTTTAGGGAACATATAGGCGCAACCCCTAGGGCAGAGGGCGTACAGGGGGCCCACAAGCCTGTGGACCACGGCCTACCCCCTAGCCGCGAGGTGGGGGCTTGTGGGGCCCCTGGGTCCCCCCTTCCTTGGCTCTCAAGCTTCCCGATCTTCTTCCGTTACGGAAAAAATCTTTTCGGGGATTTTCTTCCGTTTGGACTCTGTTTCAAAATCTCCTCTAAAAGGGGTCAAAAACATGGAAAAAACAAGAACTGGCACTTGCCACTGAGTTAATAAGTTAGTCCCAAAAAATATATAAAAGGCATGCATAACATCCAAAGTTTGACAAGATAATAGCATGAAACCATCAAAAATTATAGATACATTGGATACGTAGCAAGCATCCCCAAGCTTAACTCCTGCTCGTCCTCGAGTAGGGAAGTGATAAAGAATGAATTTTTGATGTGGAATGCTACCTAGCATAGTTGTCCTTTGCAACTTCTTTCACGTGACATGAATATTCAGATCCATAAGATTCGAAACTATAGTTTGCTATTGACATGAAAACAATAATACTTCAAGCAAACTAGCAAGGTAATCATGAACTTTCAAAATAACAAGGCCAATGAAAGTTGTCCCTACAAAATCATACAGTCTGGCTATGCTCCATCATCCTCACACAACTAATGTAAATCATGCACAACCCCGGTATTGGCCAAGTAATTGTTTTCTCACTCTTACTTTCTCAAACTTTTTATAACTATCACGCAATACATGAGCGTGAGCCATGGATATAGCACTATAGGTGGAATAGAGTGTGGTGGTGGTTGTGAGACAAAAAGGAGGAGATGGTCACATTGACTCGGTGTATCAAAGGGCTATGGAGATTCCCATTAATAGATATCAATGTGAATGAGTAGGGATTGCCATACAAGAGATGCACTAGAGCTATAATTATGTGAAAGCTCAAGAGGAAAACTAGTGGGTGTGCATCCAACTTGCTTGCTCACAAAGACCTAGGGCAATTTTGAGGAAGCCCATCATTGGAATATACAAGCCAAGTTATATAATGAAGATTCCCACTAGCATATGGTAGTGACAAAGAAAGAAGCTCTCAATCATCAAGGACATTGTGCTATTATGAAGCACAAGTGTGGAAAAGGATAGTGGCATTGTCCCTTCTCTATTTTTCTCTCTTTTCCTTTTTTCATTTGGGCTCTTAGGCCTCTTTTTTATTTTCTTTTCTTTTCTGTTTTTTTGTTTTTGGGCTCTTTGGCCTCTTTTTTTTATTTCCTCACATGCGACAATGCTCTAAAATGATGATCATCACACTTTTATTTACTCACAGCTCAAAACTCACAATGATGACTCCATAGGAAATGCCTCCAGCAGTGTACCGGGATGTGCAACGATCTAGCATGGCGTATGACGTTCAAAACATCTCGCTAGCTATCTTACGATCATGCAATGTAAATATGAGAGTGATGGCACAAGCCATGAGACGGAACGGTGGGAGTTGCATGGCAATATATCTCGGAATGGCTATGAAAATGCCATAGTAGGTCGGTATGGTGGCTGTTTTGAGGAAAGCATATGGTGGGTTTGTGCACCGGCGAGAGTTGCGCGGCACTAGAGAGGCTAGAAATGATGGAAGGTGAAAGTGCATCTATACCATGGACTCACATTAGTCATGAAGAACTCACATACTTGTTGCGAAAGTTTTTATTAGTAATCGAAACAAAGTGCTAAACGCATACTCCTAGGGGAAGGGTTGGTAGGTGTTAACCATCGCACGATCTCGACCTCAACACAAAGGATGACAATCAATAGATCAATTATGCTCCGACTTCCTAACATAGCGGTTCACCATACGTGCATGCTACGGGAATCACTAACTTCAACACAAGTATTTCTAGATTCACAACACCCTACTAACATAGCTCTTAATATTACCAAATCCCCGTCTCAAAACTAATTGAGAGGAATCAAAACTTCTCTTTCTACTCAATGCACATGAAAATGGAGGTTTTTGCATCCTCTTTGGGTACCTACATTTGGGACTACTTTCATAGCATAAGCCAACTACCAAGTCACGCATCGCCGTGCTCTAAAAGATATAAGTGAAGCACTAGAGCAAAAGTATCTAGCTCAAAATATATAAGTGAAGCACTATGAGCATTCTAGCAAAATCACGATGAGTGCATGTCTCTCTTTCTCAAAAAGGTGTGCAGCAAGGATGATTGTGACACAACAAAAGGAAAAGACTCCTAAGATACAAGACGCTCCAAGAAAAACACATATCATGTGGTGAATAAAAATATAGCTCCAAGTAATGTTACCGATGGATTGAAGACGAAAGAGGGGATGCCTTCCCGGGGCATCCCCAAGCTGAGGCTTTTTGGTGTCCTTGAATTTGGTTTGGGATGCATTGGGCCTCCCCAAGCTTGAGCTCTTTCCACTCCTTATCTCATCGCCCATGAGAACATCACCCAAAACTTGAAAACTTCACAACACAAAACGTAAACAGAAACTTGTGATAACATTAGTACAAGAAAACAAACTACCACTTCTTTAGTTACTGTAGCAAACTTGAATTCCATCTATATTGGTGTTGGGCAACTGTATTCTCACTTTTCCATGGCTAGTACCCCCCGATACTAACCATGGTTTCATCAAAACAAGTAATCAACTCAACAAAAACAGAATCTGTCAAAAACAGACCAGTCTGTAGCAATCTGTATACTTCGTATACTTCTGGTACCTCAAAAAATCTGAACAATTACGACAGCTTGGGAAAAAGGCATATCAAGCAGAAGCGAAAAGAATCAAATCAAAATCTCTTTCTGAATAAAAATGAAAAATCATCTCGTGAGCGAAATGTTTCTGTCTTTTTCCAGCAGGATCAAACAACCATTACCCAGACTAGTCATAAAGGTTTTGCTTGGCTCAAACACAAAAAGAAACACAAAAAACACAATCACAACAGAATTGTGATGGTGTGGACGCAACAAAACAGAAATAAAAAGATAAATTCATTGGGTTGCCTCCCAACAAGCGCTATTGTTTAACACCCTTAGCTAGGCATAAAAGCGATAGAATTACGTATAGTCGTCTTTGGTGCTCAAACCGTAAGTGGCCCTCATCGTGGATTCATAAGGCAATCTTATTTTCTTTCTAGGAATGTGTTCCATGCCCTTCCTTAAAGGAAATTGAAATCTAATATTCCCTTCCTTCATATCGATGATAGCACCGATAGTCCTTAGGAAAGGTCTACCAAGAATAATAGGGCATGTAGGATTACAATCAATGTCAAGCACAATGAAATCCACGGGTACATAGTTCCTATTTGCAATAATAAGAACATCATTGATCCTTCCCATGGGTTTCTTGATAGTAGAATCCGCAAGATGCAAATTAAGAGAACACTCTTCAATCTCATTAAAACCCAGAACATCACATAAAGACTTTGGAATCGCGGAAACACTAGCATCCAAATCACACAAAGCATTGCATTCATAGTTTTTGATTTTGATTTTGATGGTAGGTTCCCACTCATCATGAACCTTTCTAGGCATAGAGACTTCCAATTCAAGTTTCTCTTCAAGAGATTTTATCATAGCTTCGACGATATGATCGGTAAAGGCCTTGTTTTGGCTATAAGCGTGTGGAGAGTTTAACATGGATTGCATCAAAGAAATGCATTCAATCAAGGAGCAACTATCATAACTAAATTCCTTGAAATCCACGATAGTAATTTCATTACTACTCAAAGTTTTAACTTCTTCTACTCCACTTTCAATGCTTTTAGCATCAAGATAGATGGACTCCGAATCATTGGGGCACTTTTCAACCAAAGTGGATTCATATCCAGCCCCAAAATCATTAGGTTTGACACAAGAAAACAAAGATTCAATGGGAGTCACACCAAGCACTTTAAGATCTTCGTGATTCTCATCACGAGTTTCAGGTTTAGCAGCCATTTTAATGACTAAAGTAGCCTGCTTATCAGAAATCTAGCCTACCAACTTTTCAAGACAAGCAAACTGAGAATTTAGCACAAGGAATTCTTTGGCCATATCATCAACTTCTCTACTCATAAAAGAGAGAAAAAGTTTTTGCTCCTTCAGCTCTCTACGGAAGTAACTGTTGTATTCAAACTGTGTAGACATGAAGCCTTTAACACTAATTTCAATCTCTTCTAACTTCGCATAGTGAGCATCAAAATCCCTTGGTGGGGCCATTCGGGTTTTAGCAGGCAAGCAAGCGGGCAAAGAGCATGCGAGAAAAAGGGCGAACGAAAAGACAAACTAAAAAGGAAAATTGTGAAGTGGGGGAGAGGAAAACGAGAGGCAACTGGCAAACAAAGTAAATGCAAGAGATGAGTTTGCGACACCTACTTGGATGAGTTCTTGACTTGATCTTCCTCCTCGGCAACGGCGCCAGAAATTCTTTTGGCGCTAGGAGTTCTTCTTGCTACCTCTCTTGTTTGCGGCGGTTTTTCCCTTGAAGAGGAAAGGGTGATGCAGCACAGGAGCCGTAAGTATTTCCCTCAGTTTGAGAACCAAGGTATCGATCCAGAAGGAGGGTCTCGTCAACTCCAGAGTACCTGCGCAAACACAAAGAAGCTTTCACCCAACGCTTCAAAGGGGTTGTCAATCCCTTCAAGATTGTTTGCAAAGTGAGATCTGAAGGCAAAAAGTGCAACAGAGTAAAAAGTGTAAGGCTGAAAATATGGTGTGGAGTAGACCCGGGTGCCATAGTGTTCACTAGAGGCTTCTCTCAAAATAGAAAATATCACGGTGGGTGAACAAATTATTGTCGAGCAATTGATAGAACCGCGCAAAGTCATGACGATTTCTAAGGCAATGATCATACATATAGGCATCACGTCCGAGACAAGTAGACCGATACTTTCTGCATCTACTACTACTACTCCACACATCGACCGCTATCCAGCATGCATCTAGTGTATAGAGTTCATGATGAACAGAGTAACGCCTTAAGGAAGATGACATGATGTAGAGGGATAATCTCAAACCAATGATGAAAACCCCATCTTTTTACCCTTGATGGCAACAACATGATGCGTGTCTCGCTACCCCTTCTATCACTGGGTGAGGTCACCGCACGGTATGAACCCAAAACCAAGCACTTCGCCCATTGCAAGAATCATAGATCTAGTTGGCCAAACAAAACCCACAACTCAAAGAGAATTACAAGGACATGAAATCATGCATAAGAGAGATCAGAAGAAACTCAAATAAGATTCATAGATAATCTGATCATAAATCCACAATTCATCAGATCTCGACAAACACACTGCAAAAGAAGATTACATCGGATAGATCTCCATGAAGATCATGGAGCACTTTGTATTGAAGATCCAAGAGAGAAAAGAAGCCATCTAGTTACTAGCTATGGACCCATAGGTCTATGGTGAACTACTCCCGCATCATCGGAGAGGTCATGGTGTTGATAAAGAAGCCCTCCGTGTCCGAATCCCCCTTCCGGCAGGGCACCAGAACGTGCCCCAGATGGGATCTTGCGGAGACAGAAGCTTGCGGCGACGGAAGAGTACTTTCGATGATTTCCTAATTTTTTGGGGATTTTTAGGAAATATATAGGCGCAACCCCTAGGGCAGAGGGTGTCCAGGGGGCCCACAAGCCTGTGGGCCGTGGCCTCCCCCCTGGCCGCGGGGTGGGGGCTTTTGGGGCCCCTGGGCCCCCCTGCCTTGGCTCTCAAGCTTCCCGATCTTCTTCCGTTACGGAAAAAATCTTTTTGGGGATTTTCTTCCGTTTGGACTCTATTTCAAAATCTCCTCTGAAAGGGGTCAAAAACATGGAAAAAACAGGAACTGGCACTTGGCACTGAATTAATAAGTTAGTCCCAAAAAATATATAAAAGGCATGCATAACATCCAAAGTTTGACAAGATAATAGCATGAAACCATCAAAAATTATAGATACGTTGGAGACGTATCAGTGTGTAACGGTTGGATTTTGGCTACTGCCTTTATATACCCTTTCACCCACCTCTCATTCGTGGGAGAAGCACTCAGAACACACACTTCGTTGCCAGATCCATTTTCTGAGAGAGAACCACCTACTCATGTGTTGAGCCAAGATATTCCAATCCTATCATTTGAAACTGGATCTGTAGCCTCCCCAAACTGCTTTCCACCAAGTCAACCTCTCCTACCCATGCATATTCTGTGAGAGTGTGATTTTTTTAGGAGACTATATTTAGAAGCCCGAGAGCAAGGAGTTCATTGATCTACCACATCAATTACCTTTTGGAGGGTGGTGCCTCCTAGATTGGTTAGGTGTCGCTTGGGAGTCTCCTACTTCGTGTTGTGGAGTTGAACCAAGAAGTTTGTAAGGTCAAGGAGATCTCCTACTTCGTGAAGATCTACCGTGAATAAGGCTAGTCCTACATGGAGGAAAGTCGTGGTGGAATAGACAAGGCCGCTTCTTTGTGGACCCTCCATGGGTGGAGCACTCCATGGACTCTCGCAGTCGTTATCCTCCATCGGTTGAAGTCTCCACTAACATGGACGTATGATAGCGCCACCTATTGGAACCATGCCAAAAATCGTCGTGTCAACCTCATGCGTTTGATCTTCCTAACCTCTATTCCTTTACATGCGCAAAGTCTTTACTTTTCCGCTTCCATATATGTTGACTAGCATGTGCAGGGTGCACTAGACTTGTTAGAACTACTGAATTTCTGCCCTCCTAGAATTTGGGTTAGGCTAAAATTTTATCTTGACAAGTAGTCTATTCACCCCCCCTCTAGACACATCTTCTATCGATCCTACAATTGGTATCAGAGCAAGGTCTCCAAAACTTTAAAAGTGAGGAAATTGGTGTGTCCGTGAAGAAATCAATGTAAAGACTTTGAAGCGTGAAGACTTTTGTTTTCATAGTTTCATTTTCTGTATTCTATGGCATAGGACCACCGTATTGTTGAAGGGGGTCGAGGTAAAACTAAGGAAAATTTTCCAAGTGATGCTCATCTCAAAGCCTACACATACAAACACTTCGGATGAAGCCTCTGTAAATCTTCAACAGCTTAGTCCAATTCTTTAGTGAGAGAGACGAAGATCTTCTGGTCTTGGAGGAATTTGCTCTAACTAAGGAGTTAGGTCTTCGCGAGTGCAAATCACCTACTTGTGAGGAACATGAGTGACACGTGGACTTTCACAGTTGAAAGGTTCTGACCGTTGTTCTGCTGCGCGCCAGCTGTCCCCAACCTTATCCACCGAATGATCATATCATTGGGGCATTAATGTCAATTCATGTCGGGATTGTTCCTCGGCTATAAATAGTTGTCCCCATAACCAGCAGTTGGTTGGCTGATCCGCAAGGGAAACTGACACTTGTCATTTGAGAGCAACCATCCCTTGAAGACTTCAAGAGAAAATCATCAGTGACGACAAACTCCAAACACCCAAACCAAAATCCAAAACCCAAAGTGATTGAGCATCACTGAAGATATTGTTCATGTGTGAAACCGATGCTTATACCCGAGGAGGACTATGCATCCTAGAGACGGTTAGGCGTCATGGTCTAGATCATCCAGAAGTGAATTTGGATTGCCGGATGACCAAGTTTGTGAGGGTTTGGAAGTCTTCCCTGAAGACTTACCACAAGCATTGGGCGAGGACTGTGTGTCCTTATCTCAAGAGGAATACGGTAAGGACTTAGTGTCCTGGGTCTGTGTGTCATTTGGTTTTAATACCAAGCCGCTTCAAACCAGACGTTTGACTATCACAGCAGTTGGAACTGGGTTATCAAACCACTGTATTCATCGAGAACAGGGTTCTAATTACTCAACCCTTTGATTTTCTCAATTGGATGCTGACGACTTTGATCTTTACTGTTTGAAGAATTAGACTCATGACTTCCTAAAATTCCTCAAGCCAAATTCTTCACTTAAGTTATTCGTCATTTGCTTATCCTGAGCATGCTACCTGTGCAACCTGAATGTTTCATTTTACTCTAACGACCAAGCTATCACTATTTCTGCACTTCTGTGTGGGTACTTATTCTGCTGCACTCAGTTTGTGAATGATGACTTTCCTCACTAGGAATTTCCCGAGTGACGAATTTGTGTAAATCTCCTATTCACCCCCCTCTAGTCGATATAATGCACTTTTGTACCTTTAGTACTATCTTTCTTTGTAAATGCTAATTTTGTGTAGAAGTTCTCGACACAAAGATCTCCATAACGAGGCAGCTATCTTAATTTCTTTTGTCTTCTTTACGCACAAATGTATAATGCAACTTTTCATAATAATGATTACATGCATAGTTGGTACTTTTTAGCTTGCATTTGGATTTAAGAGATGTTTTTGGGTGTTTTTGGCGGTGGTGATGCTATAGGTTCAGTGATGGGTGCTAGAAGAAGTGCAACTCTATCAACGGAGAAAATCTACTCTTGACAAAGGCCATGGCTGGTAGCTGGATCCAAAATGTAGAGAATAAAGGTTTATTTTCCTGGATCACCTGTGTTGCAGCCGATACTATTGTATTAATTTGAACTTTTATTTCCAGTGCTTCCCTTCATCGTGTGTGAGCTGAAGTACTAATTTCACTTCCTTCCCCTTTTATGCTCAATACTCTTTCTAAATCCAATAGGGTTCTTACGCCTATACGTATGTAGGATCTTTGATTAGGAGGGGGCTAGTGTTTGATTAATTTATAGAATTATCAAACATTTCAAGAATCTCAGTACCAAATAATTTCTAGAATGATCTTAGAGACAAACATGAAAATTGTAGTTCTTTAGTGACATTGGACATTATGTAGGAATATTTAGTTCACAAATCTCTGGTCCAATGTCTCATCAGGGTTGAGAATCCTTCTCCTTCTATTTTCTCATCTAACATGTGTGCTTTTAAAACACAGAAACGGGGTAAGAATAATTGACATGCATATATGTTTGTGTCAGGGAATCGTTCCCCGATTAAGGACCTAATGACTCGTGTGTAATAATGATGTAGAAAGTAGTCATACTCAAGAACCTAAAATGAAAATTAGTATCTTCCTGAACCATTCATGCAATGATGGATGATGACATGATGCATGTTCCTGCTTGATACATAAACACAATAAATCGGCTTGTATGCTCTTTTATGTTTATATATGGCCATGTATTGTAGTAGTACACATATGTGTTAATCCTTTTTTTTATTGATCTTTTTTATTCGGGGATACAATTTCTTCTACTATCATTATTGTAAAGGTCATTTTTTCCATGGCTCTATAGTTCCTTTGGAATTCATAAACAATCTGAGCAACTAAAATAAAGTGGATGTTGTTTGATTTTGAATAGTAAGGACCCATTCCAAACATATTAGTGAATGTGAATCATCCTGTGGTCCGCAGCCCCGCATATGCATGTAATAGTATCATGCTAAGCTAGTTGTACCAGCACTGATTACTTCCTTGACAATTTTTTTGCCAATCTATTTTGTGAAACAATATTTGTTAGTGGTGTCCTTTGTTCATATTATGTTCCTTATATTTTTTTTGTTGCAAACTAAACAAGAATAGATGACAACATGACATGAACCAAAATATATCCACACCTAGCCTTGTTTTTGTCAAGTCACATGTTTGAAAAATAGCTGAACTGTACAAATTTAACACATTTGTATCTGCAATGCTTTTGTACCGACCATGTTATACTAAACGTCTTGATCTAACCCTTAGTTTTTTATTGGAATATAGTGGAGTAATAGTGGAAGCGACCTTTTGCTTTGGTCATTTAGTGAAGTTCAGATTTTGGTTTATCACCATTCAGCATATTCAGTGTAACAAGGGTTATGGTAGGACACTGAACGGAACGACATCATGTGAGTTCTTGGTGTGGTAGAATGTGTAACGTGCTCCTCAACTTAGGCCTTTTGACACGAGTGCTAACGTGGCTTACCTAAGTGGGGATGTGCATCTACTAATGTCGCTCCCACAATGGCCACCACTTGCAGAAAATGCAACGGACGTTGAGAGATGCTCTTTACCCTTCCGCCGCATCCCGAACGCCGATGACCATCCCTCTCCCTTTCATCGCCTATTTTTCTCTTTCTTCACTTCTTATCTTCATGCTTGGATTTAGTTCACCATCACCATTAATTTGGACCACACAAGATTTGAGCGAGCTTATAGGCTTGCCCAAGAGTTGGCATGTTGATGGAATGAACTAACTTTAATTGCACAATCCGTTTGGAAGATGTGATTTGGCATGCTAATGATTCAAATTAGTAAGTTTCTTATCCCGGTACTAGCATTGGATGTTTAGGACTGAGATCAAATTATCCTTACGAGTTCAAGGATTAAGAAAAACTTTACTCAAAAAATTGCAAAGATTATACATGGATTGCAAGTGCACATTTACTTAATGTACGAATGAAACTCGGAGTGAAGTGATATTTGTTTGTACCATTGCAAAGCATGACATTAAAAAGTAAGCTTGCCATCATGTAGAGCAAATTGAAAGCAAATGGGTTGAGATCATCGATCCATGTTAAGTGTATAATTTGTTCTTCTCTTTATTATTGGGATGCAGAGGATTCAGGCTGTAAAAAAGATGCGCTGGATTCAAGGTCACGTAGAAGCTAGATGACCGGCCATCACAAATTTTAGTAGGATGTTTATTTGTATGAGCTATGATCTACAATTCTCATGTTACAAATTTTAGTAGGATGTTTATTTGTTAATAGTGTTCTACCACGGGCAATCTTTTTGACCGCTTTCATCAAATTTCTCTAAGATTTTGCAAAAACATGAGAATTGGTTGTTTTGTCCATATTACCATTCAAATTCGTGACAACCTGAAGTTTATTCCTGCTAATGGCTTGGTCAACATGTTTTCTTCATCTACACAATTGCATTTGGAGCAAACAATGTTTTGCTCCACTATTAGTTTTCATTAGCTCGGATGTTGATAGGATGTGAGATTAGATAGTCTTCCTTTTTGGGAGACATGGACTTCCCGACTATAATTTCAAACTTAAGTCTTCAATTGTTTTAGTACATATATAAATTTGTGGTTTTCATTTTTAGGGAGACATGGAATTCCATAATTAATTTATACTCTCTCCACCCCAAAATAAGTGTCGTTGTTTAAGTACTATATTTGTACTACCTTAGTATTAAATTTGTGACACTTATTTTGGGACGGAGTGTAACAGCCCGGAACCGACACTCGAGAAGATTCCCCATTTATTCCAGTGTCATTGTGTGATTCTTTTGTTTGTCGCATTCTTCATCGCATCATGCGCTTCATTCACATTACATTGGCACTCTGTTGTTGTCATTTTTCAAAACTTACATCCGTTGTTAGTTGCCGGTTCTCTCCGTTTTTTATCATTGACCGTTTTGGGACCAACCACACATGTATGCACCCTCGACATCATTAAAATCTTCTCTTTAGAAGTATGTGTAAAACTTTCTAGAGTTGGGTTGAAAGTTGGCGTGTGGTGTTATTATCGTGTGGATAGACTGCCAGCCAAATTTCATTGCATTCGGAGGTCGTTTGATACCCCAACGGACGACTCTAACGGCACATTCATCAATTTAATTATCGTATGATTTCGGTTTTTAAAATACATTGTCACACGCTGCCAACCTCCCTCTCTTCTCATCCTAGCCCATTTACATAGCCCACTACCACGTGCATATGACCCCTCCATTTTGGACCGTCCGATTACGATCGTACGGCCGAAATCAGTGCAGAAATCCCTAATCCTAGACCCCTTCCATATTTAAATAGCCCCCTAGACATTCTAGACCTACCCTAACTGTCGTCTTTTTCTCACGACACATGCCATGGGGTGGCTAATCGTACGTGGTTGGGACCGAAAGGACGTCTTCGGGCTCCGAAAACAGGATTGGGAACGAGAGGTGTGAGACACACGAAGTACCCAGGTTCAGGGCCCTCTGTGGAAGGTAACACCCCTAGTTCTGGTTGAGTACGTTGATTATTCGGCTGGGGATACCATATGCTCCTAAATCTATATGCTGGAGGAAGAAGAAGGAGCTGGGAGCTCTCTTTTCCCCTCGTATGTATGTGTGAGTGTGTGATCGGCTGAACCCTGCATGGGGGACGGGTGCCAGGGGGTTTTATAGGCCAACTCGTGGCTTACAATAGGTATAGAAGGTACTGGGTGGGTCCCGGCTGGCAGCCTCTCGAGCCGGCTAGGGGTCCCACCGGCTGGAGAAGTCCTGTATCAAGTGGGGGCCCACCGGCTATTGGGTCCCGCTTGGTGTTGGGGCCTGCCGGTCGGGTGTCACCATTGGTGTGTTCTTGCTACGTAGTAGTATGCACAGCGTTATGTGTGTCACCTTGCGTAGCCGGCTTCGGTCATCGTACAGCCGGCTGCACTGTTGCCCATGTCGAGCAGGTAATGGACTGGATGGGGTTGTGCTCATCACTGTGCCGTCTCTACTGGTAGCAGTCGGCGTGATCAGTGGCACGTCCCCTCCACTGTAAACTCGCTTCGGTCTGGTCAGCGGTATGTGCAAAATTGTAGTCGTACCCTTGGTGATGATAGCCCTGACGTGGTTCGTCAGGGCGATGTGACTGGGGCTGACGCGTCGGCTAGCAGGGCACAGTCGAGCCGGACCAGCGTAGCCGGGCAAGCATAGTCGGCCATGGGTAGCCGGCTAGGCGCATCTGGCCTACGTGGTAGTCGGTCATCATGCGTATGTTTTTCAAAGTGCGCTGGAGGAGTCCTTCTATTTGGCCTACCCCGGGGTTATCCCTCCGTCAGTAGTCCCTGAACCAGGGGAGGTCTGCCGGCCCAGAGCGGCAGACCTCGCCGGTTTAATCCTTGTTTCTTGTGTGGTAGTGGGTTGCAGCCGAATTGCCGATACGTTGGCACCGACCTGGGTCGTAGCCGTCCAACGTGCGGGCCTCCTCGAGCTCTCCGGTGCGCAGAGGGCTGGCGCCACATGTGGCGCCTCGTAGGCCTAGGCCTGACAGGACGCGCGTGTGACAAGACTGGGCCGTGGAGCTGGGCCGGCCCGGCCGCCGCCTCGGCCCGCGCACGCGGATCTGCTGTCGATTCAGGGGCGTTGGTTGGCGCTCCCGAGGCGCAATTACGCCACCCGCGCGGCACGGAGGTAGTGGGGGATGTGGGCGTCGGAACCCCTACCCACTACTCCGAGTGGGGTTTAAATGGGCTGGGGTTAGAGGCCATGGGAGCCATTTTCTCTCCCTCTCTCGCCCGTGTCTTCTCTGACGCCTCCCCTCCCCGCCCGAGAGAGAGAGAGAGAGAGAAGCCGGCGGGGGCCTCTCACCATAGTTCGCCCGACGTGCCTCGTCGAGCCCTCCTTCGTCGTCAGCCTCGCGTGTCGAGCCGCCGTCGGAGATGTCAACAACCCTCGGGGTCTGGGCCGTGTGTGACATTGTCGAGGAGCACATCGAGGTTCTCCGCCACCGCCGCAAGCTTCCGCCGGCCGAGTTTGTCGCCGCACGTGTCCCGGGCCCGGAAAACTCCCCGGTCCCGCAGGAAGGCGAGGTGGTGGTGCTCTCCGACCACTTCGCTCGAGGACTCGGGCTGCCGGCGAGCAAGTTCCTCTATGACTTCCTGACCCATTATGGCCTACAGCCGCATCACCTCGCCCCCAATGCCATGCTGCACCTAGCGGTGTTCGTTGCCCTCTACAAGGACTTCTTGAGGATCGACTCGCGCCTGGACCTGTGGAGCTGGCTCTTCTTCTTCAAGCAATCGTCGGTGAAGTATCCGGCCACCGGTGGGATGTTGTTGACTGCTTGGAGGGCGGCGCTCGTGCATCATCGCATCGGTTTCTAGAGCTCCTCCTGCAGGATTCCGTGAAAAACTGGCAGAGGGGTTCTTCTATGTGAAGAACCTTGATCCGGCAGGCGACCATGTTAACGTGCCAGCCTTTTTTGATGCGCCGCCAGTTGAGAGGCCGAACTGGAAGGCAGAGCTGCCATCTGCAGCTGAGGAGGTGAATGAGCTCTGTGGCCGGCTGGAGCACATGTTCACCGTTGAGGGCCTCACAGCGGTGGATCTGCTGGACGCCATGGTGTCGCACCAGATCGAGCCACTGGGGTATAGGTTGCACCTCATCTGCCAGATGAGTGGACGGCACGAGCCATGATGGCTCTCGACGAAGGAGTTGCGGGCCCATCGGGTGGCCCAATGGGTGAACCTCATCGCTGCCAATCCGATGGATGGGAACGATTGGAGCTGGGGCAAGATGCCCTACGACTGGGACCATCCTGCTCTGATGGTAAGTTATGTGCCGACTCCCCTTTTCCTTGGTGTTCTTGTTGTGCTTCGGGCTTGATGCCAGATGCCGTATGTGGTGGCAGATGTTTCCCCGCGTACACGACTACGGCCCGCCGGCCGCCAACTTGCCGGGGCAGGATCCGAAGGAGATCGAGGACGCCGATGAGGTGGAGCCGAAGATGGCGACCTGCGCTGGAGACGCGATGTCAGAGGGTGACGCGGCATAATCGGGTGCATCCGTGTCGCTTGTCAGTCCCTTAAGTTTGTGGTGCTGAGTTGGCCTTATGACGATGCTGAGTCATCAGAGTCACGCAATGTAGCCGTTGTGGAAGATTCCAAGGGGCCCGACAACGTCCCCAGCGTACCAAGGAGGAGGGGGCGTTTAGCCGGCCTTGGCTTGGCCACAGACGCGGCGGAGGACAAAAAGCGAGCCAAGCAGCCGGTGGGACCCGTTCGGCTCCTAAGCATGGAGCTGGTGGGCCTCTGGCTGGTGCCGCGAGGTGGTAGGAAGAGACGGAGGATCGTGTCATCTCGGCCTTCTAGATGGTCGGTTCTCGTCAACATGGGGTAAGTCTTCTTTTCTCCTTTTGCTTTCTTTGTAGGGCTTTAGTGCTCATCCAAAGGTGACGAACAGTTCCCGTGGCGCCCTGACGAAGTGGGCCCAAACAACGATGATGGAGGGTGGGGAAGCTTCGAGAGGGAGCGCGCCGACTGGGCCGAAATGGAGGCGGCACAGCAGGCGCTGATCGAGCAGGAGCGGCGCCCGCGGGAGGAGGCGGCCCGGAAGTTGGCGGTCGAGGGGAGTTGCTCGGAGCTGCTGCTAGATGGCTTTGCTGCGGAGCCGCCGTCGACTAGGGAGAAGCAATCCAAGGGGTCGCACGATCCCACGCAGGAGCGGGAGGTGGAGCGCCCTAGTGCGAACACGGCGGAGGCCGCCAAAGGACCCGAGCAAGGGTCTAATGTTGCTCCGGAGGCGCCCGAGGTAGACACACAGGGGCCCGATGCCGCGCGGGAGGGGCGGGAGGCGCTCCCGTGGGATGTCGGAGCCGCGTAGGAGGCTCCCGAAGTCACGCCGGATGTCACGCCGGAGGCGTCGAAGGTTGAGGCCCCGCCTCCACAAACGGAGGCCACAGGTGGCGAGGCAGATGCCGTCGGTGATCCAGCAGAGAAGGAGGGAAGCGAGGCCCGGGGACTTGAGATCCCTGTGGCTACAGAGCCTCGCCGGGCCGACTCGTCGACGGAGCCGGCTGGAGGTGCAGAGTTGGTCGGGGGTGGTCACCCGAAGTTGGTTCCATGGTCATGTCAGGGCGCGGCCCAACCACCTCCGGGGCCGTTTCTGACGCCGGAAGCTGGCCGATGGAGAATTGGGGCACAGCTGGCGGACGCTTCACAAGGGGATCCCCTGGAGCGTAGGTGAGCAGGGTCCACGCGCTGATCATGGAGTTCGGCCAATGCTGCCACTACGTGGAGCATGCGGCTCACGCGATGCAGGAGCAGCTGCTTCACCTGGAGCAGTCGGTCGGGGTACGTTCTCCGCCTCTGTACTCTTTTCGTTGGAAATTTCTTCTGCTTCTTCCTTCAGTGGAGGCGCTCTAGTGCACCCACTGGGTGTAGCCTCCGGGACTCAGCCGGCTGGGAATCAGCCGAGTCCAGTCCAACTCGCGGCGAGACTTTGTTTTTGATTTCAGTGGGGGCGCGAGAGCGCACCCATTGGGTGTAGCCCCCGAGAGTCGGGCCAGCTGGGAGCCAGCCGGGTCAAATCTTATTTGCATCAGGACTTTCTTTTCCCTTTGAAAGAATACCATGATCGAAGGGTGACTTCCTACAACACACTGTTGGGCCGACACAAGGAGGTGGAGAGCCAGGTGGCCGATCTTCAGAGCCGACTGGACCAACCCGGCTAGCAGCCTGACGCTCTTCAGGCGGAGTGCGTCCGGCTTCTCCAGATGGAGAAGAAAGATTACGAGGCGACCCGGCTCGCAGAGCTGGAGTAGCGGGACATGGCCTATTATCTAGCCTTGGAGCAGCTGGAGCAGGTTCATCATGACGAGAAGGAGCAGCTGAAGACTGCTCGCGAGGCGGACCTAAAGGCCAAGGATGACCGTCTGACGGAGGAGGCTGAAGGGACGCGGGTGGCGCATGCTGCACTTGCTGACCACCTCAAGGCATACACAACTAGGGTGCGCGAGCTTGAGGAGGAGGCGCACGAGATGGACGCCCTCCTTGTCAGTAAGTACTCCTCATCTTGTTTTTCTTTCTTGGTTTTTATTTGAGTTTTCTCTCTTCTCTTTCTCTCTTATGCCGTGCGCCCGCTTTCCTCCCAAGACCTCTTTCCGGGGACGCAGGATCCTGCAGAGATGGAGATAGTGTTCCACCTTGATAACCCACAAGTATAGGGGATCGCAACAGTTTTCGAGGGTAGAGTATTCAACCCAAATTTATTGATTCAACTCAAGGGGAAGCCAAGGAATATTCTCAAGTATTAGCAGTTGAGTTGTCAATTCAACCACACCTGGAAGATTTAGTGTCTGCAGCAAAGTATCAGTAGCAAAGTAGTATGATAGCAGCAGTAGCAATAGTAACCAGTGGCAGCAAAGTGACAGCAGTAGCAGGAAAGTAACAGCAGTAGCAATAGAGTAACAGTAGCAGCAGTGACAGCAGTAGCGGCAAAGTAACGTAGCAAGGATCAGTAGGAAAAACTCGTAGGCATTGGATCGGTGATGGATGATTATGCCAGATGCTATTCATCATGCAACAGTTATAACACGGAGATATAAGTAACTAGCTCCAGTTCATCAATCTAATGTATGCATGTATTCCGTATGTAGCCATACGTGCTTAGGGAAAACAACTTGCATGACATCTATTGTCCATCCCTCCCGTGGCAGCGGGGTCCTAATGGAAGCTACGGGATATTAAGGTTCTCCTTTTAATAAAGAACCGGACCAACGCATTAACACTTGGTGAATACATGAACTCCTCATACTATGGTCATCTCCGGGAGTGGTTCCGGCTATTGTCACTCCGGGGTTGCCGGGTCATAACACATAGTAGGTGACTACAACTTGCAAGATAGGATCAAGAGCACACATATATTGGCGACAACATAATATGTTCAGATCTGAAATCATGGCACTCGGGCCCTAGTGACAAGCATTAAGCATGGCAAAGTAGTAGCAACATCAATCTCAGAGCATAGTGGATACTAGGGATCAATCCCCGTCAAAACTAACTCGATTACATGATAGATCTCATCCAACCCATCACCGTCCAGCAAGCCTAGGATGAGATTACTCACGAACGGTGAAGAGCATCATGGAATTAGCAATGAAGGAAGGTTGATGATGACGATGGCAACGATCTCCCCTCTCCGGAGCCGAGAACGGAGTCCAGATCTGCCCTCCAGATGAAGAACAGGAGGTGGCGGCGCCTCCGTATCGTAAAACATGATGAACTGTTCTCCTTGATTTTTTCCGAACGGAACGGACTAAATAGAGCTTGATTTGGAGGGGGTGGAGTTTTGTGGGCCCCACAAGCCTGCCAGGCACGGCCAGGGGGGCCCGTGCCTGGTGGGCTTGTGGGCTCACGGCTCCACTTCCTCCGCTGATTCTTGCGCCAGTATTTTTCATAAATTCCAAAAAAATTCTCCGTAGTTTTCATGTCATTCCAAGAACTTTTATTTCTGCGCAAAAACAACACCATGGCAATTCTGCTGAAAACATCGTTAGTCCGGGTTAGTTCCATTCAAATCATGAAAATTAGAGTCCAAAACAAGGGCAAAAGAGTACGGAAAAGTAGATACGACGGAGATGTATCACACCTCTAGGAGCAACAGGAAGCGGGCGTCTAATTGAGGCGATCA
Source organism: Hordeum vulgare subsp. vulgare (assembly GCF_904849725.1). NCBI lineage: Eukaryota > Viridiplantae > Streptophyta > Magnoliopsida > Poales > Poaceae > Hordeum > Hordeum vulgare. The sequence continues at coordinate 270,673,227 of NC_058519.1, read as the reverse complement.
CTGGCTGGAGCATGGAGGAGTTAGGGATCAACGCCAAGGCCTGCCTGACGGGGCTGGAACGGGCCCTGGAGTGACTCCAGGAGGCCGGGCTGGCCATGGTTCGTGTGCTCTGGCTGAGCGCAGTGCAGCCGGAGTCCATGAGCTGGCTAGCAAGGTGGCTGGAGGTGGGAACAGCCCGGCTGGGCGACCGGCGCGCCTCAACGGCGCGAGCCGGCGCGTACATGGCGCTCCAGGTTGCCAAGTCGTGGTACTCGAACCTTAACTTTGTCCTGCTTTTAGCCCAGCACGCCGGCATGGAGGCAGAGGTGGCGGCGGTCGAGGACGAGCTGCTCCTATGGTCCAACGACCTACATCGTTCGCCCCGTGGGATGAATACGTCATTGAGCGGAGGGCCAACGGCAGCGTGATTCCGGAGCCGCGGTACCGGCTGACCTCCATGACCCTGAACGCAGTATCGACGAGATGGAGCTCGAGCTCACTGACTCCAGGAGTGCGGCATACGCCGACCCTGAAATGGAGGAGGACACAACTGCGATGGGCGACGCGGGAGATGCCCGAGCTGGAGATGGAGCATCCACATCAGGTACCGCGGGAGGGGCCGGAGCCATCGACAAGGTGTCCGCCTCGGCTATCGCGGGAGGAGCCCAAGCTGTCGAGAAGGCGTCCGCCTCCGCTGTCGCGGGAGGAGCCAGAGCAATCGACGAGGCGTCGGCCTCTCCTGCATGCCGGAGCCAAGGGCGGAGCCGTCACCGAATATATTTTCTTCTTTTCCTGCATTTTGTTTAGTCTGCAATTCCACCCAGTTGGGGTGTAATGTACTGCACTTGTGGTCGTGGGCCGTTTTTGCTTGCTTGTAATATATGCATGCTTTGTTTGAAAAGTTTGTGCTTGCCCACTCATCCTTCGTTTTCTTGTTCCTTTGGCTTATGTTCTTCCAAAACCTTGCCCTCCTCCGGCTTCTGCCCCGCCAGGCCGACAGCCGGCAGCCGGTCCGTAATTGGGACATAGTTTCTGCTTTTGGGGGCGTTGTCCATGGATCTTTGGAGCCGCGGAATGTTTCTACTTAGGGCGAGTGTGGTAGAGGCCGGCTAGAAAATAACACAGAGGGTTCGGTTAGCCCGAGTCGGCCGCTCCTTCATAGTCGGTGTTGATGCGTGGCAAACTTTTCCGTCCCACGGTCCCGCTAGCCGGTGGGCTAGTAGGGTTTTTGCTAGGTGGGCTGGTAGGTTTTTTGCTTTGCCCATGTCGGCGTTCTGGGAATGTGGTAACCAGTCCTGCCTGCCTGTGGCTCAGGGCTGGCCCACTCCATCGACCGAAAACCAACGGGCCCGACATCACTCAAGGCAATGCCCTTGCAATGGACCAAGCCTCGCGAGGAGGAACAATATCAAGACCCGCAGGGGGCCTCCTAAGGACCCCTCTGGAGCAAGGGACATTCCAAGGCAAGGCCCAGCCTTAGGAGTCAACGGTGACGCAGAGGAAGGGCAGTTGAGGCTCGGATAGCAAGGTGGCATAGTTTATCCTTTAGTGCAAAGGGGCAAGGCCGTACCAGGGGTTCCCAAGGCATCTTTTAAAGGTTTCCATTCTCGTGCCACAAGACCATGGCCGCCCGCTGGCAGGACGGATGTCATCCCTGAACCCGTCCCCGCAGCGTTGGCAGCCACTTTACAGGCGAAGACCACTTTTGGGCAGGGGGAGCATGTTCCCCTGTCCCCCTTTGAAATTGGTCGTTGTGGGATAGCTTCCCGCCAAAACGATAAGGGAAGAGGACCGGGGCCGCCACTATATATAGAGGATAGGTTGCTTCGTAGAGGGGGGATCCATTGATTGATCGAGATCCATTCATTCAACAAGATCCATTCATTCACCCCGACGCCATGTAAAGGCCATTCAGCCTCCCGAGGCCCTCAAACATTATACTAGTTCGTCCACCAACCTCCACAAGGGGCAATCCACCAAAGCAGGAGTAAGGTATTATGCTTCCCAGCGGCCCAAACCTGGGTAAACTACCGTGTCCTGTGTCTTCCTCACCATCAAGTGGGTTCTTTACCATCCCCGACGAGTAGCGAGCTAGGTGAGGCGGTCCAATGAGAGATCTCCGTACATGCCCCTGAGTTCGAATCTTTAGGGTTTTGCGGAGCCCGAAATCCGACATTTGGTGCACCAGGTAGGGGGCGTGTCGAGGTATTCTTCGAGCTCCATCTTCCCTAAGCCCGCTGCTCCGGTGACCGGCTCCCAGCAAGCTTCTTCGAGCCTCGCCAAGCCAGCCACCACCCGCCATACCACAGTAGCCGCAATGTGTACCAGCGTTGTGGTACCAGGCGGCTCGTACCAGATCGTCAACATCACCTCCACCATCGCGGCCACCCGCGCCACCCAGGCGCCCGGTGACTAGACCGCGCCATCGGCATCCCCGACGCACCGCATCAACTTGGCGGACCTCGGCGCGCACGACGCGTTGCTGATGGCGAGCGAGATGCTCCTCCAACGACCGATGCAAGGGGGCTTCGATGCCTGGGAAGACCACATCATGGAGCTGGTCGACATCGCCCTGAAGGCCATCCGACCCCACTCTTCTTCAAGTCCGTAGGTGCCGGTCTTCGGGGGCTCACACCTCGTGCTGGTCCCCGAGCCTCCAAGCGACGTAGCCCCTCCTGCGCGGGGCGGGGCGAGAGAGGCGCATCTCACATTGCCCTCCTCCTCCTCCAGGTCCCGGCGGCCAGCCTCGAGACGCAGCATGACGGCAACCACCACGGGCGCGAAGAGAACGATAGGGCGTTCGATGCACATGCCAGCGCACATCCCCCACACGAGCTCGGTCCCCGACAACCCGGCGCGGCCAGGCGGGAGCGCTCCCTCAGGCGCAGCTAGCACGCAGCGGAGGCGTCAGCGCGGGCAAACTACAGCAACGGAGACACGCCAGGGCACCAAGGGGGGAGTCTGCACCGGACAATATCGAGAGCAACCAACGGCGGAAACAGGAACAAGCGACTTCGCGTGGAGGCCAATCGCAGGAAGATCTTCGAGCAACACGGCCCCCTCCACGCTGAGAGGGACCACCACCGTTGCACTGTTGAACGGCTTTGGAGGTCAATCGAACGCCTACATGGAGCCTTACGCACCGGAGCATGCGATACCACCTAACCCTCTCGACGAGGAAGAGCCTCAAGCATCCACCCCGGGCGCCTATTCTCCTCAAGAGTAAGGAACGCCCGAGAGACCCCCAGCCCCCCAGGCCGCGGGGCACGACGCCAGCCGCCACCCCTGTAGAGGAACTGTGAAGAACCGGACCCCAGGCCTCAAGAGCATAGGTCATATGAAGCGATGAGACACAAGTGGTGCGGGCCACTCGCGACAACCATGGAGCTGGAGCACGCGCCGAGGGCCAGGCCTCACGAGGCGCCCCTCATACGCGAAGAAGCTATGCGAGGTAATTTTTTGGGTTCACTGCTCTAGGGAGTGCCTGCTGACCGCAGGAACTTCAAGTGTTCACGGCATACCCCTACCCATTATATCATGTACTCATGTCTTTATAACTTCTGTTGCATCCATTCGGCGACCTCACATCTTGCCTTGCTTGCATCTTCGGGCGATCTACCCCCCCCCCCCCCCCCCGTTCGGGGGCTCCTGCCGGTGCATGACGCCCCATCGCGGGACCTGGCAAGGCCTTGTGTCTTCCTAGGGCCACAATCAACAGGGCGAGATGGGGGTCGCTTGAGCGTCAAAAGGGGGCTCTTGAGCATTGCGCCTTAGGAACCTTACCGGTCATAAGGCCACCTGCCACCCTTGATATCTTCCACGGACATTCGGTCGTTATGAGGGGTGGCAAGCCTTGACCCCGTAGCTACGTCCGTTCATCCGGTCCCATGCAACGGCGGTTGGCAAATGTGTGGAACTGAATCTTGGCGACGCAAAGCAGCTCGAACGTTAAAGGTGGCTCCTGAGCATCGTGCCTCAGGAGCCTTACCAGTCACAAAGCCACTTGGCCACCCTGGTATCGTCCAGGCACATTTTGTCGGTATCAGGGGATCCACGGCCTTGCCCCGTGAGGCCCCTCATGGCGGTATGAAAATGTGCGGGACTGGGTCCTGCCAACGTAGAGCAATAGAAAAGCCCCCAACTAGCCTCAGGATAAGGAGCGCACAGTACCTGCATCAACCCGTCGCACCTCTGCATCGTCCTTCATTCCTCTCGGAACCTACTTCAACCCCGTTACACTCTCACGTAATAACGAGTCGAGGCTGTATACGCCCAGTCCCCCCCGAGGACGCGGAATGGGTCCATCCCACGCCTAGTGCAAGCCCTACGCTCAACGCTGGGGGGAAACAGCGGCAATCAACACGGTCCACCAATGACTTCCGGAATCAGGCGCTTATGCCTCGAGGGTAGGGACAGTCGCGAGGCCAAAGCATCCTCGCGACCTCCCGGATACACCCCCACCGTTACACTCTCACGTAATAACGAGCCGAAGCTGTATACACCCAGGCCCCCTGAGGACGCGGAAGGGGTCCACCCCACGCCTAGTGGAAGCCCTATGTGCCGCTCTGGGGAGAGGACGGAGGCAATCAACTCAGTCCACCAATGACTATGCCCACAGCTGGCAAGGAAACCCACATAATCCACCACTGACTATGCCATCCTAGGTGCCGGACGCGGTGTTTGCTTGCTTTTTCCTGGATTACGAACTATCTTCTGCTGGACTTAAATCTGTGAATTTTAAAAGTTGATGTTTTAAAAACAAAAAGGGGGAGGAATTTTCTCTTGCGCTTTCTTGGCTTTGAAGCCTCTCTTTCTGCATTTTCTGAGGAGCTGCATGCTCCGCAGCGTCCCAAGGGGACAAGGAGCTAAAGCAAGGACTTGCCATCCCAGGGGCAAACATTTTCGGTGATCAACCCCCGCTCGGGGTCCGGATCGAAGCATGATATCACCACAAAGAGTCTGAGGAGGTCTGAAGGCGTCCTGGGCGATGACCAAAGAAACGGGAAGAGGAAACGCTCAAGCGCCAAAGGAGGCTGCTAAGCATCGAGGCTCAGGAGCCTCGTCGGTCATAAGGTGCGGGACCAGGGCCCACAAACATAGAGTGCCGAAAGGGTCTCCACCCCATCCCACCTACAGAGTAGGAGCTACGGAAGGGACTGGCGCAAACCATGAGCTAAGTACCCCGCAGGCCCGGACGGGGGTCATTTTGTTTGTCAAACTAACAATAAATTAAAAACACGCGTACTAACAAAGGGATGCAGGGCCTAAGGAATCAGTTGTGGCGAGGAACGAGGCCATTGACCAAGCATGCAGCGGCACGAGCGGTGCCTTGGGAGGACGACACCTCCTGAGGGCCCTGGCCACCGTCACCCCCAAGCAATGGTTGGGGCAGCGATGGGCCCTAAGCTTCAAAGCCAAACCGCAGCAACTACCAGCGAGCAAACCATCAATTCCAGAGCGAAAGGGAAAACGACGGACGGCAAAGGTAATAACACAAAAGCTTAACACCCAAGAGGGTAGAGTTCTTGATCCAACATCGTAGGAGCAGGTAAGCAGAAGCTGGGGACACCTCGGGGGACAGGCCGCCAACGTCGCCCTTGGCGCTTAAAGGCTCGGCGTCGGAGCCATCCTCCTCGTTAGAGACGGGCACCCGGACGTACCGCTCCACCAGGACGTCCATGTGCGGGCGTACTTTCTCCCGGAGAAGACGATGGGACTCAGCGAGTGCCAACTCGACGACGCGCCGGAGGTCGAGCTACGGGACAAGGCGGCATAGGTTGGAGAAGACAAGCGTCAAGGCAAGGCCCAGAAGCTCGCGGGCCTCGGCCACGCTGTCCTTCTCCACACAGGAGATACCGGCCTCCAGCATCTCCACCACCTTCTGGAAGAAGGCGAGGTAGCCCCGGTCAGTTCTCACATTCGGCAACGCCGGGGCGTCTCCCACGAACGGAGCCGCACACTCCCCCCAGCCAGGTTTGCCTCCCGGAGATGCCATGGCAGATAGAGAAACGAAGAGGAGAGGAGTTTTTTGATGGAGCAAAATGAAGCAGGGATGAAGCTCAGGATTGCAGTGCCTCCTCCTTGGCGGGGGCGGGGCAGATTTATAGGCGAACCACGACCACCAACCCTTGGTGGAGGTTGCAAGACAAAAAAGGAGAAGATAATCACATTAACTAGGCATATCAATGAGCTGTGGAGATGCTCATCAATAGATATCAATGTGAATGACTAGGGATTTCCATACAAATGATGCACTAGAGCTAAGAGTATGTGAAAGCTCTTAAAGAAAACTAGTGGGTGTGCATCCAACTTGCTTGCTCACGAAGACCTAAGGCAATTTTGAGGAACCCTATCATTGGAATATACAAGCCAAGTTATATAATGAAAATTTCTCACTAGCTATATGGTGGTGACAAAACGAGAGACTCTCAATCATGAAGATCATGGTGCTCAATATGCACAAGTGTGGAAAAAGTTGTAGCATTGTCCCTTCTCTCCTTTTCTCTCATTTTTTTTATTTGGTGGGCTCTTTGGCCTCTCTTTTTTTTGTGTGAGCTTCTTTGTCCTCTTTTATTTCCTCACATGGGACAATGCTCCATTAATGATGATCATCACACTTTCAACTCAAAACTTAGAGTAACGATGACTCTATATGGAATGCCTTCGGTAGTGTACCGTGGCAATGATCTAGCATGGCATAGACATCAATGGAAACATCATGTTAGCTATCTTACGATCATGCAATGGCAATGTAGACGTGGTGGCACATATCATGGTGGTAGTTTCATGGCAATATATCTCGGAATGACTTTGAAAAAGCCATAATAGGTAGGTATGGTGGCTGTTTTGAGGGAGGCTAATGGTGGGTTTTCTACACCGGCGAGAGTTGCACGGCACTAAGAAGATAGTGATGGTGGAAGGTGAAAGTGCATATAAACTATGGACTCAACATTAGTCATGAAGAACTCATATACTTGTTGCAAGAAATTTATTAGTAATCGAAACAAAGCATTCAACGCATACTCCTAGGGGAAGGGTTGGTAGGTATAAACCATCGCGCGATCCCGACCGCCACGCAAAGGATGACAATCAATAGACTAATCATGCTCAGATTTCATCACATAGCGGTTCACCATACGTGCATGCTGCGGGAATCACTAACTTCAACACAAGTATTTCTAGATTCACAACACCTTACTAGCATGACTTCAACATTACCATAACCACAACTCAAAACTAATTGAGATGAATCAAACTTCTCTAACTATTCAATGCACATGAAGGTGGAAGTTTTCGTATCCCTTTGGATAACTACCCCTTTTGAGACTACTTTCAAAGCATAGATCAATTACCAAGCCATGCACCGCTGCGCTCTAAAAGATATAAGTGAAGCACACAGAGCAAAAGTATCTAGCTCAAAAGATATAAGTGAAGCACATGCGAGCTGAATTGTCTACCAAAAGATATAAGTGAAGCTCGACAAAATCATGGTGTGTGCATGTCTCCCTTTCTAGGTGTGCAGCAAGGATGATTGTGACACAACAAAAATAAAAGACTCCTACAGTACAAGACGCTCCAAGAAAAAACACATAACATGTGGTGAATAAAAATATAGCCCCAAGTAACGTTACCGATGGATTGAAGACGAGAGAGGGGATGCCTTCCCGGGGCATCCCCAAGCTTAGGCTTTTATGGCGTACTTGAATCTCTTGGGGTGCCTTGGGAATCCCCAAGCTTGAGCTCTTGCCACTCTTTATCTCTTCGTCCATAAGAACTTCACCCAAAACTTGAAAACTTCACAACACGAAACTTAAAGAGAAACTCGTGATAACATTAGTACAAGAAAGCAAACCACCACTTCCTTAGGTATAGTAGCAAACTTAAATTCTACTTGTGCTGATGTTGGGTTACTGTACTTTCAATCTTCCATGGCTAATACCCACCCGATACTATCCATAGTTTCATCAAAATAAGCAACCAACACAACAAAAACAGAATTTGTTAACAGTAGACCGGTATGTAGCAATCTGTATGTTTCGTATACCTCTATTACATCAAAAATTCTGAAAACTTACGACAGTCTGAATAATTTGTGTAGCAATCAGCAGAAAAAAGAATCAACTCAAAACCTCTATCATAAAAATAAAGAAAATTCTTTACGTGAGAAGAAAGTTTATGTCATTTCCAGCATGACCAAACGATCATCCCCAAGACTAATCATAACGGTTTTGCTTGGCACAAACGCAAAAAGAAACACAAAAAACACAATCATAACAAAATTATGAAAGTGCGGAAAACACAAAATAGAAAGAAAAAGGATAGATTCGTTGGGTTGCCTCCCAACAAGCGCTTTTGTCTAACGCCCTTAGCTAGGCGAAAGTGATGGAATCACGTATAGCCATCTTTTGTGCTCAAACCATAGGTAGCATGATCATTTATCATCTTAAGGTTTTCATCTTTATTAGATGACTCACCACTAGCTCTAGGAACAAAAACAGGCTTGATGGTCTTTTTGAGAGTAAGGTTTGGAGTATTTTGCACAACGGCAAAAGCGGAGCCCAATTTGGTTATGACATCTTCTAATTTGCCAATTCTAGAAGAATCATTAACTATAAGTTCCTTCTCCTTTAAATTTTTCAAAAACTTTCCCACTCTGGATCCGTACTGACTAATTTGATTGTGGATCTTTCTATCCAAACCCTCAATAAGTTCAACTGTGGCAATTTTGTTTTCAATAGCGTCAAGCCTTTGCATCACGTGTTCCAAGGTCAAGATAGTTCCATTAACCATGAGCGGGGGTGAGCCTACCAAATTAATGATAGCTCTATAGGAGTCAACAGTATGGCTCCCCAAAAAGTTCCCGCCTACAATGGTATCAAGGAAATACCTATTCCAAGGAGAAATTCCAACATAGAAACTGCAAAGGAGGACGGTAGTGGATTGCTTACGAGTAGATCTAGTTTCAGCATTGCAAATCCTGTACCAAGCATCCTTCAAATTTTCTTCCTCATTCTGCCTGAAATTGAGAACTTCATTTTCAGGGGTGTCGTTTGGAGTGGTGGGTCTAGCCATTGATGGACTATCTCACACACAAACGAGAAGGAAGATAGAGTGAAACGGGCAAAAGAAGACAGCAAAAAGGCAAAAGAAAACGGCGAAGGAAAAAGGCGAATGAAAACGGCAAATGTCAAGTGGGGGAGAGGAAAACGAGAGGCAACTGGCAACAAAAGTAAATGCAAGAGAAGAGTTTGTGAGACCTACTTGGATAGATCTTGATTTCTCCTCCCCGGCAATGGCGCCACAAATACTTGTGCTACTGCAACAAAAGACCTTCCAACGGCGCCAGAAATAGGAGTGTTGCTTGATACTCCTCAGCAACGGCACCAGGAATCCTTCAGCCGCGGCTACGCCTTAAGGGAATTCCTAGGCAAGTATGCAAAGGATTTCCCCTGTGGCCTTGGAGCCTTGTTGGTGTTCCCTCGAAGCGGAAAGGGTGATGTAGCGTAGCGGTGGTAAGTACTTCCCTCAGTTTGAGAACGAAGGTATCAATCCAGTGGAGGAGTATCTCAAGATCCTGCACAAACACAAAAACTTGCTCCCAACGCTATGAAGGGGTTGTCAATCCCTTATAGATTGTTTGCCAAGTGTGAACTACAAGCAACAAAGTAACAAAACAAAGTAAAAGTGGAGGTGTAAACGATGGATGTGAATAGACCCAGGGGCCGTAGTGCTTACTAGTGGCTTTTCTCATGAAAGCAAATAGACGGTGGGTGAACAAATTACTGTCGAGCAATTGATAGAAATGTGCAAAGTCGTGACGATATCTATGCAATGATTGTTTCAATATGCTTCACATCCGAAACAAGTAGACCGATACTTTCTGCATCTACTACTATTACTCCACACATCGACTGCTATCCAGCATGCATCTAGTGTATTAAGGCCATAAGAACAGAGTAACGACTTAAGCAAGATGACATGATGTAGAGGGATAATCTAAAACCAATGATAAAACCCCATCTTTCTACCCTTGATGGCAACTACTTCATGTGTGCCTTGCTGCCCCTACTGTCACTCGGAAAGGTCACCACGTGGCAGAACCCAAAACCAAGCACTTCTCCCATTGCAAGAATCATAGATCTAGTTGGCCAAACAAAACCCAAGACTCGGAGAGACTTACAAGGATATCAAATCATGCATATAAGAAATCAGCAAAGACTCAAATATATATCATAGATAATCTAATCACAAATCCACAATTCATCGGATCTCGACAAACACACCGCCAAAGAAGATTACATCGGATAGATCTCCATGAAGATCATGGAGAACTTTGTATTGAAGATCCAAGAGAGAGAAGAAGCCATCTAGCTACTAACTACGGACCCGTAGGTCTGAAGTGAACTACTCACGAGTCATTGGAGGGGCGATGATGATGATGATGAAGCCCTCCAACTCCAAAGTCCCCTTCAGCAGGGCGCCGGGAAGGGTCTCCAGATGAGATCTCGCGCAAACGGAAGCTTGCGGCAGCGGAAAAGTATTTTCGAGGCTCCCCTAATTTTTTGCGAAATATTTGGGAATTTATAGGCCAAAGACCTAGGTCAGGGGGCGGCCAGGGAGGCCACAAGCCTGCCCACCACTGCCTCCCCCCTAGTGGCGGAGTGGGGGCTTGTGGGCTCCCTGGAGCCCACCTGGCATGGCCCAAAAGCCCCCTGGTCATCTTCCATTCGGGAAAAAATCATTTCAGGGTTTTTCTTCCGCTTCGACTCCGTTCCAAAATCAGATCTGAAAAGAGTCAAAAACAGGGAAAAAACAGGAACTCGCACTTGGCACTGAATTAATAAGTTAGTCCCAAAAAAGATATAAAAGGTACATAAAACAACCAAAGAAGACAAGATAACAGCATGAAACCATCAAAAATTATAGATACGTTTGAGACGTATCAAGCATCCCCAAGCTTAACTCCTGCTCGTCCTCGATTAGGGAAGTGATAAGAATGAATTTTTGATGCTTTCATGCTACCTAGCATAGGTGTCCTTTGTAATTCCTCTTATGTGACGTGAATGTTCAGATCCATTAGATTCAAAACAATAGTTTTCTATTGACGTGGAAATAATAATAATTCAAGCAAACTAGCAAAGTAATCATGAACTTTCAAAATAACAAGGCCAAAAGAAAGTTATCCCTACAAAAGCATATGGTCTGGCTATGCTCTATCATCATTGCACAACGAATTTAAATCGTGCACAACCCCGGTATTGGCCAAGTAATTGTTTCACACCTTTACTTTATCAAACCTTTTCAACTCTCATGCAATACATGAGTGTGAGCCATGGTTTTAGCACTATAGGTGGTGTGGAGTGTGGTGGAGGTTGCAAGACAAAAAAGGAGAAGATAATCACATTAAGTAGACATATCAATGAACTGTGGAGATGCTCAACAATAGATATCAATGTGAATAAGTAGGGATTGCCATACAAATGATGCACTAGAGCTAAGAGTATGTGAAAGCGCTTAAACAAAACTAGTGGGTGTGCATCCAACTTTCTTGCTCACGAAGACCTAAGGCAATATTGAGGAAGCCTATCATTGGAATATACAAGCCAAGTTATATAATGAAAATTTCCCACTAGCTATATGGTGGTGACAAAACGAGAGACTCTCAATCATGAAGATCATGGTGCTCAATATGCACAAGTGTGGAAAAAGTGGTAGCATTGTCCCTTCTCTCCTTTTCTCTCATTTTTTTCTATTTGGTGGGCTCTTTGGCCTCTTTTTTTGTGTGGGATTCTTTGGCCTCTTTTATTTCCTCACATGGGACAATGCTCCGTTAATGATGATCTTCACACTTTCAACTCAAAACTTAGAGTAACGATGACTCTATATGGAATGCCTTCGGTAGTGTACCATGGCAATGATCTAGCATGGCATAGACATCAATGGAAACATCATGCTAGCTATCTTACGATCATGCAATGGCAATGTAGACGTGGTGGCACATACCATGGTGGTAGTTGCATGTCAATATATCTCGGAATGACTTTGAAAAAGCCATAATAGGTAGGTATGGTGGCTGTTTTGAGGGAGGCTAATGGTGGGTTTTGTGCACCAGCGAAAGTTGCACCACACTAAGAAGATAGTAATGGTGGAAGGTGAAAGTGCATCTAAACCATGGACCCAACATTAGTCATGAAGAACTCATATACTTGTTGCAAAATTTTATTAGTAATCGAAACAAAGCATTCAACGCATACTCCTAGGGGAAGGGTTGGTAGGTATAAACCATCGCGCGATCCCGACCGCCACGCGAAGGATGACAATCAATAGACTAATCATGCTCAGATTTCATCACATAGCGGTTCACCATACATGCATACTACGGGAATCACTAACTTCAACACAAGTATTTATAGATTCACAACACCTTATTAACATGACTTCAACATTACCATAACCACAACTCAAAACTAATTGAGATGAATCAAACTTCTCTAACTATTCAATGCACATGAAGGTGGAAGTTTTCGTATCCCTTTGGATAACTACCCCTTTTGAGACTACTTTCAAAGCATAGATCAACTACCAAGCCACGCACCGCTGCGCTCTAAAAGATATAAGTGAAGCACATAGAGCAAAAGTATCTAGCTCAAAAGATATAAGTGAAGCACATGTGAGCTGAATTGTCTACCAAAAGATATAAGTGAAGCTCGACAAAATCACCGTGTGTTCATGTCTCTCTCTCTAGGTGTGCAGCAAGGATGATTGTGACACAACAAATATAAAAGACTCCTACGAAACAAGATGCTCCAAGCAAAAACACATAACATGTGGTGAATAAAAATATAGCCCCAAGTAACGTTACCTATGGATTGAAGACGAGAGAGGGGATGCCTTCCCGGGGCATCCCCAAGCATAGGCTTTTACGGAGTCCTTGAATATCTTGGGGTGCCTTGGTCATCCCCAAGCTTGATCTCTTGCCACTCTTTATCTCTTTGTCCATAAGAACTGCACCCAAAACTTGAAAACTTCACAACACGAAACTTAAACAGAAACTCGTGATAACATTAGTTCAAGAAAGCAAACCACCACTTCCTTAGGTACTATAGCAAACTTAAATTCTACTTGTGCAGATGTTGGGTTACTGTACTTTCAATCTGACATGGCTAATACACCCCGATACTATCCATAGTTTCATCAAAATAAGCAACCAACACAACAAAAAACAGAATCTGTTAACAGCAGACTAGTCTGTAGCAATCTGTCTGTTGCATATACCTCTGGTACTTCAAAATTCTGAAAACTGACGAAAGTCTGAAGAATTTGCGTAGCAATCACAATCAAGAAGAATCAACTCAAAATCTCTAACATAAAAAAAATGAAAATTCTTTTCGTGACCAGAAAGTTTCTGTCTTTTCCAGCATGACCAAACGATCATCCCCAAGACTAATCATAACGGTTTTGCTTGGCACAAATGCAAAAAGAAACACAAAAAACACAATCATAACAGAATTATTAAAGCGTGGAAAACACAAAACAGAAAGAAAAAGGATAGATTCGTTGGGTTGCCTCCCAACAAGCGCTTTTGTTTAATGCCCTTAGCTAGGCGAAAGTGATGAAATCACGTATAGTCATCTTTGGTGGTCAAACCATAGGTAGCATGATCATTTATCATCTTAAGATTTTCATCTTTATTATATGACTCACCACTATCTCTAGGAACAAAAATAGGCTTGACGGTCTTTTTGAGAGTAAGGTTTGGAGTATTTTGCACAGCGCAAAAGCGGAGCCCAAGTTGGTTATGACATCTTCTAATTTGCCAATTCTAGAACAATCATTAACTATAAGTTCCTTCTCCTTTAAATTTTTCAAAATGTTTCCCACTTTGGATTCGTACTGAGTAATTTGATTGTGGATCTTTCTATCCAAACCCTCAACAAGTTCAACTGTGGCAATTTTGTTTTCAATAGCGTCAAGCCTTTGCATCACGTGTTCCAAGGTCAAGATAGGTCCATTAACTATGAGCGGGGGTGAGCCTACCAAATTAATGATAGCTCTATAGGAGTCAACAGTATGGCTCCCCAAAAAGTTCCCGCCTACAATGGTATCAAGGATATACCTATTCCAAGGAGAAATTCCAACATAGAAACTGCGAAAGAGGATGGTAGTGGATTGCTTACGAGTAGATCTACTTTGAGCATTGCAAATCCTGTACCAAGCGTCCTTCAAATTTTCTTCCTCATTCTGCGTGAAATTGAGAACTTCATTTTAAGGGGTGTCGTTTGGAGTGGTGGGTATAGCCATTGATGGACTATCTCACACACAAACGAGAAGGAAGAGAGAGTGAAATGGGCAAAAGAAGACAGCAAAAAAGGCAAAAGAAAACGGCGAAGGAAAAAGGCGAATGAAACCGGAAAATGTGAAGTGGGGGAGAGGAAAACGAGAGGCAACTGGCAACAAAAGTAATTGCAAGAGAAGAGTTTGTGAGACCTACTTGGATAGATCTTGATTTCTCCTCCCCGGCAACGGCGCTAGAAATACTTCGGCTAGTGCAACAAAAGACCTTCTAACGGCGCCAGGAATATGAGTGTTGCTTGATACTCCTCAGCAACGGCACAAGGAATCCTTCAGCTGCGGCTACACCTTAAGGGACTTCCTAGGCAAGTATGCAAAGGATTTCCCCCGTGGCCTTGGAGCCTTGTGTTGGTGTTTCCTCGAAGCGGAAAGGGTGATGTAGCGTAGCGGTGGTAAGTACTTCCCTCAGTTTGAGAACGAAGGTATCAATCCAGTGGAGGAGTATCTCAAGATCCTGCACAAACACAAAAACTTGCTCCCAACGCTATGAAGGGGTTGTCAATCCCTTATAAATTGTTTGCCAAGTGAGAACTGAATGCAACAAAGTAACAAAGCAAAGTAAAAGCGGAGGTGTAAACGATGGATGTGAATAGACCCGGGGGCCGTAGTGTTTACTAGTGGCTTCTCTCATGAAAGCAAATAGGCGGTGGGTGAACAAATTACTGTCGAGCAATTGATAGAACTGTGCAAAGTCGTGACGATATCTATGCAATGATTGTTTCTATAGGCATCACGTCCAAAACAAGTAGACGGATACTTTCTGCATCTACTACTATTACTCCACACGTGGACTGCTATCCAGGATGCATCTAGTGTATTAAGTCCATAAGAACAGAGTAACGCCTTAAGCAAAATGACATGATGTAGAGGGATAATCTCAAACCAATGATAAAAACCCCATCTTTTTACCCTTGATGGCAACTACTTGATGTGTGCCTTGCTGCCCCTACTGTCACTGGGAAAGGTCACCACATGGAAGAACCCAAAACCAAGCACTTCTCCCATTGCAAGAATCATAGATCTAGTTGGCCAAACAAAACCCAAGACTCGGAGAGACTTACAAGGATATCAAATCATGCATATAAGAAATCAGCAAAGACTCAAATATATATCATAGATAATCTGATCAAAAATCCACAATTCATCGGATCTCGACAAACACACCGCCAAAGAAGATTACATCAGATAGATCTCCATGAAGATCATGGAGAACTTTGTATTGAAGATCCAAGAGAGAGAAGAAGCCATCTAGCTACTAACTACGGACCCGTAGGTCTGAAGTGAACTACTCACGAGTCATTGGAGGGGCGATGATGATGATGAAGAAGCCCTCCAACTCCAAAGTCCCCTCCGGCAGGGCGCCGGGAAGGGTCTCCAGATGAGATCTCGCGGAAATGGAAGCTTGCGGCGGCAGAAAAGTATTTTCGAGGCTCCCCTGATTTTTTGCGGAATATTTGGGAATTTATAGGCCAAAGACCTTGGTCAGGGGGCCGCCAGGGAGGCCACAAGCCTGCCCACCGCCGCCTCCCCCCTGGTGGCGGAGTGGGGGCTTGTGGGCTCCCTGGAGCCCACCTGGCTTGTCCCAAAAGCCCCCTGGTCTTCTTCCATTCGGGAAAAAATCATTTCGGGGTTTTTCTTCCGTTTGGACTCCGTTCCAAAATCAGATCTGAAAAGAGTCAAAAACACGGAAAAAACAGGAACTGGCACTTGGCACTGAATTAATAAGTTAGTCCCAAAAAAGATATAAAATGTACATAAAACAACCAAAGAAGACAAGATAACAGCGTGAAACCATCAAAAATTATAGATACGTTTGAGAAGTATCACACCCCGGATGCCTCGAGGAGCGAGAGCGTCACCACATGGTTGATGGACACGTGTGCCGTCTGGCTCGCATGCAACTAGGGCCCGTGACGCATCAGGCCGCCTTCAAGGCTTCGCTGAGAAGCCAACCCAGGAGTGCCTTAGGCCCGGGGGCTACTGTTGGTGTTCTGGGAATGGGGGTACCCAGACCTACCTGCCTGCGGCCCAGGGCTGGCCCACTCCATCGACTGAAAACCAACAGGCCCGACATCACTCAAGGAAAGGCCCTCGCGAGGTACCAAGCCTCACGAGGAGGAACAGTATCAAGACCCCTCTGGAACAATGGATATTCTAAGGCAAGGCCCACCCTCGGGAGTCAGGGATGACGCAGAGGAAGAGCAGGCGAGCAGCGGACAGCAAGATGGCGTAGTTTCTCCTTTAGTGCAAAGGGGGCAAGGCCGCACTAGGGGTTCCCAAGGCATCTTCTAAAGGTTTCCATTCTGGTGTAACAAGACCACGGCCGCCCACCAGTAGGATGGACGTCATCCCAGAACCCGTCCCCGCAGCGCTGACAGCCACTTTGCATGCGAAGACCACTTTTGGGCAGGGCGAGCATGTTTACCTCTCCCCCTTTGAAATTGGTCATTGTGGGATCCCTTCCTGCCGAAACGATAAGGGAAGAGGACCGGGGCTGCCACTATATATAGAGGATAGGTTGGTCCGTAGAGAGGGGGATCCATTGATTGACCGAGATCCATTTGTTCACCCACTAACGTCATGCAAAGGCCATTCAGCCTCCGGAGGCCCTCATACACTGTACTAGTTCATCCACCAACCTCCACGAGAGGCAATCCACCAAAGCAGGAGTAGGGTATTACGCTTCCCAGTGGCCCAAACCTGGGTAAACTACCGTCTCTTGTGTCTTCCTCACCATCGAGTGGGTTCTTTACCATCCCCGACGAGTAGCGAGCTAGGTGACGCGAGCCAGTGAGAGATCTTCGTACACGCCCCTGAGTTCGAATCTTTAGGGTTTTGCGGAGCCCAAAATCCGACAGCCCACACTACTTAGCCGGCTACGTAGTGGAGAGAGGACTCGAACCGGCCAGCGAGCTCCCGCGTCTGAGGACTCGGACCAGGGAGTTCGCTCAAGAAACAACGCGATTGAGGGAAGCGAAAAGGCATACCCCAAACATCGGCTTGGGGCATTCGCTGCATTTGTAAGCCCAAAAGGGTAGGGGATACATACGTACACTTATTCTTTCTCTTTTAGCAGTAGAACGGGTATAGGAGTGCCGCATTCCACGGACGCTCCGACTCCTCGCCGAAGGCATCTCTCTTGCGCTTCTGCGACTTGTGGGCATCTATGACGTAGTATGTGTTGTTGTGCAGCGCCTTGCTGATGATGAAAGGCCCTTCCCATGGGGAGGACAACTTGTGCTCGCCTGAAGTTCTTTGGATTCGCCTGAGCACCAGGCCCCCTTCGTGGAAGGAAAGGGGCCAGATGCGCTTGCTGTGGTACTGGTGAAGCTTCTGCTGGTAGATGGCCGTCCGGCTCAGAGCCAGCTCGCCTGCTTCCTGGAGCAGGTCGCCGTCGTCTTCTCTTTCCACCTTTGCATTTGTCTCCATATACAGGGTGACCAGAGGCGAGTCGAATTTGATGTCCGTGGGGATGACCGCCTCGAGCCGTTACACGAGGAAGAACGGAGTGAAACCGGTTGATTGGTTGGGTGTGGTGCGAAGACTCCACACGACGGATGGCAACTCTTCAATCCAGCACCCGCCTGACACGACCAATGGCGTCACAAGCCATGGCTTGACGCGGTCTAGGATCAAGTCGTTCGATCTTTCGGCCTCGCCGTTCGACTGCGGATCGGCCACTGATGCGAGGTCGAGCCGGATGCCTTCCTTGGAGCAGAAAAGCGCCATCGCACCCTTGGCAAAGTTGGTGCATTTGTTGGTGAGGATACTATAGGGGAGCCCATAGCGTAAAGTGATGTCCATGACGAATCGGACGGTCGTGGGTCCATGCAGCTTCTTGATGGGTCTTGCCTCGATCCACTTGGTGAACTTGTCTACGACTACCAGAAGGTGTGTCATGCCGCCTCTGGCGGTCTTGAATGGTCCCACCATGTCGAGTCCACAAAATGCAAAGGGCCATGAGAGGGGAATGGTCTTGAGGGCCGTCGCCGGCAGGTGGCTTTGCGTGTTGAAGCGTTGGCGACCCTCGCACTCATCAAAGAGCTGTTGTGCCTCCTCCAAGGATGTTGGCCAATAGAACCCATGGCGAAAGGCCTTGGCTACCAGGGTCCTCGAGGGAGCATGGTGCCCGCACTCGCCATGGTGGATATATTTGTGGATCCGTTGTCCCTTTTATGATTCGACGCAGCACTAAAAACACATCTCGCGCTGCGACGAACCAGCTCGGGATTGATGATGGCATAGGCAATGGAGCGATGGTGGATCTACCGGGATTCAGCTTCATCTGGTGGGAGCATGCTGCCCATGAGATAGGTGAGGATGGGTTGGCCCAAGTTGGTGCTGAAATTGGAGCTGGAGCCTGCTCGAGCTGAGGGACCGGAGGAGGCGGAGCCCCCTGGTCTCCGATCGGAGTCCCTGAGGCGGAGCCGGATGCATCTTCCATCTCCATGACGGCTACGGATGCGGGGTTGGCTGCCACGAGCCCATCCGGAGTCGGCACTACTGATGCAGTCGGTAGAGCCTCTGTGTTCGGGGCAGGGTCGGATGGGTCAGCCGACATGAAGATGGATGCCGACTCCGGAGACGGCTTGATCGAAGGCTTGCGCAGTTGCTCAATGGAGACGCCAGCTCGGTGCACCTGCCTGGTGGAGCCGGTCATTGCCAGTGCATCCACCGACTCGTTGTCCGCTCGAGGGACATGGTGGAACTCATGGCCCTCGAAGGAGCTGGTGAGATGTTGGACGAGGAAGCGGTAGTTGGCCATGTTTGCGTCCCTGGCATCCCATTCGCCAGAGACTTGCTGCACCATGAGGTATGAGTCGCCGAAGTAGAGGATACGGCGGATGCCAAACTCCTTGGTGAGTTGGAGGCCGTGGACGAGCTCCTCGTATTTGGCTACATTGTTGGAGGCGGCAAACTGGAATTGGAGGGCATATTTGAGTTGATCCCCTTTCGAGGAAGACGGAACAATGTCGGCTGCCAAACCAGTTCGCATCTTGGAGCCATCAAAGTGCACGCGCCAATGCGTGGAATCTGGAGGCGGCGGCGTGAACTGGGTTTCCACCCAAACAACGAGGAAGTCACGCACCACCTGGGACTTGATGGCCATGCACGGCTCATACTGGATGTCGTGGTTGGCCATGGCGATGGTCCACTTGGCGATCCGGCCCATTGTGTCCCGCTTGCCCATGATCTCTAAAAGCGGAGCCATTCTCACCATGCTGATGGTATGCTTGTGGAAGTATTGCTTCAGCTTCTTGGCGGGGAAGTATATGCCAGAGCACATCTTCTGGTAGTAGGGGTAGTTCTGCTTGGAGGCGGAGAGGACCTTGCTTAGGTAGTAGAAGGGGCGCTGAACCGACAGCGTCTTGCCTTCCTTAGGCCGCTCCTTCTCAGTCAGCGCGGCCAGGACGGGCCTGCTGGAGAGGATGCACTTGAGGTCGTGAAAGGCCACGTCTGCCTGGTCGATCCACTCGAATATAGTCATCTTCTTCATGAGCTAGTAGAGAGGCAACGCCTTCTCGCTGAGACGGGTGACAAAAAGGCTAAGCGAGGCTAGGCAGCCGACGAACTTCTGGTCGTCGGGGAGCTCTGCCAGCTTAAGCATGCGCTCGATGGCCCTGATCTTCTCCAAGCTGGCTTCATTGTTGCGCACGGACACGAAGTAATCGAGGAGCCGGCCAGTCGGCACGTCAAAGATGCACTTTTCCGGGTTGAGCCAGATCCGGAACTCGCGCAAGTTGGCGAATGTATCCTGGAGATCGCCGAGGAGGCTGAAGTGTTTCTTGGTTTTGATGACGATGTTGTCGACATAGACATGCACATTCCTACCGATTTGGGGCAGGAGACACTTCTGCATGCATCGCTGGAAGGTGGCGCATGTATTCTTCAGGCCGAACGATGTTGTGACGTAGTAGTAGGCTCCAAAGGGGGTGATGAAGGAGGTCTCTAGATGATCCGCCAGATCCAGCTTGATCTGGTGGTAGCCAGAATAGGAGTCCAGGAAGGATAGCAAATCGCAGTTGGTCGTGGAGTCGATTACCTTATCTATGTATGGCAGGGCGAATGGATCTTTGGACGGGCCTTATTCACGCTTGTGTAGTCGATACACATGCGCCAAGTCTTTTCTCTTCAGCGCCATTGCTGGGTTGGCCAGCCAATCCGGGTGGAACACTTCCATGATCAATCCGGCTGCGAGCAGCCAGACAATTTCACCTCCAATGGTGTGTCGTTTCTCTTTGGACAAACGACGCAAGGGTTGCTTGACCGGCTTCTCATCCGGTCGCACATGAAACTTGTGCTCAGCGAACTTCCTCGGAACACCAGGCCTGTCCTTGGGGGACCATGCGAAAATATCC
The DNA here is from genome assembly GCF_904849725.1 of Hordeum vulgare subsp. vulgare. NCBI lineage: Eukaryota > Viridiplantae > Streptophyta > Magnoliopsida > Poales > Poaceae > Hordeum > Hordeum vulgare. The sequence continues at coordinate 270,652,537 of NC_058519.1, read as the reverse complement.
CGATTCTCATGGAGGAAGTCGACGAGCTCGCCTTCCTATTTGCTGCTGAGGGTGGTGCCAATGGTGACGCATTGCTTCGGGTTGGCGGGGTCGAGTTGCACCTGCTTGGTGTCTCTGGATGGCTGGAAAGTCGCCTCATTGGCCGGCTGGGATGGAGGAGTCGGCACGGCCGGCTGCTAGATGGCCTGGGCCACGAGCCGGTCGAGCTGACGCTTTTCCTCAACAATCACCATCACCTTGGCCTGCCGGCTGCCGTCACGGGCGCACTCGATTGACTTCTTGTAGTCGCCGGATATGGTGATGATGCCTTTGGGACCCTGCATCTTCATCTTGAGCTAAGCATAGTGCGGGATCGCTATGTACTTGGCCAGCGCCGGTCTGCCCATGAGTGCATGATAGGGGCTTTGGAGATTCACCAACTCGAACCACACCGACTCACGGCTGAAGTGAGCCTTGTCACCGAAGAGGACATCAAGTTGGATCTTCCCGATGGGGAGTAGGATTTCCCAGACACGATGTCATGGAACATCGTCCAGGTCGGCTGCGGGTCTTTCTTCTTGAGCCCCAGCTTGAGCAGTGTGTCACATTAGAGTATGTTCAAGCTGATGTCGCCGTTGACCAGCACCCACGATAACCGACAGGTGAGCCTCTTGGAGGCGATCGTCGGTCGATGACGAGGGCCTAGCTGCCGAGATTCGACATCGCGACCAGTTGGTCAGTCCGGCTCCACGTAACCTGCTTCTCCAACCAGTGCATGTACTACGGGACTGAGGGCATGGTGGCTTCACCTCGTGCCGGTGCTGGCATTGGCTATTATTATCGTCGCCTTCGCTAGTGAAGACAACGTAAGACCCATCCTGATTGGGAAATTGGTCATGGAGACGGCCATCATTGGAGTGTGGCGGAGCCGGAGCCGGCACATTCCAAGCCGGCACTTGCGGAGCCTAAGGCAAAGGAGATGGAAGGCCCTCGCCTCGGGCTAGCTGCTGGGAGAAGCTGCATTGCTAGAGCGTAGTCGGCTTCCCCCCCGGTGTTTATCTTGCACAGGGCGTCGAGCATCTGCTTGAAGGTGAGATTGGGCCGCAAGGATCCAAAGATGGTAGGCTGGCGCTGGCTGGCGGCCTGAGCAGCCGGCTGCTCCTCCTCTGTGGTGGCGACCTGCTTGCTCCCGTACCAGTGATCCGGCTGATCGGATTTGCGCTTGTTGTTTTGCTGCCCCCAGGCGTCGGCATCCGGTCGCGGTGTAGCCGGCGGCGCGACAGCCTTGCTGGTTGTAGTGACCTTGATCCGCATCGCGTAGTCGGCCGTGGCGAACTTGTCCGCCTTGGCCATGAGCTCGGTAAGTGTGGCCGGCTCCGAGCACATGAGCTTCCGCTTGAGGAGTGTGTCATCTCGGCAGCCCTCGATGAAATACTCGATGGTCTGGACCTCATGCACTCCTTCGCAGGAGTTGGGAAGCTCGGTCCAGCGAGTGATGTAGTCGCGGAGAGGCTCCTACTCCGCCTGGACGCACATGGCCAGCTCGGGAGGGCGACCAGGGCGCTTGTAGTTGCTGGTGAAGTTGTGGGCGAAGGCTTCTTCGAAGTCCACCCATGCGTTGATGCTTCCGACTGACATGTTGTTCAGCCAAGTACAGGCCGAGCCGATCAGCATGAGCGGGACGTAGCGCACCGCAACATGCTTGTTGCCCCGTGCGATGCCGACCACGGTGGTGTAGTCGAGCAGCCAATCTTCTGGCTTGGTCGTCCCGTTATACTTCAGGGTGTCGCGAGGAAGGTCAAGCCGATGGGAAACGACTCGTCGCAGATCCAGGGACCGAAGCAAGCACGGACAATCGGACCCTCCTCCTTGAGAAGGGCGGACTGGGCGAGCTGGTCGATCCGGTTGCGAGTGTCGTTCTTGCTTCGAGGGACTAACGGGCCGAGACGGCGAATGAGCTCAGACCTAATGGAAGGACCGGCGAGAGTGCTCGCTCCCGCCTTGAGGCGGGGTCTGGTCGCGAGTCGATCGGTCGTCGCCCACGCTGACATCGTAACGCCAGCTGGAGACTGCCGGCTGCTCGCCGGTGTGCCGGCCGCGTTTGCCGCGACTCCCATTAGTGCGTCGGCCAGAGCCGTGGGGGATGAAGATTGCTGGGACGGCTGGCGGCCGGAGGCCGCCTGCAGGTCCTCGCCTCTTGGCAAAGGCGACTCTCCATAGGGGTAATCCAGCTCAAAGTGAGCCTGCTGCGAGTTGCCAGCAGCGAGGAGGTCAAAGATGTGCTTTTCTTGCTGCACATGCTCCTCGCCCTCCATGTTGGCCAACTCCTCGTGGGCCACCTGGGCGGCCCTCATGTTGGTCGTAGGGTTGTCTTAAGTGGGAATCTTGCCGCCGAGGATATCAGCGACTACGCATTTGCGGCTACGAACCGCACCACGCCGGTTTGGCCCGTCGCCAACTGGGGTGAGGCCGTAGGCGGATTTGTACTCGCGCTGCAGCCGCCAGAGTGTTGGCCTCCGTGAGCAGCTGCTGGTGACCCGCCTCTAGCTCGGCTGCAGCCCTGGCTGGGTTAGCCGTTCGCGCGATAGGGGTGCTCATGTAACGACCAAGATGCGGTCCTTTCCGATCTGGGGAACGAGGCCCCGAATTGGAAAGGAGCGCATCCAAGCGTCTCGCAAACAGGTAACACAGCACATACATAGTAATAAAGATAGACAATCAGGGGTTCAATTGCCTTCTCATAAATATATCAGAGTACATCACGCATACAACCAAAGTAGTTCCGCTACGGACTACAAAACAGAGAAAAGGCTATGCTACCCTGCCTGCAGGCCCACGATCACGACCACGCCTCAATCTTCTGGATAGTTCACGTACAGGCGGTCTATCTCCTCATCGTACTGCCACACCAGCTGCGTGCCGTCGGGATCATCTGTCTCTGGGGTACCTGAACCTGTTGGTATTGTGGAGGAATCCGTGAGCCACGGGGACTCAGCAATCTAAGACCTTGGTGCCGGAACTAGTCAAGTTATTAGGTAGGATAAGGTGATGTGTTTAAGGTTGCAACATCCTAAGCTTGATATGGTGGCTAACTTACGTAGAGCATTTATGAAGGTGGACTATACTAACGGTCAAGAATACTTGATCACTAAGTGATCCTGAACACCTACCTACGTCAATCATAACCCCACCGTGTTCCCGATCGAAGAGAGATCTTTGAGGGGACACTCACGGTTACGCACACAGTTGGCAATTTTATTAGATTATGTTTAAGTTATCTATTACCGGATGTTAACAAAATATTCCAAGTTGCCACATAACCGCGGGCACGGCTTTCCGAAAGATTAAACCCTGCAGGGGTGCTCCAACTAGTCCATCACAAACGTACACAGGCCACAAAGTAATCCTCTATCACGAATCTCGTGATCTCGTCAGATTCCTTAGAGGAAAACCTCAACTCTGGGGAGAACCAAAGCTTCACTGGGATTCCTATACGCAAGATATATCGCTAAGGTAAGGCAAGGCTAGCAGGACCTCCCGACGTGTCGACGACCCTGATAAGAGCCGCATATCTCAGTCTCAGGACACGCCGGATGAGCGATGGTTACCACGCCAAAACACCGAGTTTCCCCGGGGAGCGTAATAAGCTGCTCTGGGTTGGAGCAACGCTCATGAGGAGCACTGGCCCGGGTTGTTGATTAAATTCCTCGGGGTAGCTATTCCCTATGCAGATTATTATTAAGTGATTAGAAAATTAACACCAATGTTGGGTCCTGTCGGACAAGCCTTAGCACTATGCGATTTATGGAGGGGGTCCCCATAACAACCCCGAACGTGTTAGGAGCGATCAATAAGGAATCAAACACCGGTAGCCGGTAACTAAGGCGGCAATAACGGAACAAAGCACCCGGAAAAAGGCTAGGCCTTCTGTCATTTACCAAGTATATAGGTGCATTAATTAAATAACAGAATTTAATACAATGATATCAAGCTCATGTTGTCACATGAGACAAAACACCTGCATCTAGCAACACTAACATTAGTAGCTGAGCAAAGCCTACTTAGCCATTCAAGTTTTGCTAGGTAGGGATAGTGTTTGGTTTCATGGCATATCAGGAGGCAATTTAATTCAGTGGTAGGCAGCGAGCAATATGACATGGAAACGTAAACTAGCATAACAAGTCTAGAGATGGAATCAAGGTCATATCATCTTGCTTGTGATATCCTCTGCTTGGAATGGTTCTTGATCGTCCTGCACGTACTCTCCTGACTCCACATATTCGTTCTCCGATCCCGGTGCTACCCAACATAAGAATAACATCCAATGAACAACAGCACCTCAAGATGCAACAAGCACATGATGCATGAGATGAAAATGAGCATGCATCACTATTTCTATCACTAACACAAGCTTAAGGAGCTAAAACAAGTTCCTGGACAGAAGTGCATGCTAACCTATTTTGACATGCATGAGAATTACATGATCAGATGCATCTCGTGAAAACGATGCAAAACCATATAAATAACATTACAATCGGAGCTACGGATCAAAGGGAATCAAGGAAACAAGATATGAAGCCCTACGTGTCAAAATCATCACCACACACTCAAATGGCACAAATCTGGTATTCCCAGGTTGCCAAGACATAAAACAACCCATCATGGATAGGGTGGAGCAAAGAAGAACACCACAACATCAACTAAGCACTCACAAACATCAAAATGACAAAACTACATAATCTGCCATAAACTGCATCATAGCACTTTGTGAGCTACATGCAAAGCACCTACAGCCACCCAACTATGACAAATAATATATGTGGCTGTAGCTAGCCAAGAATACTACCAGCACAAGCAAGAATCACACAAAAAGGAATTAAACACAGGAAAATACAAGGCTGCGAACTTCCCCAAAACCATCAGATCACACGGACTTTGTGAAAATTCCTGCACCTAACTTTCTGTCTTTGCTCCGAAGCTTTTTGACAGCAGCCAAAAAAATACCTACAGGGATCCAAATGACATGAAATTTTACAGGGAGCTAGAAAAACATATCAGGTCCAACTTTCTAGTTGAAAGCTAGGGATAGATCACAACACAATGACCAGCACAACCTCATATATAGGAGAAGAAAATATAAACAGATTCTCAGACTTAGTGAAAATCTCAGATTTTCACTAATCTGGAATTTCAGCCACATGCCTACTTTGGATGGGCACAACTTGCACACATGGATTCCAAATCATGAATTGAAACCAACATGTGGTAGAAGGGGTCACCCTCTACTACCACAATCAAGAAACAAATACAAGAGCACATCATAATCCATGGAACCAAGCTCTAAACTTAGAAGAAAAATGTAAATATGACTTTTCCAGAAAATGTTCCAATGGCAAAAATGATTTCACCAATAGATTCCTGGGATCTTTCTACCCCAAAACCATATATAAAATACATGCACTTGCTTGGAGCAAGTGAGCTCAAACTAGGAAGGAAAAACTACATAGAATCCAACATAGTGAATAGTGCAACATTTCATGCAACTCCCACTAGTACAACTATCACATATCTATGCTCATGTGCACAAGGACAATATGGATATAAGGGTTTGGACCCCATGTTGGTGTCAATCACATCAACAACACAAATACTTCTCTCACTATGTCACCCACACACACACACTTCATGCCCTCTCTCATATTTAGCATGAGGAGGTGCACAAGTTGCAAATGGGGTTGATTTCACCACATGCATATCATCAACTCATATGCATGTCATCTAGTAGAAACCACACCACCTACACATGCTAGCAACACAAAAGAATGCTAACACATGCATATGGCACTTACACACACATGCATACATACACTAGCTCCACCACATGGTGTGCAACACACACACACAATCTTCCATAATCTAGCCACTCAAGCAAAATAATTCAAGCCACCTACACTTACATCATCTACAAGGGAGGCACCACACACACACCTACACATGTGGCTAACACCATGTGTAAGCACACAGACACACATACACCTTACACATGAACACACACATGCATCACACAATCTGCCACGTCTATAGCAGCAAAAGGAAGAAATAACAGGAAACAAGGAGAAAAAAAATAAAATAAAGAAAAAAGGGGAGGTGTTGGGGTCGAACCCCAGACCTGTTAGATACAACACACCAACACACAAGTGCACACCACTCTGCTATGCCACTGGATCGACCAAAGAGGGTGTGCTAACAAGGTAAGCTAACCCTGCATCATTCCTACTCTACAGCACCGAGTAAAATTAAACAAAAGGGCTGCCGAGGGGGGATTCAAACCCACGCCCTCTCATCAGGCAGCTACGCTCGCTACCACTACGCTACGATATGGGCGACTCACAGAGAAGGAACCTAAAGCAAGGTAAGCTATCACTACCCCTGTTTATGTTCTGTCCTGCATGCCGGCGACACAGACCTTGCCAATATGCCTGTTGCTGCGCTACGTCGAGGAGAACGCACTGCTGCTGATGCTGCTATGCGGGGGAAGGGTCCCTGCTACTACTGCATTGCCGAGACACACCACAACCTACTGCACCACTGCATCTACTATCGGCTACCTGACAGAGAGAAACGCGAGCACTTCCATGGCGGATCTACGACGGAACCGAGGAGGAAGAAGGAAGATGAGGTGCAGCCTCACCTCTGGGAAGGAAGGAGAGGACCCCGCGGGCGATGAGGCGATGAAGAGGAAGAAGAACGCGAAGGTCTGCTGCTGCTGATGTAGAGGAAGGAGGCACCGTGGCCGCGGCGAAGACGAGCTCGGCCCCGTCGGTGTGGTCGCTCCCCGACCCTACCGACGACGGGAATGGAATGCGGGGCCGAACCCCGAGCTCCTGGACATGGCGGACTCGCCGGACGACGACGTAGGCGGGGTAGACGCGGCGAGCTCCTCCCTCTCTCTCTCTCTGCTGCTAGCCTACAGATCTTACCAGGGAAGAAAAGAAGAGATGGATATGGGGATGGGGAGAGGTGGCGGTGGCGGCTGAGGGGAAGAGGAACCCTAGGAGAGGGGAGGCACGGACGCCCGGGTTATAAGGGGGGGCCCTTCGACGTTTGTGCCTCACAGCGGCACTGCTCGCTCTCTCTGCACGCTGACGGAAAAGCGAGGGAAGGAGAGAAACGGCGTCAGGGAGGAGGAAGGAAAGGCACACGGGCCTCAGCGTGCGAGGGAGGGAGACAGATGGGCCGCCAGGGAAGAGAGAGGAAGCCCTCTGGCGCCATTTAAAAGAAAGGGAACCCTGTGGCCTCTTCTATTTAAAAGAAAGGCCAGAAAGAAAAATAAAACAAGGCAAAAACTACTGGGGATAAATCAACAGAAAATACCCCCTGGTCATAGGAAAATATGACCTATTTAAATAAAACAAAACAAGATTTTTAGGAGCAAGTAATTATTTCACAAAACAGAATTAGATGACTCTGTTTTGTATTTATTGCACCTGTTTAAAACACTTTAAAAATCACCAAACTTGCACAACTAAACACCCACAATATCCCCTAAATAAAAGACATTTTTTAAATCAGCTTAGGAGCAAGTAAATATTTGAACTAGGGAATAAAGAGAGAGATGGGTTTTGCAACCAAAGGGTTTTGCAAACCAACTATCACCACAAACACTACTACCACTCACCCCAACACATAAGCACCAACATCACATGAAATCACAAGACACCACATCATCACCACCACACTTGCAATCACAAAGTCTCAATGAAACATGGAAGATATGATATGGCATGCATGCATGGGAAGGAAACAAAAAGGAACATCACATGAGGTCATGGCACAAATGATATCATCATATCCCTGACAAGGTGGACCCACTTGCAATAGGTTCCAAATAGGGAAGGTTTACACTTGAGGCACTACAACTCAGTCCCTTTAGCATCGCGCGGAGAGGATCGGAAGGGCGAGGGTAAGCCTAGGCCGCAGAAGCACGCGCCTAGTCCCTAGTGCGAGTAGAGCTCGTGGCAGAGCTGGTGACCATCACCTCCGCGAGGGTGCGAAAGCCACACGCATCGCTCGAGGCGGCCGTTCCTACGAACGACGGTGGGTCGGAGCAGTCCGGCACGTCGCTCGGGCACTCGTCGAGCGCAGGCGCGTCGTCGAGCCGCAGGTTGCTCAAGAGCTTGCAGAGAGCGTCAACGTCAAACGAGGCGAGGTTGTGGCTCGTCTCATCAAGGGGACCAGCGGGCGAAGCTGGAGCTTAATGCCGCGGAAGCTTCCACGAGGGAAATCTCCACGGGCGTGCTGATCAGCCCGGACGCGGTGCGTCCGACAGAGTTGGTGAAGGGTCCCGCCCGAGGCATGACTCTGGCCGGCACCACAGACGGCCCCATGGTGTGTGCCAACTGTCGTCGTTTTCTCATGACAGATGCCATGGGGTGGCTAATCGTACCTGGTTGGGGCCGAAATGAAGTCATCGGGCTCCGGAAACGGGATTGGGAACGAGCGGAGAGAGACACATGAATTACCCAGGTTCGTGACCCTCCGTGGGAGGTAACACCCCTAGTCCTGATTGAGTTAGTTGATGATCCGGCTGGGGATACCATATGGTCCTAGAGCTGTATGCTGGAGGAAGAAGAAGGAGCTGGGAGCTCTCTTTTCCCCTCGTATGTGTGTGTGAGTGTGTGATCGGGCGACCCATGCATGGGGGCTAGGCGGTTTTATAGGCCAACCCCTTGGCTTACAATAGGAATAGAAGGTATTGGGTGGGACCCGGCTGGCAGCCTCGGGAGCCGGCCAGGGGTCCCACGGGCTAGAGAAGTCTTGTTTTAAGTGGGGGCCCACTGGCTGCTAGGTCCAGCCTGGCACTGGGGCCCGCCGGCCGAGCGTCACTATTGGTGCACGCCTGCTATGAAGTGGCGTGCGTCGCATTATGCGCTTCGCCTTGTGTAGCCAGCTTCGTTAATCGTACTGTCGGCTGCACTTTTGCCCACGATGGGGCAGGTAATGGAGTGGACGGGGGCATGCTCGTCACTGTATCGTCTCGGCCGATCGCAGTCGGCGATGATCAGTGGCACGTGCCCTCCAATCAAGACTCGCTTCGGTCTGGTCAGCGTTACCTGCAGCACTGTAGTCGTATCCTTGGTGATGATGACCCTCACGTGGTTCGTGAATGTGATGTGACCGGGGCTGACCCGCCGGCTAGCGGGACGTAGTCAAGCTAGACCAGCATAGCGGCCAAGCGTAGCCAACCAAGGGTAGCCGGCTAGGCGCAGCTGGCCTACGGGAGAGCCGGCTGTCTTGCTTATGTTTTTCAAAGGATGTTGGAGGAATCCTTGCGTTTGGCCTACCCCGAGATTATCCCCCCGTCATTAAGGCCCTGTTTGGAACCATAATAGATTATGATAATCTGGATTATGAAGATAGATTATATAATCTGGTTTATAAAAATAATCTAAGTGGACATGTTTGGAGGCCAGACTATATAAACTGTAATAAAGGTTTTACATTGCATAATGACCTGTGTGCCCTCTGTTTTTTTTTGAAAAAAGAGAAGGATGGCGGTGGTAGGAATGTAATTATCTCTAACTTTATAAGGGTAATGGGTCATTAGCAATCCATAATCTGATTTTAGATGGTATAGAGTAGATTATGAGTTTTTAATAATCTATCCATCTAGTTTTTATAATCTACACCATAAGCTGTCCTGTTTGGAGACATAATAGATTACTAGCAAAAGGACCCGTGCGTTGCAACGGGAAAAAAATAATACCACACATTTTTAATTAAAGAATTTAGAGAAAGAAATTAAAGGAAAGAGAGAGAGTAGTAGTGCACAGTCCATTAGGCGTGCCAAGGCCCAGCCTTACCCACTCCTAAATCCCCTAACCTAGCCCGATCCCCAGCCCCCCTCCTCTCCTCCACCTCGCGCCGCTAGGGGAGAGAGCCCCACAGGATCCCCAATCTCCCCGACTCCCCCTTCCAATGGCGCCCGCACTCGCCTCCTCCTCTGCTCCTCCACCGCCTCCGACCTCTGCACCTCGCGACCACCTCCCATGGTGTGCTGCTGCGAGGTCGGCCTACGGGGTCAGTCTCCGGCAAGACTTACCCCGCGGGTTGCCTGAATCCTCTAACCCCGATGCCCCCACCTCCACGTATGCATCGCCCGCGCGAGCCCCTTTCCTTCGCCCCGAGCCCCCTCTTTCTCGCGGCTCCACCTCCGTTCGCGTCATCCCAATTTCTTCTTCTCGAATTTTTTCCTCTGTTTATTTCCGTTGCCTCTTGTAAAATCACCAAGGCGCATGTATATAAAGTGACGAAATTATCTGTGAAGTATCGATGTGGGATTATGAGGGCAGAAGCGATAGCCCTCTCGTGCGTTTTCTGTCAGCCCAGGTGCGTTTCTCTTATCCAATGCCTCGTGCATTTTCTGTCAGCCCAGATGTGTTTCTCTTATCCAATGCCATAGGGGGCTCTATGCAAAAATGAAACGTTTTCCTGTTCGTAACACATAAAAAGATACTGCGGGTCTAATTATCTAAAAGACAGGGGCTTTTAAAAAACGGCAATGACGGGTTTTCCGACGGAAGCAATAGCCTCTTTATTATTATTATATATATATATATACTAGCAAAAGGGCCCATGCGTTGCAACGGGAGAAAGAAATACCACACGCTCTTAATTTATAAAAAATGGTCTATAATCTGAGAATTTGTAGTTACGACACAAATAAAGATCGTCTTATCCTACAAAAATGCAGTTCAAAATTTCACAGGTCTTCTATTTTAACACGGCTTGCATGTAGATTTAATACGTATAAAGAATCAGTCAAGTGACCTTCAGTTTCATCTCTAATCCTGATTTTATTGACGTGTTCATCCCCAAACCGGATGAGTACCGGTATGAAAGAAAGATGAATAATGACTTATTTATTAAGATTGCACCCTAAATAGTATTTTTATTAAACGTTTAACAGATAAAATAATATCATATTTAAATTCTACATATTTTTCTAATCAAATTCCATATATAATATGTTAAATTTGGAGTTACGGTTTAAAAGATATGAGTATTTTAAAAAACATTTAATATATACTATGAGTTTAATGTCATAAACAGTAAGGGCTTTTTTGTAAAATCACCTCGGTGGGTTTTCTGACGGAATCGATAGCCTCTTTATTATATATATATATATATATATATATAGCAAAATAGCCCGTGCGTTGCAACGGGAGAAAAAAATACCACACGCTTTTAATCTTTTTATAATTATTTTGATTTATTAAAATAATAAACTAACTAACTAATGTAGTTAGTCATATCCTATTTTGTTGAAAAATCAACCCGTTCATTGTTAATTCCACCATAATAAGAAATTGAAACGCGGGTTGAATAACAAAAATTACAGGGTTTTTTTTTATAAAAATGACGTCGTGGGTTTTCCGACGGAAGCAATAGCCGCTTTATTATTAGGTATAGATATAGAGGTATAGATATAGATTAGGTAAAGATATATATATATATATATTAGGTAAAGATAAAAACTGGATTATATAATCTGAGTGGTTTCAAAATGGCCTAACCCTACATAGAAATCTGCACCCGAACCGCCACCTCCCACCACTTAGCCTGCCGCACAGCCTCTTCCTCCCAACGACCAGGGCCCGCTAAGCCTATCTCCGGCCCTCCCCAGGACCGGATCGGGCCGAGCCACGCCGCCACACGCCCGTGCCCCGATCTCCCCGAGCTCCAACCGCAGTAGCTTCATCCCGTGCCGCCTTCGCCCTGTGCCGGAGCTCCACCAGTCGGAGCTGCCGTGTTGCCAGTCGTTGGACCCTCCCCTAGGACGACCTCGCGCCCATGCCTCTTCCTTCCTCCCCATGCATTGCTCTCCCGCTCAAAGCTCTACATGTCTTCCTCGCTGATCCGTTGTCGTCCGTTGCAGCAAGCTCTGCCAGGTGATGGATCCGACCGATCTCCTCCTGATCCGGCCGTTCCTCCCCCTCCCCAACTGCGGGACATCGCGAGAGTCAAGAGCAGCAGCAGCGTGATGCACCCGCCGCCTGCTGTCGCTCGGCTCGAGCGCGAGCACGAGGCGACAATGATGCGTCAGCTAAGTGGGCCTCGGCCTACCCAGCCCCGCGCTCCCCATGGCCTAGATTTGCCCGACCTCCGCCGGTGTCGACCGGGGCAGCAGTCCAGACGCATGGGCCTCCCAGGGCCGCGGCTCAGCAGCAGCCCAGCCCCACGTCGCCTCCGCGAGGGACTCGCCTCGCCCAGTCCAGCCGCGCAACCGACAGGGCCTCGGCCCACTAGGTGAGACGTTCCTGGCTCTAGCCCTCGCCCGTGTGTTGTATAGCTATGCTGCGATGAGTCATATTTGGCCTGCGTAGCATTTTTTCAGACTGTGAATTTTGTCTATTTCGAGGGATTTTTATATTTTCAAAAAAATGCATGATTTTTAAAATGACAGTAATTAAATAAACATGCACGTATTAAAATGTTATATATATGTAAAATGTGTTGAATTTTCTGTAGATTAAAAATTACCAACTTTTATCCATGTTAAAAATATTTAAAAAGTTGTTTGCATGAAATTTGCATAAATGACATAATCTTGCATAATTGTTGTGTCGTTTTTTCCATATTAAGTGTCCAGATGTTATGTATGATTTTAGGGTAGAAAAATCTATATAATCCATCTTTGTGATTATTTTTTCATTTGAAAAAGTTTGTGTCCATGATATTTTGTTGTGATGCCCTTTTGTATTTTGTGTAATTTAATCCGTGCATCGGAATTAAACAAACTTAATATTAAAAATGTTTAGAATTTTGTGTAGTTTCACAATATCCAACCTTTATGCATGTGTAATACATAAGTTCCTATTTCCATTATTGTGCGTAAATTTCATGTTAAAATGATTTATTTTGTAACTAAATAATCGGAGCTTCGATTAAAACAAACTTTATAAGAAAAATGTTGTGCTGGATGTGCTCTACATGATTGTGGCATTTGCATGCATAATAGGTTGCATCTACATGCTCATATTTCTATGGCAAGTGCTTCGTGAATACGTCTAAACTATTATTTTGTTCAATATGGCGTGGATGATTGCATGTAGGTCATAGATCTTTTGCATATGATTCCTTCGTGAGAATTGCTATAGGATATTTCTACTTTGATATCATGCCTCTGGTTGCCATGTAGATTATCATTAATATGTTCGTTTGTTGCTCACAATGTACTATCATGTTAAAACCTCTAATCTGTTTTCGTAAATTCCATTTTGTGAAGCTTGAATTAAGCAAACCATGCCTCTTTTGATTGTGTGAAATAGAGTGATTTGTAGTAGGTTATGCCTAGTTGATATTAGTAGGTTTCCCATGCCATATATGTGATGCTTAGCCATAGTTTTCATCATGTGAACATGCTAAGATGATGTTGTTGTTTGGTAGGGTCAAATATTTCTATGTCTGGGAATCTGATTATTTCAAAATACCATGTTGTGTTGATGCTAGCTATGAATGTGTGCATATTTAGACCTTGCTAGTGTGAAATTAAATGAAGTGCATCATGCCTACTACCATGCGGGAAAGTTTCATTCCATTATATGACATGTAGCATATGTTTTTCTTGCTGTCAATATGCCTTTATGATAAATATTGCACTGTTAAAACTTGTAATTTCACTAAGTCTGATGTTGTGCTCAACTTGCTATTTTGTGAGCTCGTTTCCTAGTAATCCATGCTTCTATTCAGTTTCCCATTAATAGATGATTGTTGTGCAACTTGTCCGCTACTGCCTCATGTCTTGTTTGAGCATTTTAGGTTCATGTAGCTTCTTGGTTTGATGTGCGCAAATTGCCATGTTCCTGTTTTTGGTAGATTATAGCTATAACTTGTGTTGGTTTTATTTGTTGAACCGTTGCTCTGTTTTGAACATGCCATATATGAAACTTGTTTAGAATCACATGTATTTTCATAATATCTTGTTGGATCCATTATTTCACATGCTTGTGGTTGTCATTTCCATACATTTTGCATTCATGGCATATTATCTTGTGTTTGTCATAAATTTTAGACCGTAACTCCGATTTAGATGATATATATATATATATATATATATATGCCTATCGACTAGAATGACGTGTGGAATCACATAGTCTAATTTATTTTTATGTTTAATCAGTATGAAATGTGTTTAGTTCAGATCTGGACCAATTTTAAAATTAACAAATGAGGTCATTCCAGAAATGCTATCTGTTGTTTCTGACCTTATTTCAAATACCTAGATAGTGTATTTTAATTATGCTTCACCTCTTGCCATGTTCAACAACATTTAACAATGTAGTGTAGGTAAATGGGAGTGAACTAAGTAATTCAAATGTGGAGTTTTGTCAATATGCAACTCGTTGCATATTGAGCTTCACTTCATGTGTAGAAGTTGACTGTTGTGCTGTGTCGTGCCTTGCACAATTAAAATGGACATGCATCATATTTGATTGTGCATCATGTCATGAATATGTTGGTGGTTATCGTGTGTTGATTGTTTGTTTCCGGGTTATTTTTTCTCGATAGAGTATTGAAACCGCTTCGGAGTGTGAGGATTCATTCCAATACGTTGGTTCATCTACTTGACGGATTCGTTCTTCTTCCAAGCGGGATCTCACACATGATGATCATTTCCCTAGATACCACTACTATCATTGCTATGCTAGTTGTCTCGTTTCTATTGCTATGTCTCGCTATCTACCACCTATTATCTCAAGCCTCCCAACATTGACATGAAAAGACTCTAACCCTTCCACATCCCAGCAAACCTTTGTTCGTCTATGTTACTGTTCGCTCAGCCTTCTTATAGTGTTGCTAGTTGCAGGTGCAAGTTGCTCCCATGTGACAACATGGTTTCCTTGTTATATCACCATATTATTGCTATTTAATTTAATGCACACACACACACACACACACACACATATATATATATATATATATATATATATATATATATATATATATTTTTTTTTGGTAAAAGATGGAAGGCTTGGTATTTGTGCTCGGTGTTTTGTTCCAACTTTGCCACCATATTTACTTGTATACCGTTGTTATGTTCCATACTGAGCGCTCCTAACATGTTTGGGGTTGTTACGGGGACCCCCTTGATTTTTGTTTTTGGATAAAACACTTCCAGCAAGGCCCAACGTTGGTACTATATTTTCTCAACATAATAATACTCAATTCTGTTATTAGAACATAAGGCTTCATGAACCTGAGGAGTTATTCAACATAATACACGGAGGGCCAGTGATGATGGTGCTTAGGGGATCTCTATCAGTCCACCATACGCTTCGCTTATCTGATGTGTCCTAAGAATGAGATACAGGCTCTTATCGAGGTTATCGCCACATCGGGCTATCTTGCTGGATTTGTTTTACCTTTGTAAAACATCTTGTGCGCGGGATTCCGAGGATACTTTGGGCTATCTCGAGTTTGAGGTTTTCCATATAGCTTGTGGTAGTTTGTGATGGACTAGCTGGAGCACCCCTGCAGGGTTAAATATTTATGAAGCCGTGTCCGCGGTTATGTGGCAACTTGGAAACTTTTTCAGCACCCGGCCATAACAAACTTGAGATAAACTTAATTAAAATATGCCAACTGTGTGTAACCATGACTGTCTCTTCTCGTGACTTCTTATCCGAGAGAGGACAAGGTGGGGTTATGTTTGACTCGTAGGTAGGTGTTCAGGATTATTTGTTGATAAATATTAGTTCACGTCCATTTATGTGTAGATCGCGCGCCTCTTACTCTTGTACTCGTAATTTAACTACTCAAATAAATGCTTAATTGGTCGCTTCAACCTCACCACTTAACCATACCTCACCCATTAAGTTTTGCTGGTCTTGATACCTTTGTAAAATGAGATTGTTGAGTCCCTCTCGCTCACAGATTACTACAACAACAGTTGCAGGTACACGTAAAGCGATACTTTGACGTGAGTGCGATGATTGTTGTATTTGGAGTTTCTTCTTCTTCTTCTTTGATCATAGGTGGGTTCCACGCCGGTAGCCTAGGATAGCAAGGATGGACGTCGTTTTTATCGTTTGATTTCGTCCGTAGTCGGACCCTACTCTTGTGAATGGTAAATGAATGTATGTTCGTATTGAGATGATTATGATTAGCCTATGCGAGTCTAAGCCAATTCCATATACTCATCTCTTCTTTACATGTACTTGTAACGATATCAATTCTAGCAAAATGACGAGATGCGCTTCTATCCCTATCGAGGCCCTCGTGCCAAAATAAAGATAGGATCGCATCTTGGGCGTTACAAGTTGGTATCAGAGTAGTACCGACCTAGGAGCCCCCTTGATTGATAGAATTTGGCCGAGTCAAGTCTAGTGGAAAACTACTTTGTGTCTAGTTATATATGAAGAGTAGGATTCTTTCTACTCATCTTCTCTGCTCTGGTGAAGAATCCTGGCATAGGAATTTTAATTCTACTCCTCTTCTCAATCAAAAAAATTAGGATCACACGGGTATTTTGGAGCCTCCGTGATGTCGACGTGACGGAATTCTGTACTTGGTTCCCCCTATTATCGAGGAGTACAACTCCAAGGGGTGTTCAACACATTGCTATCGTTCAGCTTCCTTAGTATCTCAGGACACGGACATCGAAACGCTTCAATACATTTCTTGGTGGCAAATAGTGTCATGACTTTTCCCCGGTACTGGTGGAGATAGCTTGGATGATCTACCAGGTCTAGTATCGTTGTGATTACGAGGTTCCCAGATAGATGAGTGTGTAGAATTTCTTGGATATGTGTTGATAGTTGCAGGAAAGGTCATGCAGCTGGTTACATTGAGTAGGTTCTCGAACCCGCAACCTGATAACATAGCCAAGAAAGATTATGGAAGTTGTCAGGTGGGAATTCTAGTAATTACCTAGGATAATCTTCCAATAGATACATGATGTGAGGTTGGGGTTCGACATCTAGTGGTTTGTTTGTTCATGGTCTTTTTTACAGAGGTCAGTCTCGGTAAGCTTTGTCAAGACTTGTAGTTCGTTACGTCTAGGGAGCATATTCGAGCGTCATTCCAATATGACAATCCAATGTACGATCGAGCCCGTGTGAATCTTACCATGAAAATATCGAGCGAAATTTATGTTATGTATATGTTTACTGCTTGTTTCGTAAGACTCATCATTTGTTTTGTTGGAGTATGGTAATTCGAGTTGCTTTTATGTAAAGTGTTGATTGCATCTTTATCCTAAGCGGTGTTCTCATATTCCTATGGGAATGATAATCCTTTTGATCAACTGGAGTTTTCACGAAATTATTTCCATTCGGTGTGCTTCTTTTCAAGATAGTTCAATCATTTTCAATATTTGCAAGATCAGTCTCGCATTTCGTTTTCAAAGTTCGTCTCATTTGTCCCAAGTTGTCTTTGTTTTCCCCACCCTTCCGCCCTTTTTCATCAACTATTAAATTACCATCCAAGTGCATTTTCATTTATTGTTGCTTCCGCTACCTTTTCTTCCATATTTCATCTGGTGATTCATTGTGAATATTCTCAGGAGCTTTGATTCCATCATTCTTCATTCTTGTGTTCTTCTTCGGTGGATTCAATTCAGCTTTCTGTGTTCATCATATCCTTTTCATTTGTTCAATGCTTTCCCGCGTTGGAAATTCTTATCCAAGCCTCTTTTATTTATTCATCCCTCTCCGTTCTATCCGGAGTGCTGAAGATATCTCAGAAGTTTCATGTTTGAGTTTAAATCCTTTCAATTATTTCAAGGTTCTCACCTCATCAAGTTTTCATTTGTACCGGTCAATCAATCCTTCTTTGCTATCCATTCAACGGTGTTCTTTTGAGTGGGCCCATAACCCACACGCTTTCCTAGGATCTAATTAATCTTTTCCAAAGATCTCAAGCTCTTTTCATGTGTGATGTAAGTATGGATTCCATCAATCCTATTCCTTCATCAAGATCGATTTCAATTATTTTCATCATTGGCTCAACCTTTTCCTTATTTATTTTTCCAAAATGTCCTAGTAATTATTGATGGTACTTCTTGCCATCATTCTCTACATTGAAGACCGAAGGAGAGATTCTCTTAAATCTTGTCCATTCTTTGGAAGATTGTCATCTCAGCTCCGTGTTATCTTCTCCATTGTTTTCATCATGATTAATACCTTCCATCCATATCCAATGCATTTGAGAGTTGTTTTCATTTCTCGATCCTCCGAAGTCCATCATTTCACAAGATCTCTTCGTCCTCAGCTTTTAGCTTTCGTTCTCAAATTCTTCTCAATTGTTGTCTCATCGTTCGTATCTCAATTATTTCGGTGCTTTTTTCAAGTTTCTTCTAGGCGGACCATGATCTCCTCATTCTCATGTATGTCCATTCATTCGTAGTATCCTCATTCATTCCAAATTCTTATCGGTGCTTCATTTAAGAAGTTTTCAAGTTTGTGCTCTGTCTCTCCCTTCAATGTTTCAAGAATAATAAGTGGTATGCTAAATCCGTTGCTTGTCATCAATTTAACTTGATGAAGGATCAACATAACATAATTCTTATTCTTCTATCTTCGAAGTGATTTCAATCGTTTTTTGGAGTTGTTCATGGTATCAATTCTAGATTTTAAGTACTCATCTTTTCTTTTCCGGAGTTTAAATTTTCTCAAGTATCTCTTCGCGAAGTTCCATATAAATCTTGCAAGGTCATAATCTTATTCTTTTCAACCTTCATTTCTCTTCATCATTCTTTGGTATATGGAGGCTCTTCATGGTGGTTCATTAAGGATGTAATTATTCCGCAAGATTCCTATGGTAGTACCTCAACTATTCTTTATCTTGCATTTCAAAGAGCATTTTTATTCTCAATTATCTCTTGAGATGGTATTATAGCATTCTTGATTCATGAGGGGTCTCGAAGAGAATTTGTAAAGAATGAGACATGTAAACCCATTTGTCTTCCTCAAAGTTATCTTTGATTAGATTTAACATAAAAGACTTTTGGAATGATCGTTGTTATCATGGTGCAATTCAATGATCCAAGTTCTCAATGTATCCTCTTGTGGAAACAAGTTTGCATATCTTGTTGCTCCCAACCAATTAATTGTTATCCATTTGTGGACGGTTGTCGCCTCATAATTTGGAGGTGTTTTCCATAAGCCGACAACAAGCTTCTTATTTTCGTTGTTGATGTTCCAACAACTCCGTTCAATCATTCTTCGTAAACAATGCTTTTAATTCAATTGTGGTATGAGTTGTCAAATTCTTCTTTATTCTTTTGTTTTCAATGATCTAGTTTCTATTCTTTGTCCGGAGGCTTTGTGATGTTGCTGTTGGGGAACGTTGCATGGGAAACAAAAAATTTCCTACGCGCACGAAAACCTATCATGGTGATGTCCATCTACGAGAGGGGATTTCCGATCTACGTACCCTTGTAGATCGCACAGCAGAAGCGTTAAGAAACGCGGTTGATGTAGTGGAACGTCCTCACGTCCCTAGATCCACCCAGAGAACCGTCCCACGAACCGTCCCACGATCCGTCCCACGATACGCTCTGATCTAGTGCCGAACGGACGACACCTCCGTGTTCAGCACACGTGCAGCTCGACGATGATCTCGGCCTTCTTGATCCAGCAAGAGAGATGGAAAGGTAGATGAGTTCTCAGGCAGCGTGACGACACTCCGGAGGTTGGTGGTGATCTAATCTCAGCAGGGCTCCGCCCGAGCTTCGCAGAAACGCGATCTAGAGGAAAAACCGTGGAGGTATGTGGTCGGGCTCCCGTGGCAAAGTTGTCTCAAATCGGCCCTAAAACCTCCGTATATATAGGTGGGAGGGGAGGGGCCTTGCCTTGGGGCTCAAGGAGCCCCAAGGGGTTCGGCTAAAGCAAAGGGGGAAGTCATCCCCTTCCAATCCTAGTCCAACTAGGATTGGAAGGTGGAGTCCTTCTCCACTTTCCCACTTCCCCTTTTTTTCTTTTCTCTTTGATTTTTCTTTCTCCTGCGCATAGGGCTTCTTGGGCTGTCCCACCAGCCCACTAAGGGATGGTGTGGCACCCCTAAGGACTATGGGCTTCCCCCGGGTGGGTTTGCCCCCCCGGTGAACATCCGGAACCCATTCGTCATTCCCGGTAACTCCGAAAACCTTCCGGTAATCAAATGAGGTCATCCTATATATCAATCTTCGTTTCCGGACCATTCCGGAAACCCTCGTGACGTCCGTGATCTCATCCGGGACTCCGAACAACATTCGGTAACCAACCATATAACTCAAATACGCATAAAACAACGTCGAACCTTAAGTGTGCAGACCCTGCGGGTTCGAGAACTATGTAGACATGACCCGAGGGACTCCTCGGTCAATATCCAATAGCGGGACCTGGATGCCCATATTGGATCCTACATATTCTACGAAGATCTTATCGTTTGAACCTCAGTGCCAAGGATTCATATAATCCCGTATGTCATTCCCTTTGTCCTTCGGTATGTTACTTGCCCGAGATTCGATCGTGAGTATCCGCATACCTATTTCAATCTCGTTTACCGGCAAGTGTCTTTACTCGTTCCGTAATACAAGATCCCGCAACTTACACTAAGTCACATTGCTTGCAAGGCTTGTGTGTGATGTTGTATTATCGAGTGGGCCCCGAGATACCTCTCCGTCACACGGAGTGACAAATCCCAGTCTTGATCCATACTAACTCAACGGACACCTTCGGAGATACCTGTAGAACACCTTTATTGTCGCCCAGTTACGTTGTGACGTTTGTTGCACACAAGGTATTCCTCCGGTGCTAGTGTGTTATATGATCTCATGGTCATAGGAACAAATACTTGACACGCAGAAAACAATAGCAATAAAATGACACAATCAATATGCTACGTTCATAGTTTGGGTCTTGTCCATCACATGATTCTCCTAATGATGTGATCCCGTTATCAAGTGACAACACTTGCCTATGGTCAGAAAACCTTGACCATCTTTGATCAACGAACTAGTCAAATAGAGGCTTACTAGGGACAGTGTTTTGTCTATGTATCCACACATGTATTTGTGTTTCCAATCAATACAATTATAGCATGGATAATAAACGATTATCATGAACAAAGAAATATAATAATAACTAATTTATTATTGCCTCTAGGGCATGTTTCCAACAGTTGCTCCCTTTCATCCATATCTAATTTTATAAAGACTATGTTCTTTCCTTGCTTATCCATTTAGCTGGAGTGTTGTGTTCTCATTTCAAGTTATTTCCATCTTATCACTTTTGCCTCTATTTCCTACCGAAGTGCTGCCCAAATTTCTTTTGAATTCTTGCTTGTTTCTCATACCATTCTTCATCCCTTTGATACCATCAAGGTTTGTTGGTTTCACAAGTTTGTCAAAGAAGCAACTAAGTTTTACCTCTTCCTTTACTCGTCCCCTTCTCATTCTAAGATTTCAGGTCGAGATCTCTTGTCAATGGAGGAGAGTTATAACAGACCGGGACCGACGCTCTAGAAGATTCCCCTTTTATTCCATTGTCGTCGTGTGATTATTTTGTTTGTCGCATTCATCATCGCATCATGTGCATCATTGGCATTGCATCAGCACTCCATTGTCATCATTTTTTAAAACATGCATCCGCTGTTAGTTGTCGGTTCTCTACGTTTTTTATCGTTGACCATTTTGGCACCAACCACACACGTGCGCGCCCGCGACATCGTTAAAATCTTGTTTTTAAAAGTGTGTATGAAACTTTCTCCGATTGAGTGGATAGTTGGTGTGCGGTCTTATTATCGTGTGGATAGACTGCCTGCCAAATTTCATCGCTTTCGGAGGTCGTTTGATACCCAAACGTAGGACACTAGTGGCACCATCGTCGGTTTAATTATGGATTTTTTTTCGGTTTTTCAAAAACACTGCCACGGGTTGCCAACATCCCTCTCTTCTCAGCCTAGGTCATCTACACAACCCACTACGACCTAGCCTAAGCACCCTCCGTTTCACATCATCTGATTATGATCATACGGCCAAAATCGATGCAGAAATCACTAATCCTAGCCCCCTTTCCTATTTAAACAACCCCTAGCCATTTTAAACCGACCCTAACCCTACAACGAAATCCATGCCCCAGCTGCCACCTCCCACCACTCAGCCTACCACACAACCTCATTCTCGCACCGACGAGGGCCAGCCGAGCCCATCTCCGGCCCGCCCAGGGCCCGGATCGGGCCGAACCGCGGCGCCGCACGCCCGCAAGCGCGTGTGCCCCGATCTCCCCGAGCTCCAACCGCAGTAGCCTCCTCCCGTGCGGCCTCCGCCTCGTGCCGCCAGTGGCCAGAGTTATCACCGCCGATCGTCGGACCCTCCCCCAAGCCGACCTCGCGCCCATCCCTCTTCCTTCCTTCCCATGCACTATTGCTGCGCTCAACGCTCTCCGTCTCTCCCTCGCAGATGTGCTGCCATTCGTCGAACCTAGCTCCGCCAGCTGCTGGGTCCGGCCGATCCCCTCCAAATCCGGTTGTTCCTCCCCTCTCCGATCGATGGACGTCGTCGAAGTCAAGACCAGTAGCCACGAGATGCCTATGCTGCATGTTGTCGCTCGGCTCGAGCGCAAGCATGAGGCGACGATGATGCGTCGGCCAGGTGGGCCTCGGCCTGCCCAACCGTCGCGCGACCCCAAGGCCCAGATTTGCCCGATCTAGTTTCCTCTGCGTGCGTCGATCATCGTAGCGGTCCACCCATGTTGGCCTCCCAAGGCCACGGCCCAGCAACAGCCAAGCCCCACGTCGCCTCCGCGTGGGCCTCGCCTCGCGCGGTTCAGCCGCACCACCGATAAAAATGTTTTATATGTGTAGAATTTTTATATTTTCAGAAAAAGTGCATGATTTTAAAATGGCAATAATTAAATAAACATGCACCGGATAAAAATGTTTTATATATGTAAAATATGTAGAATTTTGTGTAGATTAATAATTACCAACTTTAATCCATCTTAAAAATATTGTAAAAATAGTGTTTGCACGAAATTTGCATAAATGTCATAATCTTGTATAATTGTTGTGTCATCTTTCCAATAGTAAATGCCCACTTGTTATATATGATTTTGGGGTAGAAAAATCCATAGAATCCATCTGTGGGCAATTAGTCTTGTCATTTGAACAAGTTTGTGTCATGTTATTTTGTTTTGATGCCCTTTTTTATTTTGTGTGATTCAATCCGTGCATCGCAATTAAACAAACTTAATATTAAAAATGTTTATACTTTTGTGTAGCTTCACAATATCCAACTTTCATGCATGTGTAATACATTAAACTTGTTGTT
Source organism: Hordeum vulgare subsp. vulgare (assembly GCF_904849725.1). Taxonomy (NCBI): domain Eukaryota; kingdom Viridiplantae; phylum Streptophyta; class Magnoliopsida; order Poales; family Poaceae; genus Hordeum; species Hordeum vulgare. Next base: position 270,629,244 of record NC_058519.1, on the reverse strand, counting down.
TGCATCATTTTGCATAAATGTCATGTTGCAATGATTTATTTCGTAACTAAATAATCGTAGCTCCGATTAAAACAAACTTTATATGAAAAATGTTGTGATTGATGTGCTCTACATGATTGTGGCATTTGCATGCATAATAGGTTGCATCTACATGCTCATATTTGTGTTGCAAATTCTTTGTGAATACGTCTAAATTGTTATTTTGTTCAATATGGCATGGATGATTGGATCTAGACAATAGGTCTTTTACATATGGCTCATTCATGAGAATTGCTCTAGGATATGTCTACTTTGATGACATGCCCTTGGTTGCCTTGTAGATTATCATTAACATGTTCGTTTGTTGCTCCCAATGTACTATCATGTTAAAAACTGGAATCTGTTTTCATAAAGTTCCATTTAGAAAGCTCAAATTAAGCAAACCATGAATCTTTTGATTGTGTGAAATGGGGTGATTTGTAGTATGTTATGCCTACTTGCTGTTAGTAGGTTTCCCATGCCATGTATGTGATTCTTAGCCGTGGTTTTCATCATGCGAACATGCTAAGATGATGTTGTTGTTTGGTAGGGTCAAATATTTCTAATTTTGAGAATCTGATTATTTCATAATGCCATGTTGTGTTGATGCTAGCTATGAAACTGTGCTCAACTTGCCATTTTGTGAGCTCGTTTCCTAGTGATCCATGCTTCTATTCAATTTGCCATTAGTAGATGGTTGTTGTGCATCTTGTACATTACTGCCTCATGTCTTGTTTGAGATCTTCATATTCGTGTAGCTTGCTGTTTCGATGTGCGCAAATTGCCATGTTGCTGTTTTTGCCAGATTATAGCTATAGCTTGTGTTGGTTGTATTTGTTGAACCGTTGCTCTCTTTTGAATGTGCCATATATGAAACTTGCTTAGAATCTCATGTAGTTTCATAATATCTTGTTTCTTCCATGATTTAGTTTGCTTGTGGCAGTCATTTGCATAAGTTTTGCATTCACGCAATTATCTTGTGTTGGTCATATATTTTACACTGTAATAGAATGACGTGTAGAATCACATGGTCCACTTTATTTTTCTGTTTAATAAGTATAAAATGCGTTTAGTTCAGATCTGGACCAATTTCAAAATTAACACATGGGGTCTTTCCGGAAATGCTATATCTTGTTTCCGACCTCATTTAAAATGTTATTTAATTATGTTTAAAAACATTTAACATTGTTGTGTAGCTAAACGGGAGTGAACTAAGTAATTCAAATGTGGAGTTTCGTCAATATGCAACTCGTTGCATATTGAGCTTCACTTAATGTGTAGAAGTTGATTGCTGTGTTGTGTCGTTCCTTGCACAATTAAAATGGGCATGCATCATATTTGATTGTGCATCATGTCATGAATATGTTGGGGTTTATCGTGCGTTGATTGGTTGTTTCCAGATCGTTTCTTCTCGATAGAGTTCTGAAACCACTTCGGAGTGTGAGGATTCGTTCGACTACGTTGGTTTGTGTACTTGACGAATTCGTTCTTCTTCCAAGCGGGATCTTAGTCAAGATGATAATTTCCTAGATACCACTTCTATGATTGCTATGCTAGTTGTCTCGTTTCTATCGCTATGTCTCGCTGCCTACCACCTGTTATGTCAAGCCTCCCAAAATTACCATGAAAAGCCTCTAATCCTTCCACATCCTAGCAAAACTTTCTTTGGCTATGTTACCACTCTATTATTCTTCTGATAGCGTTTCTAGTTGTATGTGCAAGTTGCTCCCATGTGACAACATGGTTTCCTTGTTAGATCACCATATTATTGCTATTTAATTTAATGCACATATATATTTGGTAAAAGGTGGAAGGCTTGGTCTTTTTGCTCAGTGTTTTGTTCCATCTTTGCCGCCCTAGTTACTTATGTAGAGTTGTTATGTTCCATACTAAGCACTCCTTATGAGTTTGTGGTTGTTATGGGGACCCCCTTGATTTTTGTTTTGGGATAAAAATCTTTGAGCAAGGACCAACATTGGTACTATATTTGGTCAACATAATAATACTGAACATCATTATTAAAACATAGGGCGTCATGAACCCGAGGAGTAATTCAATATAATACACGAAGGGCCACTGCTGATGGTGCTGGTCCTAAACAGACCACCGTGCGGGGCCAATCCGCTCACCTCGGGAGATCTCTATCAGGCCACCGTAGGCTTTGCTTACCTGACGTGTCTTGAGAACGAGATACCCGGCTCTTATCAGGGTCATCGCCATGTCGGCCAGTCTTGATGGATTTGTTTTACCTTTCTCCAACGTCTTGTGCACGTGATCCCAAGGATACTTTGGGCTATCTCGAGGTTGAGGTTTTCCATTGGAATTTTCGATGAGACTATGGGTTTTTCGTGGTTGAGTTTATTCCACACAACTTGTGGTATTTTGTGATGGACTAGTTGGAGCACCCCTGTAGGGTTAAATCTTTCTGAGAGTCATGCCCGCTGTTATGTGGCAACTTGGAAACTTTGTTTAGGACCTAGTTATAGCAAACTTGAAGTAAACTTAAATAAAATATGCCAATTGTGTGCGTAAACGTGTCTGTCTGTTCTCGTGATTCTAATCCGAGAGAGGACACGGTGGGGTTATGTTTGACTCGTAACTAGGTGTTCAGGATCATTTGTTGATTAATATTAGTTCATGTCCGTTTATGCATAGATCACCCCCTCTTATTCTTGTACTCGTAAATTAGCCACTCAAATAAATGCTTAGTTCCAGCTGCAGCCTCACCACTTAACCGTACCTCACCCATTAAGCTTTATAGTCTTGATACCTCTGGAAATGTGATTGTTGAGTCCCTCCCTCAAAGATTACTACAACAACAGTTGTAGGTACAGGTAAAGCGATACTTTGACGTGAGCGCGATGATTGTTCTATTTGGAATTTCTTATTCTTCTTATTCTTCTTCTTCTTCTTTGAGCATAGGATGGGTTCTAGGCCGACATCCTGGGATAGCATGGATGGACGTCATTTTCATTGTTTGATTTCGTCCGTAGTTGGACCCTGCTCTTTTGAATGGTGAATGAATGTATTTTTGTATTGAGATGATTATGATTAGCTTGTGGCGAGTGTAAGCCAATTCCATATACACATCTCTTCTTTACATGTACTTGTAACGATATCCATTCTTGCAAAACAACGAGATGCACTTCTATCCCTATCGAGGCCCTCGTGCCAAAATAAGGATAGGATCTCATCAAGGGCGTTAAATGGAGGGAGTACGATCTACAGTCTAGACTGGAATAAGCCTCTTTAGTTTTCATTTATGCAGTCCGAAGAAAAGTGCAGAAAATGTGATGTATTACATAAAGAGTTGAAAGAATTCAGTTGTGGTTTCTACCACATTTAACTTATACTACATACTCTTTTTTGCGGGGAATCTGGGAGTTTTATTTAAGCTGAAAAGGTTACAACCAGCTAATACAAGATCCCTGAGAAAGACTGGAACTCAAAGAAACCAACTAGCGGTGCTTCGAGCAATTCATACATAAGTATTCTTGTTAGCCTTGTAATTTCCTCCGATAGCTAAAGGGTTTGTCTATTAGTACCCTTTGTATTTGATGGAATGTTGTAGTGAGACAAAACCATATAAGTCAAGAAACATGAAACAAATCTGAAAGCTTGATCTCACTGAAAAAATTAGATGTACTTTAAATAGATCGGAAACTGAATAAAAAATAACATCTGCAATATGTTTTTTCTTGCATTAGTCAATACGTGCTTTTGCACATGCACGATTACTAATTTAGACTAACACATTAGTTTTGGACGGAGCAGAAGAGGAAGCAACCGGTTTCGATGGACAGGGATGTTTCGTAGCATAGAAGAAATATTTAATCACACAATTGAGGTGGCATGTGGGGCATATGTCATGATATGCATAACTGAGGTGGCATGCGGGGCATATGTTATGATGTGGATAGCTTGCAAGCTTAGATAAATAGTTAGTAGGGATGAACTTCTACTACTAGGGAAAAGCCTATAGGTGGAGGCTTAATAGTAGCGTGGCCCAAACAAGCCTACTAGGGAAGTAGCTAGTGAGGGAAAATAAATGCCGCTGCTGATAAACAATTAGCAGTAGCACGGTCTAACAATGGGCGCTGCTGGTAAGCTTCCCGAAACTTACCCACCGCCTATTTATAGTAGCAGCGATGGTTAAAGAACCACGCTACTGCTAAACAGGTTAGTAGTAGCGTGTTTTTCATATGCACGCTGCAAGTATGGGTGCACTGGGACACCTGGTGGGCCCCATTTAGCACCAACACATTTACTTTTGCCGCGCTACTTGTAGTGCTTGTAGTAGTAGAGTGTTTCTAATGCACATGCTACTGCTAACGCGCAACAACCACCTTTTCCCACCCCTTCCCCTTCCTCTCTCCCTCACTTTCTCAATCACTTCCCTCTCCACCATTACTACTCTCTTCCTTCTCCTTCCTCTCTTCTCTCTACTTTAATGCCCCCTCCACCATCTCCATTAATGCACCCACTTTTCTCTCTTAGTTTCCTTCTCATTTGTTCTCCTCCCTCCACTAGCTAGTTAGAGCTAGCCATGCATGCATCTCCTTCCCCTACTAGTTAGGTAGATCTATCCATTGATAAAGCGGAACCTTTCAACTTCCCCTACTATCTAGATCTATCAATTGACTTAGTGGAACATTTCAAGTCCCCACCAAAAATTGTGCTTAGGACAATTTTATGTGTGCGATATGACCGAATCGGGCGATATGATGGAAACTGTGCGCTTGACAAGAGTTTTCGACTACATGTTGATTTTCCGAATTGTGTGTGTCATGAGAGTTGTTATGTTTTCCAAAATGTTGATTTAACTCTGTTTTGCCAAATTTTGGGCAATCTTTATATGCCCTTTTTTAGGGAAGGTCATGCTGTAATTTTTGTATAACTTTGATGCATGCATGGATGTGTTTATAATCCTTTTGCTTATTAATTATACCATTGTAGGATCGAAAGTATGTCTAGAGGGGGTGATTAGACTACTTGACAAGATACAAACTTAGCCTTTTCCCAATTTTAAGTGTGCTCCAGTTTTTAGCAATTATGACTAGTCAAGTACACCCTACACATGCACATCTAAGAGTGTAGCAGCGGAAAGTAAAACATGCAAATGTAAAGTAGAGGGTAAGGTAGGGAGATCAAACACAAAGGTTGACATGGTGATTTTTGGCATGGTTCTGATAGGTGGCGCTAAAGTACATCCATGTTAGTGGAGACTTCAATCCATAGAGGGTAATGGCTGCGAGAGTCCACGGAGGGCTCCACGCACAAGGGGTCCACAAAGAATCGGCCTTGTCTACTCCACCACGGCTTCCGTCCAGTTAGGACTAGACTCACTCACGCTATATCTTCACGAAGTAGGCGATCTCCTTGCCCTTACAAACATCTTGGTTCAACTCCACAACACGAATTAGGCGGCTCCCAAGCAACGACTAACCAATCTAGGAGGCACCACCCTCCAAAAGGTAATAGATGTGGTAGAACGATCAACTCCTTGTTGTTGTGCTTCTAAAGATAGTCTCCTCAACACTCAATCAGTCTATCACATATTTGGTAGGGGTAGGAGAGATTGATCTAGTGGAAAGCAACTTGGGGAGGCCAGAAATCAAGGTTCAAATGGTTGGAATGGAATCTCCTGATCTCAACACATGAGGAGATGGCTCTCTCTCAGAAAAATGGATCTCACAAGTGTGTGTGTGTGTCTATGCGTGTTATAAGTGCTTCCTCTATGAACGGTAGGTAGGTGGAGGCGTATATATAGGCACCTCCCAAAATCCAACTATTACAACATTATTGCCCAACTTGGTGACACCGAAATGAATCTCGGTCGTACTGAGTTGCAGCAACTTTTAAATTCTCGGTGAGACCGGTATCGTAATCTCGGTGGTACCGATACAATGACCTAGACAGGTTTCCAAATCTCGATGAGACCAATTTCAAACTCGGAAATTCCGATTTGTGAAATCCTCTCAATAGAAATTTGGTTACACAACCTCGGTGCCACAGATAGGAATGTTGGTTGTACCAAGATGGTGGGTTTGGCATAGGATCTGTCTAAGTGTAAAATCAGTAGGGCCGAGTAGGAAATGTTGGTGGCACTGATTTTGCTTATGTGGCTTGGGACAAATATACTTTATGGGAGAATGGCTGGGTATTTTTGGTGGCTACCTCTAAGCACTTGAGCAACCAATTGATCAGAATACATCATTCCCTTTTAATAGTATTAGCTTTCCTATGTACTCAAAGTGATTTCTCACAAATATAAAATGTAGAGTCGTCTTGCTTCAAGCTTGAGCCAATCCTATTCCGTCCTTGCATCAAAGGGGCATCTCCACACAATCCTATAGCCAAAGCATCTTTGAACTTTTCTGAAATATACTTGAATAAACTCATTAGTCCAATGATGCATATGTTGTGATTAATTACCAAAACCACCTTAAGGAGCAATTGAGCTTTCAATCTCCCCCTTTTTGGTAATTGATGACAACATATATATCAAAGCTTCAACAAAAGATATAATCAATGATTAGCATCGACGCTTTGAGAAGTATATGAAAAGCAACAGCTCCCCCTAAATTTGTGCATTATTCTAAATTTGCGTTTGAATGCAAATGCATAATCGATTAGGATATTCTTCCATGTGACATACAACATGGTGGTGCGCATAAATATTATGAATGAATAGTAATGCACCAAACTAGCAAGTGAATGGTCATCATGTAGATATCTCAAAGGTAATAACATGGTAGCATCAAACAATCAAAGCGTATGATCAGACACTCCTCTACACGGATAAAGTCATCCAAAAAACCAAAAAATTTGAAAACTGAAACAAGAGCAAATAAAAATGCAAAAGCTCTCCCTCTTGAATCCCTATTTGATCTATAAACTTCTCCCCCTTTGTTAACAAGTTACCAAAGAGTTCAAAGGTCTAGAACTAAGCGTCTCTCTAGGCGCGATCTCCTCCGGTAGCTGAAGTTGGAGTAGACAAGAGAGCATCAACGAAGGCTTCGGAAGATGTCGCTGGAACTGGAGATGTAGATATTGGAGGTGCTGGAGCAGGAGCTGAAGCTTGAGTTCATGAAGACGGTCTTTCTTCCGGTACTCGCACAGCTGCTGGCCTAGTCTGGGTCGTGAACAGAGTGGTAGTACGAAGAAGCGAATCATCATCGTCGTCATCACTGGAGCGTGGAATCTTCACCGAGTCAACTTCATGCTGAAGCTGCTCACCAGTGGTGGTTAACTCCGTCACCTTGATATCCAGGTCATGGAATTTTGTCTCTGTGATCCTCTCTAGGCTTTTCTGGTTCAGCTAGATCTCTGAAACTTTCTTCTCCATCCCTTGGATGGTGCTGACCAAGAAAGACATATTGTCATCTCTGGTTCTGAGCTATGGGAGTTGAGTTGGAGCATTTCTAGCAGCCTCTACAGCTACTGCCTCTGTTGGGTCTCTAGCAGTAGCTGAGCTGGGATGGGTGCCATCCATCATAAACTACATTATCCTCAAACCTTGGTTGATGTGGCAAATGAGGATGATCAAGCAGATATGCATGCTTGCAAATCTTGGCATTGATGAACATCTGAGTGTATGGAGCATATCCACATGATCTCTTCGGGTTTGCGGCAGTTCTCGTGAGACTCTCAACAATCAAATCCACCACTTTGAACCGAGTGTTGGTGTCTAGGTGATGAAGAATGTTGATGGAATAGCCTCTAACCATTTTGTCATCACCTGGTTTGGGCATCAGGGTGTGTCTCAAGATAGTGTTTGTAGTGGTTATTCCCTATTAAAAGAAATAGACAGAGCCAGGCTTGTGAGACTACAGAAAATCATGAGGCACTGGCTTGTATATGTTAGCCACGGAGTTGTGATTCGTCTTAGGATCTAAATACATATCCAAGTCTTTTTCTTGTGATTTTCGAGAACCAATGATGGTAGCCCATTCTTTCCAACTGTGGCTTCATATCTATGACCATCAGTCATCCAGACAATTGTGACATCTGCATAGAAGTGACCATAATCATATCATCATTCCATGCAATCATCTCTTTGCCAACAAACTCTTCAATGTCAACCAGGTTGAAGTTTTCTCTCACATGGGGAAATAAATCTTCATTGGCTTTAATGTATTCCCAGTCAACATATCTCATTTCGCTGACTGGCGGACTATTATCATGCAAAATAGTCTCATAAAAATCTTGTTGTTCCCTTGTGTGAAAGCGGGGATCAATAACAGTTCTTCTCCTTACAACATATGGATCAATGTCTCTCCACTTCCTCAACTCTGCATCTCTCCTCTTTTTCATGTCCTCAGCAACTGGATGAGCCTCATTGTGGAGTGGCATATGAGGTCTTAGCTTCATAAGGATGGGTGCATCCTCTTCTTGTTCCTCTGGAGCAAAGGCCGTGGAAGCAGTGCCTTTCTCTTTGACAACTGCAGGTGTGTCCTTTATAGCCCTCTTAGGAGCTACTAGCTTCTTAGGAGCTAAATACTTTCGTGCAGATTTCTTGGGCATGGCATCTGCCATAAGCTTCTTCTTCTTTGGAGGAGGGACCTCAGCTACAATCTCTTCATCATCATCACCATGAGCAGTTTTTGTTCGATCTTCATAAATGGAGGTTTATCTACCAATTACATGGACAATCCTCTTCTTGGGTCTCTTCACAAGTGGCTTCTTGGTAAGCCTAGCCTTAGAGAGTTTGGCATACTCTTTGCTCACAGTCTTCCTCCCCATGGCCTTCTCCTTCTGCTTTTGGGGAGAAGATTCTCCACAAACAAAATCAGCATCCTCTTCATGAGAACTGAGCTTCCTTCTGAACCTGGTAGCTGCCTTGGGCAAGCCATGGGAGCTCGGAGTACCTGGATAAGAAGGGGTCCTCTCAGGACTAGTGCCTAAATCAGATTCAGCATGGAGGTCACTCAAGTTGTTCTCACTTTTATAGGATCCTGACATCTTGCAAGACCAACACACAAGCAAACTGGCATACTCGCAGACAAGCAAACCCTGTGAAAAGATATAGAAGAGCTAGAAAAATAAGCCTCACAAAATTGCAGAAGTTTTGTCAAATTTGAACTCCAAAAAATTTAATTTTAACTTTCAGCAAAATTGGATTTCGGTTCCACCGAGTTAAAATTTTTGAAGCCAACGAGACACATGTTCTCTTTTACAGAAACTTGGCACCCCTTTTTGGTTTCACCAAAAGGAGAACTCGGTTCCACCGAGACCATCCTCAGTAACCCTAAAACCAAAATAGGTATTACCGACTTTTGCAACTCGGTGACACCGAGATTCAATCTGGCGGACTGCTAAATCTAAACTCTTCATTTCTCGCTAATCTAAAGACGTTCTTGCTGGATATAACTAGTAGCAATTTGTGGACAGGTATTGGCATAACCTCTTTCGCAAGAATTGGAAAGGGGATTCGAATCCATACCCTAACTTGGCGTGGATTCTCTATGGCGGCGACGGTGGTGAAGATCCCATCGGCAGGGAGGACTCCTGGCGAAGGTGCACGGGGGAAATACGAGTAGATGTCCGAAGACTAGGGTGCGACAACAAAGGGGTACCACAAGGCGGCGTTTGAAGAAGTTTCCAAGCATCGAATCCTCTCATATATATATCCCTTCGCTGTTGGTGACACCGAGATGGTATTTTTGGTGGCTCAGCTCCTAATCACAAAATGATTGCCTGTCCCGCGCTTATTAAGCAAACCATGTCGACTGACACGACTACTATTCGCGCTAGTAGCACTCGTGATTGCAATCAACCCAAAGATACTGCTTCCAGCTTGGTTCAATTATCAGGTAAACATCATCGATATACCAGGTGCGACTGGTGTGGGGGCATATGGGCACAAGATACACTCCTGTTTTAAAAGGAAAAAAAATCCTCTAAATGGATTTGGGTACCTAAAACTTCCGCTTCTACCCCTCTCGCTTCGAATTCTGCGCCTCCCCCTGCCGCGCTCATCACTCTCCTGTCCCACCCGAGACTTCGGCCGCCTCACCCTCCTCTGTCTCCTCTCTCATCGCCGTCACCCCGTCTGCTCACCACCTCCATTTCCATGGCGAACTACCCGCTGAACCCAGTGCCGTTCCTACTGCCTGGTTTTGCCGTGGAACCTGGCCCAGATGATCGAATCGTGCGGAGTGGGATGGTGGTTGGGCCGTTTCCACCCCTCAACCACGACTTCTTGGCGATTGCGGAGGCCAATCACTATGTTCCACTTCATCGTGGCGAAGCCATCCGCACTCAGATCGAAGGTTTGCTGCACGAAGCTCACTTATTCACCACCGAATCTTCTGATCATCCATTGGGCATTGGGATTTTTGGTTTTGCAGATGCATTCATGAGAGATACAGCCATTGCTACTCGCCTAGAGCTCGAGGACGAGGACCTCCTCCTCACCTTTGTACCTCACAACGAAGCTCTGAATCGTCGTAGTACCACCTTTGGACCTGAACTTTGGATCATGTACTTTGGGTTTCCCTACGACTATCAAACAGAGTAGTACATTCAGAAATCTCTAGGAGGGTTTGGTGCTTTGGTTTCCTGGTATAATCCGAGGCAGGATAGGAGATTTTTTCTGTTCAAAGTGAGAGTCCTTAATCTGTGCTTGATCCCAAAGAGTTTTGTAGTCTCGCAACTTGGTGGTGCTAGGGATTGATGGACTGTGCAAGTTACTATCCTGCGTAGCAATGACTGGAATGGTATGCTATCTGAAGTTTCCCCTGCAGGGGAGGAACCACCTCCTCCTAATGGCAACCCACACCCTCAGTTTGGCCCTGAGCTCACTGCTGAGCAATTATATCAACAACAAGTGCATAACTGGCTAGTTCAAAATGCAGCTCAACCCCAGGGGGCTCCTCCTGCCCATGCAGCTCCACAACAATAGGATCGCACAATGGATGGGGGTGTGGCCTGCCTCCCCACCACAGGCACCAAAACTTCCTCCCTATCTCTACAACTTCCAAGCTTGGCTTGCTGCACAGGGACTACAAGTACAAGATGGTCTGGTCCCTGAAGATAACATCTCAGATAGTGCTTCACAAGCTTGGAATGATGCTATCTCTAACTCTCACAGCTCTGCTAGCTCCAACCTATCTGCTGGATCTCTGAATCCCCTCGTGATACACTCCCAAACACACCAGCGGCAACACTCTGAGGGTCTTCTGAGAATCTCCCTGGAAGTTCACAACAGTGGAATTCGATTTGGCTTATCTGAGCATGGAGAATCAGTGCTCAACCTGCTTCTAACTGATCCAGCTCCAAGACAGCAGCTAAATGACTTCATCTTTAGGGCCATCAAACCTCCAATGGCTTCCAGAGGTCCTTGGAATTCTGACTATGGCTTCAGACATGAATGTATGCAGGTGGAAGTTGCAGTTGCTCTGAATGATGATGGCATAATCTTTAGCAACATCTGTCCTGATATCCCCATGAACAGTGCATCATCTTCTGTCATCATAGAAGCACTTTCCCCTGAGCAAGCACTAGTTCCACCCCATGAGTCTTCGGAACCATTGGAAGCAGAAGGCAGCAGGGATCAGGCACTACAAGTCAGCAAGATCTCTCTGAAACACAAAGGCAAAATGAAACTGCAAGTGGATACTTCCAACCTTCGCCGCAGCCTGAGATCAAATAAATATGATGGCTTCAAGATCCCATCCATGGCAGAGGGCAAGATCACTAAATCCAAAGTCAAGCCCAGGACGATTCCCAATATTGCTCTTCAGGAAGTTGACCGTGCCCCGACACTTGAGGTTCCTCCTCCTACTGCCATCAACACCATGCAGGACATTGGGACGCAGCTGTGTGCTATACCTGCAACAGAACTTGCCGATTCGGAGCTTCTTCGTGAAGATTCAGACCCTCAGATAGCCAAGTTTGATCTTGTGTTTGCCCACCTCCTCTTTGAATCTCTATGGTACTTTTGCGTAGCTGGAACATTTTATGTTGGAATATTCATGGACTTAACTCGCCCAAAAGACATCTAGCCCTATCAAATGCTATTCGTGACAGCAGCTGCTCCATCATTTGCTTGCAAGAATCGAAAATGCCCTCGATTGATGAACATGCCTTACGTACATTGTGCCCTAAACGATTCGATAAATTTGCATATATTCCCTCCCGAGGGGCTTCTGGTGGTATAGTCACGATTTGGAACAGCTCTATATTTGTAGGAACTACGTTTTTAGAAGAAGATTTCGCGTTAGGAGTCCAATTCTCATCAACACAGTCTTTGCATTCCTGGAAGCTATTGAACATATATGGCCCCTGCCAAGGGGACCAAAGGGCTCGTTTCACTTCTTGGCTCTTTGATCTTGATATCGTGGCGACTGAGGACTGGTTGATCCTAGGAGATTTCAATTACATTAGGGCTCCAACAAACCGCAACCTACCTGGAGGTAACGTTCACGACATGTTTACTTTGAATGAATTTATCAGTGAGCAGACGTTAACGGAGATCCCAATCAAAGGCCGAGCATATACATGGCCGAACATGCGGCTAAAGCCCCTGCTCGAACAACTCGACTGGTTCTTTACGTCTCTGAATTGGACTACCTCCTTTCCCAACACTTTGGTACGTCCATTGCCACGGCCTGTATCAGATCATATTCCATGTGCTGTAGAAATACAAACCAACATTCCACGCAACAAAACGTTCCGCTTTGAAACATACTGGATTGCTCACCCAGGGTTTATGGAGATAGTCTCGCTAGCATGGAATAAACCCGTCAAACATGGTCGACATAGCGATGCAGCGGCAATAATCTGTCAAAAACTTAAAGCTGTTCGATTTGCACTACGACGATGGAGTCATGGTATATCCCGCCTTAAGGTTGCAACTATCAACACCAACAAGGAGCTACTGGAATTAGACTCCCTCGAAGATCGACGCATTCTCACCACGCCAGAACGAAACTTCCGACGCATCCTCACAAGTCACCTTCTCACGTTGCTTACATACCAGAAAGAATACTGGCGCAAGAGATGCTCCATCAGATGGATCAAATTTGGAGATGAAAACACAAAGTTTTTTCAAAAAATTGCAACTGAACGATATCGACGCAACTTTGTGGCAACAATCAAAACTGATGCAGGGCTCATGGTTGAATCACATGCCGGCAAGGAAGCCCTCCTGTTTGACACTTATAGAACAAGGATGGGCGCGGCGGGACCTCCTGATATACGGTTTGATTTAACGCAACTACGGCGACAAGAAGTAGACTTTGAAGCTCTTACGACCCCCTTTGCCAAAGAAGAAATAGATGCCGTAGTGAAAGAGATGCCAGCTGACAAATCTCCAGGACCAGACGGTTTTAACGGAGCCTTTCTTAAATCTTGTTGGCACATCATCAAGAAAGACTTCTATGATCTTTGTGATGAATTCCACCGAGGTAATCTGAACTTGGAACCTCTGAATTATGGGCACATCACGCTTATCCCCAAGATGGCTTCTCCTGAGATAGCGAATGACTATCGTCCCATCACCCTGCTTAACTGCGGCCTCAAGATGATCACCAAGATACTGGCACAACGACTACAGAAGATCATTCTAAAGATTGTGCATCGAAACCAGTACGGATTCCTCCGTGGTAGATCTATGCATGACTGCTTAGCATGGGCATTCGAGTATATACACCAATGTCAAAGTTCCAGTAGGGAGATAATCCTGTTGAAATTAGACTTCGCTAAAGCCTTTGATACGATTGAACACTCGGCTATGATCACCATAATGCAACATATGGGATTTAATACTAAATGGATCCAATGGATGCAATGCATCTTCTCATCCGGAAAATCATCAGTATTGCTAAATGGAATTCCTCGTAAACAATTCCCCTGCCGATGTGGAGTAAGACAGGGGGACCCCCTCTCACCATTGATATTTGTGCTGGCGGCAGACATACTCCAAACAGAGATCAACAAACAACTAAACCTGGGCTTGTTGTCCCACCCTATCGACCCAAGAGGCAATGCTGACTTTCCAATAATACAATACGCTGATGACACCATCATCATCATGCCGGCGTGTGAGGTCCAAACGACGAGAATGAAAAGGATACTAGATGACTTCGCCACGATGATAGGGCTCCGGATTAACTATCAGAAATCCACCCTAGTTCCTATCAATGTGACCCAAGAGGTATGTGACAACATCATCTCGATCTTTGGTTGTGCGCGGGCGTCAATGTCGTTCACCTATCTAGTGCTCCCGCTGGGTACATCCAAACCGACTGTCCTGGATATGACACCGCTAGTTTGTAAAGCAGAGAGGAAGATCACAGTCGCCATGACACTGATGTCGCATGCGGGCAGATTGGCTTTGATGAACTCACTGGTCACGTCACTGCTGGTGTACCCAATGGGGACTCCCAGAATCCCCCCAACGATTGTAGAACAATTTGATAAACTTCGGAGGAGATGTCTGTGGAGAAAAAAGACTGAAGATGGATTCAAAAGTAATGCTCTAGTAGCGTGGAACGCAGTTTGCCGCCCGAAAGAGAATGGCGGCCTGGGGGTCCTGAACCTCAAACTACAAAATGACGCAATGCTTCTCAAGATGCTCCACAAGTTCTACAACACAAAAGACATCCCGTGGGTAACACTGATCTGGAATACACACTATGGGGAAGCAATAACCCACGCACAAGATCGTTGTGGCTCCTTCTGGTGGAAAGAACTGACCAAACTTATGCCGGTGTTCCGAGGGATAACTAGAGTCAATGTCAACAATGGCCTCTCGACGCTCTTTTGGAAAGACAACTAGAACAATGCCGTATATGCAGAAAAATTCCCTCGGGCTTTCTCCTTTGCTAGAACTGAAGATGTCTCGGTTCAGACCTTCCTGGGGACTAGCTCGCTCCAAGAAGCCTTCTCGCTGCCCCTGTCTGAACAGGCGTATGATGAACTCAGGATGATACAACAAGAAATCAGAGAAGTACAACTAAACCCTAGGGGAGATGACTGGGTGTGTTCTTGGGGGGCTAGCACCTTTGAGACGGCAGCATATCGACGTTTCTGTTTCCAAGAGACTACGGTGCATCCAACGTTTCGATGGCTATGGAAAACCAAATGTGTACCGAAGATCAAGGTATTTGGATGGTTTTTGCTAATGGACAGGCTCAACACGAGGAATATGCTCAAACGGCGACATTACAACATAGGGGCTACTCTGGACTGCATGCTCCGCGATTGTCACATGGAGGAAACGCTGGAACACCTCTTCTTTGAATGCAGCTTTAGCCAACGCTGTTGGAATATGCTCAACATCACATGGTCAGAACGACAACATAGACTGGAGAAGCTACAACACCAGAGGGCAGCACACCCCAGGGACATGTTCATGGATGTTTTTCTGGTGGCAGCCTGGAGCATATGGAAGGAAAGAAATAATAAGTGCTTTGAACAAATAACCCCATCTCTTGGGGCTTGGCAGCGTCGGTTTGTAAAAGACTTGTCCAATCTTAGACACCGTGTGCCTACTAGCAAGGTGCAAAACATAGATAACATTGTAGCCACCCTAGCTGAAACCACATAATATGTAACTCCACCCTGCCCCACTTCCCCCCTCCCCATCTTGTACATGTGTAACTCTTGGCTTGATATATACACGCAGTAGGATTTTATCCTACTGTCTTACACTAAAAAAATGGTATTTTTAGTGGCACTGAGTTTCACAACTGTCGGCTGACACAGAAACTCGGTGAGGCCTAAAAAACAAACCCGATTTCATCGAGATTGATAAAATAGATCAACCCTAGGCTTCTGTGGGGCCAAGATTTTGAGGTTGGTCACACCTACATGAACTTCGGGAGGTTTTGGAATTTATACCTTGTCGAGATGGAACTCCGAGTTCTCCTCACATAGAGTGCCCCTAAAGTTCTTGCTCAAATTTTGTGATGTAGCATGAATAGAATTTAAGATGAGAAAGCATATATAGCTAGAGGGTGGTACTTAGGCATTGTTGTATATCCAATTGGCCGAAATAGAAGCCAAATAACAACAATCGGATATCCTTGAATGAGCTAAATATGCATACCAACATTCTCACACAATAAGATGTCAAAAAAACATGGTGAACATGCACAAACATTCTAGCATCTATCAAGCACTTTGGCGATGATGAAGTCATCTATATATGAGTATATTGACTTGGGAGCCAAGTAAGAATACTTGATCACATGTCATACTCATCGATTAAGCACAAGTGGGGTTACCACTTTTACATAATGCATTAATGTGTTCACATCATTTAGGAGACGCTTATACTCAAGTCTTAGAGTAAAGATCCCCCTAGATGTGATATCACCCCTAAGAGGGATAAACTAACCTTGGGTTTTGTCGTAGAAAACTTCAAGTAGGTGAAGTAGTGGTGGATTATCATTGTTGATGAAGATCATATTAAGTTGGGAGCAATCCTTGTTGTTTATTACTCTTCTCACCAACACGGGTTAGTCCCAAAGCAAAAGGAACAAATGCAAAGATATCTATGGACATGGAGTGAAATACATGGGAGGTGATGTACAAAGATCCATTAATTACCTTGTACCTTGCTCACCTTTGCGGGAATGTGTGACTCCTTGAACTAATGCATATGGTTGGAGTTGATGGCATATAGTTCTTGCCAAAACGAATAAGAGTGAATTTCATTGGCGGAGTCACCCCTCAAGAATTTTCTAGTTCATCCTCTGGAGGACCCACATCACCTTGATGGGTATCCTTGGAGTTGTGGTGGCACTAGATGAGGTTGTACTAGAAGTGTCCTTGGGAACCCACTCGACCTTGGCTTGGGGTTCTTCCTTAAATGAGTCAATCTTCTCTTGAATCTTTCCCATGCCCTTGTGGTATTGTGGTAGAAAGCCATCTTGTAAGATTGTTCCCTTGGGAGGAGTAGGATCCTTCTCCTTTTGATGAACAAACTTGGGAATAGGATATGGACCTTCTTCTCAAACATCTCCGTTGACATTGAAGTAGACAACACCTTGCTTCTTCCGATGTCCTCCTTGCTTGTGCACAACTTCCTCGAATCGCTTACTTCCGGCAAGACTCTTGAGACACCTCTCTCTAAAATTCCTTTCAATAAATCATTTTCTTTCTCATTTGTAACTTGGCTAAGAGAATCATTAGTGGAATCAAGAGAGCTACTAGCAACAACATCATTGGATCTAGCTTTAACATTGTTGTTACTAGATGAAGAAACTTTCTTGCCTTCGTTACTAGTGTTCTTAGGTTTAACTTGTGGAACAAAAGTAGACAAGATTAACTGTTTGGCTAGATAATAACAACTCTTCTTTCGAATACCATCATTGATTGCTTTTAGGAACTCATGCTCTTTCTCTAAATTTAGCTTCTCGAAGCGTAGCTTCTCATGAGTTCTTGCAAGCTCTCTATGATCTTCTAGAGTAGTATCATGAGCTAACTTAAGAGTTTCTAATTCTTTATTTAGTCGTTCAATCTGTTTCTTATCATCATCAATCGATTCCTCTTGACTAGCATGAATATTTTCAAGTTCAATTTCAATCTTATCGTTAGTCTTATCAAAGAGAAAGTCATCATATCCTAACAAGTCATCCTCATTACTATCAAAGTCAAAGTATTCGGGGTGTGATACCTTGGGGCCTTTTGCCATGAAGCAGTTTCCAATCCCTTCATTTGGTGAATCAAATAAGTCGTAGGAGTTGGAGGAAACAAGTGCAATGCATGCAACACCTTCATCTTGACTGTAGTTGGAGTTGGAGTGGTAGCTTCTCTCGAACTGGTTGTCAGACTCAGCCGGAAACCCATTCACCAACGTAAGCTTGATGTCTTCTTCTTGAACAGCTCTTGGTGTACTTGTCCTTCTTATCCGGTTCTTTGCCTCTCTGGGAGTGTCTTCGTTCATAATGATCTTCTCTACTCCTTTTCTCTCTGCGAGGTGACTCATCTCTTGAGCTTCATCTTCTAGGTGACTCTTCTCTTCATTTGTGGGGAGCAAAACACTCATTGGAAAATTGTGCAGGATTTCCATAGTTGTAGCAGTTTCGGTCACGACTATACGAACGCTTCTCATCGTATCTTGAGCTTGAGCTTATCTCTTTGCCTCTACTCTTGTAGAACTTGTTGAATTTTCTAACCATGAGGATGATCTCTTCATTGGTAACAAGGTTGTCGCTTAAAGCAGAGGGAGCATCGACTGAAGCTTTGTAAGCACCGCTTGACTTGTTGTGCAACTCATCTTTATCTTTGAGAGACGTTTCATGAGCAACAATCCTTCCAATGACTTCAGTAGGCTTGAGATCCTTGTAGTTTGGCATCATTTGGATTAATGTGCAGACAGTGTTGTTTCTTCCATGCAAGGCTCTAAGTATCTTCTTAATGATGAATTTGTGAGTCATCTCTTAACTTCCTAAGCCAACAACCTCATTTGTGATGAGAGCTAGCCTAGAATACATCTCACCGACTCCTTCACCATCCTTCATATTGAACTTGTCAAGCTTACTTTGAAGCACATCCAACTTAGATCCCCTAACAGAATCAGTTCCTTCGTGTATATCAATCAAAGTATCCCAAATTACCTTTGCATTCTCAACGCGACTGATTTTGTTGAATACTTTGGGACACAAGAAGTTGAACAGAATATCACAGGCTTGAGCATTATATTGCAACATCTTCAGCTCATCCGCTGTGGCATCATGATCAGGTTCTTTTCCTTCTCCAAAGAAATCACCTTGAACACCAACATGAACAATAGCCCAAACGGCAGGATTATGACCAAGAATATGCAGTTTCATCTTATGCTTCCAACTAGCGAAAGTAGTGCCATCGAAATATGGTCCTCTATGGTGATATTTTTCTCACTAGATTCCATACTCCCCTAGGTTGTGAAACCAATGCAATAGAGACCAAAGCTCTGATACCAACTCTAGGATCGAAAGTATGTCTAGAGAGGGGGTGATTAGACTACTTGACAAGATAAAAACTTAGCTTTTTCCCAATTTTAAGTGTGGGCCAGTTTTAGCAATTATGATTAGTTGAGTACACCCTACACATGCACATCTAAGAGTGTAGCAGCGAAAAAAGTAAAACATGGAAGTGTAAAGTAGAGGTTAAGGTAGGGAGATCAAACGCTAAGGTTGACACGGCGATGTTTGGCATGGTTCCGATAGGTGGCGCTATCGTACGTCCATGTTAGTGGAGATCTCAACCCATAGAGGGTAACGGCTGTGAGAGTGCACGGAGGGCTCCACCCACAAGGGGTCCACGAAGAAGCGGCCTTGTCTATTCCACCATGGCTTCTGTTAACACATGACTAACCTCACTCATGGTAGATCTTCACGAAGTAGGCAATCTCCTTGCCCTTACAAACATCTTGGTTCAGCTTCAGAACACGAAGTAGGAGGATCCCAAGCGACACCTAACCAATCTAGGAGGCACCACCCTCCAAAAGGTAATAGATGTGGTAGAACGATGAACTCCTTGCTCTTGTGCCTCTAAAGATAGTCTCCTCAACACTGAATCACTCTCACTCAGATTTGGCAGTGGTACAAGAGATTGATCTTATGGAAATCAACTTGGGGAGGCTATAAATCAAGGTTCAAATGGTTAGAATGGAATCTCTTGATCTCAACACATGAGTAGGTGGCTCTCTCTCGGAAAAATGGATCTGGCAAGTGTGTGTGTGTGTGTGTGTGTGTGTGTGTGTGTGTTTTGAGTGCTTCCTCTATGAATGAGAGGTAGGTGGAGGGGTATATATAGGAATGTCCCAAAATCCAACCTTACAACATTATTTCCCAACTCGGTGACACCGAAAGGAAACTCGGTCGTATCGAGTTGCGCTAAATGTGGCAAATTTTGAATTCTCGATGAGACCAATATAGGAATCTCGGTCGTAATCATAGGCTGGTTTCCAAATCTCGATGAGACCGATTTCAAACTTAGAAATTCATATTTGTGAAATCCTCTCAACAGAAATTTGCTCACACAATCTCAGTGGCACCGATAGGAATGTTGGTTGAATCGAGATGGTGGATTTGGCATAGGATCTGTCTAAGTGTAAAATGAGTAGGGACGAGTAGGAAATGTTGGTGGCTCCGATTTTGCTTATGTGGCATGGGACAGATATATTTCGTGGGAGAATGGGTGAGTATTTTTTGGTGGCTACCTCTAAGCATTTGAGAAAACAATTCATCATAATACCTCATCCCCTTTTAAAAGTGTTGTCTTTCCTATGGACTCAAAGTGATTTCTCACAAATATGAAATGTAGAATCTTCTTGCTTGAAGCTTGAGCCAATCCTATTCCTTCATTGCATCAAAGGGACATCTCCACACAATCCTATAGCCAAAGGATCTTTGAAATTTTCTAAAATATAGTTGAATAAACTCATTAGTCCAATGATGTAGATGTTGTGATTAATTACCAAAACCAACTTCGGGAGCAATTGTGCTTTCAACGGTGCAGGCAATCATGAAGGTCACTGGAACGATGGTGGAAAGATGGTTTCGATCGGCGATGCACGACATGTATGAAAATAACCAGAAGGAAATTCTATATCCATGTCGAAGATGCAATGGAGGAGTCTTGAACGACGTCTTTAAGGGAGGCCATTTGAAAGCACACCTGCTCGTGACTGGTTTCAAGGATGGCTATGCTGAGTGGATAAGTCAAGATGATGATGTCGTCTATGCGGCAGCCAATGATGAACAGATGAGCGATAATGGCAGCGGAGAAGAGGCCGTACATGGTGACAAAGAAGAGGTCACACATGGTGGTAGAGAAGAGGCTAGCCATGGCGGGATATGAGAGGCCGGACATGAGGGAGAAGTCACATACACGCTGCAGCATTCTTCGGTACTAAGTTCAATCCTTCAGCACCATCATGTTCGAGACCTGCTTCACAACAAGACGACTAGCGACAACGCTGCTTATACAGAGGCATATGAGATGGAGCAGTTGGAGGTAGACTCAAAGACTCCATTGTATAGTGGTTGCGATCTAGAGGTGACCCGCTTGAGTTTCACTCTCTAACTTCTAAAGACGAAGGCTAAAAACAAATGGACCGACACAAGCCTTGATGAGCTTCTCAAGAATCTAAAGAAGGTTCTCCCCAGAGGGACATGTGTCCTACTAGTGTTAATGAGGCCAAGAAAATCGTGTGCCCTCTTGATCTACTACACATTAGATATCATGCATGAATCAACGATTGCATCATTTATCGGAAGGAGAACCAGAAAAAACTAGATGTCTCGTGTGCAATGCTTCTCGATACAAGAAGGCGGGAAAGAAATGTCCTCGGAAAGTTGTATGGTACTTAGTGATACGTCTCCCAACGTATCCATAATTTTTTATTGTTCCATGCTGATATATTATCATTCTAGGATACCTTTGAGGTATTTATTTACCAATTTATATTATTTTTGAGAACTAACCTATTGACCCATTGCCAAGTGCCAATTGTTGTTTTCTGCATGTTTTTGACTTTTTAGGTTTTTAGTACAAAACGAAGTTCAATTGGCTTAAACTTTTTTGGAGATTTTTCTGGACCAAAAGAATACCATCGAGTATTGGAAGAAGCTTAGGGCCACCCGAGGGCCCCACAAACCAACACGGCGCGGCCTAGGGTGGGCGCCCTGATGGCTTGTGGGCCCCTCGAGGCTCTCCTGACTCCATTCTCTCACTTATAAATTCTCATATATCCCAAAATCCCTAAAGGCGGTCCCGAAATTACTGTTTACACCATCGCACGTCCCTATTCTGACAGGAGGCCATCTGGAGCTCCGTTCCAGCACCCTAAAGGAGGGGGTCGATCATGGAGGGCCTCTTCGTCAACCTTGATGCCCTCATGATGATGTGTGAGCAGTTCACCAGAGACCTACGAGTCCATAGCTAGTACCTAGATGTCAATCTCTCTCTCTCTCTCTCTCTCTCTCTCTCTCTCTCTCTCTCTCTCTCTCTCTCTTTATCTTCAATATAATGATCATCGCATCTTCACTTTGATCCATATGATATAATCCTTTTGTGCGGTTTGTTTGTTGGGATCCGATGAATTGTGGGTTTATGTTCATATTGTACATCATAAATATTTGAATCTTCTCTGAATTCTAATATGATTCTTATGTGCATGATTATGATAGATTTGTAATTCTCTCTGGTATATTGAAATTGTTTAGCGAACTATATATACATTTCTTCGGTGAGAGAGGTGTGTTGTGGTAGGTTCAACCTGGCGAGTTTCTATATCCCACTGATAGATGGGACAAGATGCATCTTTGTGTTGCTGCTACTAGCTATAACATGATGAAATTTCTTCATATTGCTTGAGTTTACTTTGTCTACATCACGTCATCATTCTCCATGCATTACTCTATTTTACTTAATTAATACTCCAGATGCATGTTTGATAGAGGTTGATGAGTTGAGTAATAGTAATAGGTGCAGGCAGGAGTCAGCCAATTTTTTATGGACGTGGTTCATATATACACATGATCATTGTCGTGAATATTGCGTAACTATCCGCTTTTTATTAATTGCCCAACAGTAAGTTGTTTACCCATCGTATGTTGTTTTCATGAGAATTGTCCCTAGGGAAAACTATGGCCCAGGAGTCTATTCACCATATATTTACAAAACCTTCAATACCTTGCTTCCATTTACTTGTTTTCGTTTTATTTTGCAATTTACAATTATCTACAATTATCTACACAACTCTCTTGCTTGCAAATAGCGAGACCAAGGGGATTGACAACCCTCTTACCCACGTTGGGTGCAAGTTGCTTGTTCTTTTGTGTGCAGCCGTTGAAGATGGTTGTTGTTGATATTCCTATTGGGTTGGTAAACTTTGGTTTCATAAATGAGGAAAGTACTTACCCACATTGTGCGGCGATAACCCGTTCCTCTTTACAGAAAACCCAACGCAGATCACTAGTATCAGCAAGGATTTCTGGCGCCGTTGCAAGGGAATATAATCACCAACTACCAAGTAACTTCACACAAATTTTCATTCTCTTGTTCCTCTTTTAATTTGCTAGTATATTTAGTTTGTCTCATAAAAATAAAAATACAAAAAGATTT
Organism: Hordeum vulgare subsp. vulgare; assembly: GCF_904849725.1. NCBI lineage: Eukaryota > Viridiplantae > Streptophyta > Magnoliopsida > Poales > Poaceae > Hordeum > Hordeum vulgare. Next base: position 270,606,159 of record NC_058519.1, on the reverse strand, counting down.
ATCTTTTCTTGTCACTAGTTTACTTATTTGCTTGCAACAATCATGTTATCACAGACAAACACAAAATAAAGACTTATGGATCCACATAAAGTTTTCTGCTTGGGTCATCCTCGATCCAATTGTGCTCGTGCTGAGACCCCAACTATCTTAGTTGAGGTCAAATCATTAGATGAGCATGCTCATTTTGTGTGTCACCGTTTGTCTTAAAAGGGTAAACTCTTATGCCATCAATAAAGTGCTTGATGTGCTATGCTTGGAATTTATGACTTTACTCGTTGCTCTGAGAACCCTAAAAACACCTTCCCTACCTATGTGAGTTTAATGATAATGAAATCCTATATTCCTATGCCAAGGGTGTTTATTGTTACTATTATATTGAACAAATTGAAGAATTTGTTGCTTTTAAAGGTGCCTATGAAATTGCATCTTTGATTGAAAAGTATGATGCTAGTTTCTACAAATCTGAAAATTTTGCCATACTTAAGTATTGCTATGAAAAAAATTCTTATAATGCATATGTTAAATAATTTATTGAGAGAATGTCTTCTCTATTGGAACAAAATTATGATTCCATTGGTTCGACTAAAATATCATCTCTTGGTGAACGTGATGATCGCTATTTTTATGGCCACGATGCCAATATTGATGATGCTTGTGGAGATGAAATTGCAATAGCTCCTTATGATGAAAATGAAATTATTTATATTGCACCCAAAAAATATGATTTCAATGATTTTAATATCAATTCAACTAATGTCAACTATGCTAGTGATATGCAAAGCTACAAGATTGGGGATGATAATTTTGTTATGACCACTACTTATTGCAATGATCATGATTGGGGTGATGATATTTATTTTGAAAACTTATTTGAGCATTATGATGAATATGTTATGGATAATAATATTTTCCATAATATCAAAAGTGGATTTGGAAGAGTGTCAACTTTAGATAATAATCCCACATATTCGGAGAGTGTTCAATCTTATGATTCTATTGATAAAGGTGGGTTTGGAGAGGTCATTTCTTTAGTTAATGGTGATCCCACTACCTTGGAAGATGGTAGAAATCTTGTGCATGTGGATCATGGATAGAATATTTTATATGAGAGATATATTGTTGAATTTTAATACGATCCTACATGTAATTATTATGAAAGAGCAAAATATGGTTATAGGAATTTTAATGATACTCACTTATCTTTCTTTATGTTAAAATTATTAATGCTTCATTCTTCCTACATGCATATGCTAGATGCCTCTTGTCTTGATAGTTTGTTTATTTACAAAATGCCTATGTATAGGAACTATGTTAGACTTAAATGTGCTTTTCACATGCTGCATCATGCTCTCCTTATGTTTCAATTATTATCTTTCTTGTGAGCATCATTGCCATCACAAGCCTATCTTAATGGCTATAAAGAAAGAACTTGTTGGGAGACAACCGAATACTTTCTTTTATTTTTATTTAACATGATTTTTTCTACTGCAATGATTGTGTTTTTATGTTTCAACTAGTGTTTGTGCCAAGTAAATCCTTTGGGATGATTTATATGAGGAGTAGAATTGATACGGTCCAAAAACAGAAACTTTGACGTCCAGTGTAGAATTGTTCTGATTTTACTGGAACGTATTTTAAGCTAAATATTTTAGACAATACTTATATACAAATTCTTCAGGTCTTCTTAATTTCTCAGAATTTTTTGAGTTACAGAAGTATGACAATTAAATGTATCTTTGCAATTTTTCTCTTCTAAGCTGATTCTGTTTTTGCTTGCATAGTTTGCTTTGTTTTGATTATGCTATGGATTGTATCGGGGGTATAAGACATGTATAAGTTAGAATATAGTACCACATGCTAATAATAAAATAATAATCAACTTATAACAGTACCTAAAGTATTCGATATGTTGCTTATACTAATGGATCTCATGAAGTTTAGTTGAGTTTTATGTGATTGAAGTTTTCAAGTTTTGGGTATTATCCCGATGGACAAAGGAATGAGGAGCAGAAAAAGCCTAAGCTTGGGGATTACCAAGGCACCCCAAGGTAATATTCTAGCAGGACTTGAGCGTCTAAGCTTGGGGATTCTCGGAAGGCATCCCCTCTTTCGTCTCAATCCATCGGTATGTCACTTGGAGCTACATTTTTATTCATCACATGATATGGGTTTTGCTTGGAGTGTCGTTTGCTTTTTTACTTTTACTTTCAGTTTTCCACAATCATCGTTTTCTGGACACACCTATTTGAGAGAGACACATCATCATCATAGTTTGTTAGGATACTCTATGTGCTTCACTTATATCTTTTGAGCTTAGCAGTTGCTCTAGTACTTCACTTATATCTTTTTGAGCACGGTGGCATCTAGATTTTATAGAAATATTATGCTCTCATTCTTCACTTATATTTGTTTGAGATTTAAATAAATAGTGATGTTAATTTTCATGGGTCATAAGACAAGACCAAAAATAATAGGTGTTTAGTGAGCGATAATTAAAACCATCATATAGCACATATAGAGAAATTGTGGGTTAGTGATATTGATGTGGTGATACGAAAAAGTTGTGAGTGCATTATTATTAATTCAGAGAGGTGTCGATATTAAGAGATGTTAACTTCTTGTTCGTCTAAAAATTAAAACATGGTGATGGTGTGTGAGCATTTCTATTCCTTGTTGAAATCCCTGTGTTGTTTCGGGTCGGGGGTGCACAATGGTTAACTCCTACCAACCTCCTCCCTCGGGGCATCCGAGTAGTAATTTGATTTGTGCTAAAACTAATAAAACTTCGCAATAAGTATATGAGTTTTTCATGAATAATGTGATACCATGGACATACACAATCTCACCTCCTCATATTATCTAGCCTCTTTGGTACCGTGTATTGCCCATTCTCACCTCGAGGATCGATGCAACTTTCGTCGGTGCATCCAAACCCCGTGAAATGGCACACTCTATTTCACATGAGCCTCATTATATCTTCCTCAAAACGTCCACTATACCTATCTATCATGGCATTTCCATAGCCATTCCAAGATATATTTCCATGCAAATTCCATCCTCACTTCAGATGACTAGTTCGGTCATCATCATATTGCTTTTCATGGTCATATAGAGCTGACATAGTATTTGTGGGAGAGCCACCATTCATCATATTTTTATACATGTCATGCTAGATATTTTCCCATCCTAGTACACTGCTAGTGGCATTCATACAGAGTCATACCGTCCTATCAGTCTTCATACTGAGTTGTAAGTAAACAAAAGTGTGACGATCATCATTATTAGAGCACTATCCCAGTGGGGAAATAAAAATGGGGAAGTCCAAATGAGCCCGCCATAATAAAAAAATGAATGATAGAAAAAGATATAAGGGGCTTTGCTACTACCCTTTACCACACTTGTGCCTCAAAGTGGCACCTTGTTCTTCATATAGAGAATCTAATGTTATACCATTCATATGCTAGTGGGAATCACTCTTTCATCAACTTGGTTTGTATATTTCGACGACATGCTTCCTCAAATGCTCGAGGTCTTCATGATCAAGCAATTTGTATGCACACCCCACTTAGCTTCAGTTGAGCTCTCATACACTTATAGCTCTAGTGCATCATTCGCATGGCAATCTCTAATCCTTGCATCAATATCTATCGACATGCATATCCATAGCCTGTTGGTACACCTAGTTGATGTGAGACTATCTTCTCCATTTTTACCCCTTTGGTACCTATCACCATATTCTATTCCACCTATATGCATGTCCAATGGTTCACGCTCATGTATTGCGTCAAGAATAAAATGTTAATGCATATTGAAAAAGTATGATCCAATTGCCTGACTTGGGCACCGTGGTGCTTGACATTTCTATTAATGTGGTGAAGATGGAGCCATGCGTTGCTAATATAATAAGATGAATGGGGGTAAACCAATTTTTGAGGATCGTATACATTGAAAGATCAATGATTTTGTTCCTTATACTTTTAAATATTGCTATGTTAATGTTTGTTAATTCATAGTTTGTCATTGAGCATATATGCATAAGGTTACATAATGGGTATCATGTCACGTCAAAAATTCTGCTTTTATCATTTACCTACTCGAGGACGAGTAGGAATTAAGCTTGGGGATGCTTGATACGTCTCCAACGTACCTATAATTGTTGAATGTTCCATGATGATATATTATCATTCTAGGATACTTTTGAGTATTTATTTACCAAATTATATATTTTTTAGCACAAACCTATTGACCCAGTGCCCAGTACGAGTTGTTGTTTTCGGCATGTTTCTCACTTATCAGGTTTTCAATACCAAAGGAAGTCCAATTGACCTGAAACTTTTTGGAGATTTTTTTCTGGACCGAAAGAAGACCAATGAGTATCGGAAGAAGTATGGGGGGGCATGTGAGGGCCCCATAAGCCAACACGACGCGTCTTGGGGGCATGCCCTAATGGCTTGTCAACCCCTCGATGCTCTGTGACTCCGTTTTGTGGCTTATAAATTCTCATATATCCCCAAAACCCTAGGCAGTCCCGAAAACACTTTTTATGCCGCCGCAAGTCTCTATTCTGATGGGAGGCCATCTGGAGCTCTGATACAGCACCCTGCCGGAGGGGGGTCAATCACGAGGGCCTCTTCGTCAACCTTGTTGCCCTCGTAAAGTCATGATGATGTGTGAGTAGTTCACCATAGACCTACGGGTCCATGGTTAGTACCTAGATGTCAACTCTCTATCTCTCTCTTTCTCTCTCTCTCTCTCTCTTGATCTTCAATAAAATGATGATCGCATCTTTGCTTTGATCCATATGATGTAATCCTTTTGTGCGGTGCCTTTGTTGGGATCCAATGAATTGTGGGTTTATGTTTAGATTATTCATGATAAATATTTGAGTCTTCCCTGAATTCTAATATGATTATTGTGTGCATGATTATGATAGCTTCGTAATTCTCTTCGATCTGTTGATATTGATTGAGTTTAGTTTCTCCACATCATGTCTCGTTCTCCATGCATTACTCTATTTTACTAAATGCCCACTCCGTCCCAAAATAAGTGTCACAAATTTATAAATAAATTAGTACAATTTTTTACTAAGTGAGCGACACTTATTTTGGGATTGAGGAGTACTCTAGATGCATGATGGATAGTGGTCGATGAGTGGAGTAATAGTAATGAGTGCAGGCAGGAGTCGGCCTATTTGTTTATGGACATGATGCCTATATACACATGATCATTGCCATGAATCTCGCATAGCTATCTGCTTTTCTATCAATTGCCCAACAGTAATTTCTTGACCTATCGTATGTTGTTTTCATGAGAGATGGCACTAAGGAAAACTATGGCCCCGGGTCTATTCACCATATATTTACAAAAACTTCAATACCCTTGCTGCTATTTACTTGTTTTCATGTTATTTTGCAATTTACAATTATCTACAATTGTCTACACATCTCACTTGCTTGCAAATAACGAGACCAAGGGGATTGACAACCCTCTTGCCCGCGTTGGGTGCAAGTTGTTTGTTCTTTTGTGTGCAGCTGCTGAAGATGGTTTTTGTTGATATTCCTATTGGTTTGATAAACATTGGTTTCATTATTGAGGGAAATACTTGTCCACATTATGATGCGATAACTGGTTCCTCTTCACGTAGAACCCAATGCAGATTAGAAGTATCACTTACCGGTCACTCCCCATCTGTAGCATTATTTCATAGATCCTAAGGAAGCAAAGCTCACGCGTTCACACATGGAGAGGGTGAAGCCCGACAATGGAGATGATCCGAATCTGAGAGATCTCGCGGATGCAAGACAGTGGAGAGCGTTCAACTCTGAATATTGATATTTCGAAGAAGATCAAAGGATCATCATTTTTATGCAAGTACCGATGGCATGAATTCATTTGGCAAGGAGAACAACAACCATAGCCCATGGTCCATGTTTGTACGGATGTACAACCTCCCCCCTGGTTGTGCATGAAGTCAAAGTACATACGCATGAGTATGCTGATTCAAGGGCTGAAACTACCGGGAAATAATATTAATCTGTATGTGGAACTACTGAAAGAGGATTTAGACACGTTATGGAAAAGACCGGTCAAGACATGGGACGCCAGCAAAGGAGAATACTTCTATAAGAGAGGCACTCTAACAACGACGGTGCATGACTATCTCGGTTACAGATATGTCGCAGGATAGGTGTGCCATGGATATTGTGGATGCACCCAGTGCATGGATGATACAATATCTTAGAAGTTAACGCCAACGAATGATGGTGGATCTAGGAAAATTGTGTACATGGGGCATCAAAGTGGCTCGAGAAGGATGACCCATGGAGAAACCATGGAGATCTACTCAATGGTGAGGCTGAGCATCGAGGACCTCCATGTAAGAGGAGCACTGCTGAAATTTACAAGTTGTTAAAAAATTGGGAAGAGTGTCCCATGCTCGGAAAGATAAAAAGGTGCCGAAGCCATTTCTGAAGGTACGGAAAACAAGGTCAGATTTGTCGGACTTACAGTACTAGCCCAAACTCGACACGCTCATTGCCTTGATCAAATGCATATCACAGGGAATATCCTCGAGAGTTTGCTTGAGACAGAAAATGTGTTATATCGACTAGAGGGGGTGAATAGGCCATTTTTATGAATTCTTCACTGAGGAAATTCCTTGTAAGGAAATTCCTCACTCACGAACTGCGTGTAGTGGAATAAGTACTCAGGCAAGCATGTAAAACAGCGATAGCATAGTCTTCAGAGTGAAATAAAACATTCGGCTTGCACAAGTAGCGTGTTCAGGATATGTAGGTGAAGTGAAGAATTTGGGGTGGGGAAATTATGAAAGTATTCAGTCAAATTCTTCAAACAGTAGCGATCAAAGTCATCAACATACAACTGAAGATATGGAAGGGATGAGGAAATATAACCACGTGCTCCATGAAGATAATGGTTTGATGACCAGTTCCAATTGCTGTGACAGTCATACGTCTCATTTGGAGCGGCTTGGTCTTTAAACCAAATGACACACAGTTCCAGGATACACGATCCTTATCGTATTCTCCTTGAGATAAGGACACACAGTCCTCGCCCAACACTCATGGTAAGTCTTCAGGGCGGACTTCCAAACCCTCACAAACTCGGTCACCGAGCGACCCACAATTTACTATTGAATGATCTAGACCAAGAGACCTAACCGTCTGGAGGATGCACAGTTCTCAAAGGTAACAAGCGTCAGTTCCACACAGGAACAATCTCTTCAGTGATGCTCAATCAGTTTGGGGGTTTTTGGTTTTGGTTCGGGTGTTTGGGGTTCTCCCCCACTTATGATTTTCTCTCAAATTCTTCGAGGAATATATAGCTCTCAAATGATAAGTATTAGTTTCTCTCGCGGAAAAGACAACCAACTTGTGGTTATGGGGTGGCTATTTATAGCCTGGGAGCAGTCCCGACATGATTTGACATAAATGCCCCAATGATATGACCGTTATGTGTATAAGGTTGGGAATAGATGGTGCGTGTTGCAACAACGGTCAGAATGTTTCAATTGTGAAAGTCCTCATGTCACTCATGTTCCTACTGGTAGGTAATTCGCACTAATGAACACCTAACTCCTTAGTTAGAGAAAATTCCTCAGAGACCAGAATATCTTCGTCTGTGTCACTGAAGAATTTGACTAAACTATAAAAGATTTCCAAAGGCTTCACTCGAAGGATTTGTATGTGTAGGCTATGAGAACTTTTCCTTAGTTTTAGCTCGACTCCTTTAATAGTACGGTGGTCCTATGACACAAAATACAGGAAATTAAACTAGGAAAACAAAAGTCTTTTCGCTTCAGAGTCCTCGCATCAATTTCTTCACGGACACACCAATCTCCTCACTTTTAAAGTCTTCGAGGAAATACCAAAGTCTTCAGCCAAAGTCATACATTTTTAGGAGTCGATATTCTTCGAATAACTCAATCTCCACAGCGACTTATAGAGCCTGTGTACACTCACAAACACATTAGTTTCTTAACCTCTAAGTCTTCAATACACCAAACTCGCTAAGGGGCACTAGATGCACTTACAGTCACCCCCTTTTTGGTGATTGATAACAAATAGGTTAAGTTTTCAATGAGGGTAATAATATGAAGTGTAAGTACACAGTTTGAGGAATTTCAATACAAGACATAGAGAAATGCCCGTAAAGATGTGCATATTTGAAGAATTTTCTTTGGACTCCAAATGCACATTGAGGTTTTTTTACCATGGAGATCTCCCCCTATATATTGTAATCCATGCAAGCATTTGACATATATCATGAGGAAACTCAAATGCATTGTGGAAAGTGGAGTCTGACGAATTCAGCATGCATGCTTTAATCAAGGTGAGGAGTAAGCATGCGAGGAAAACAGTTCAAAAGTGTCAGACCACCACCGGGGATAAGTTTACAACTCATACAACCAAACACTTCAGAAGAACGAGATTTGCAACTTAAACAAATATAGTTCAAAACACCCATAAAGTAGACCCGCTTGAAGACTAACTTAGATTTCTCCCCCGCCGTCGTCAGTTGACGAAAAAGGGATGAAACTAAGGACTAACGCCACTGAAGAATATCAACTTGTTGGTGGACGAGGAGCGCTAGCGTTGTTTGGGTCGTTTGTCGCAGTTGTGTCGTCAAGATTTTCAGAAGTTGTGCATGATGAAGAATATGAACTGGCCACCAAGTGAGGAACTTGAACTTTCTTGAACTTATTCTTGGGCGGCATTGACCAATCAAAGTCTTGCTGGAACTCCATTTCAATGAGTTCCTCGTCTTTCCCGAGGTGAGACAGAATGGCCCATGTGCGGTCGGAGATCTAATGAAGATAATAGTAGTTTTTCTTCACGGCATTATGTGTTGCATTTAGATCATGCACAATGGCTGCAAACTGAAGCTTTACCCACTTGTGGTTGTGACCAATCTTTTGATGAAGACTAAGCAAGAGTTCTCGGTCAATCATCACATGCGGTGCAGACTCGCGAGGTGTTTTAGCTCTTGCAGCTGAGTCTAGAGATGCAGTGTCATCATTTGTGGAATAAGACGTAACTTTGCGAAATTGGCCATCAAGGGGCCGTGATCCCTCATCTATCACAGATTTGCCTTTACCTTCAATCAACTTGAAGGATTTCTTAACGACTCCTTGTGGAGGCAAGTAGCTGAGGTGATTCTGAAAACCAGCCTTGTAAGGAATTGAAGATCTAGTCGTGATGAATTTCATAATCCACGACGCATAAGGATTCAGATCAAAAGGTGACAAACCATTGTTGGCCAAATTCCTCATGGAGAAATCTTGAAGATTTATTGGAATCCCATGAATGATTTTTAATAGCAAATTCTTCATGATTCCCACAACATCTTCTTCTTTAGAGTTATGACCCTTGAATGGACTGAGGATTTTGGTTAAAATGCAGTAAACTGTCCTAGGCACATAGATCAGTTCCTTGACACCGAATGTGCTCCTTGGTGGTTTGCTAGGAGCCAAAGGATTCATGAGCACCTGCATCATGTGATTGGGTAGTTCAGTTTCATCATAGATGCATTTGGCTCCTTCTGAGGGAATTGGAACTGGGACTGCACGAAGTAATTCCTTGGCACGAGCTTTGTAATGAGTGTCTTCAGTCATCCAGTCCAAAAATCAAGTGTTGTAATATGATGCTTCGCGTGAGATATGCAAGGTAGCATAGAATTGAAGAATGATTTCCTCATTCCAGTCATAGATGTTCATGTAGAATGGCAGTAGTCCAGCCTAAAAAAGAACTCGAAAGACTGGATCAAAGCAAGGAATGTTCTCCATAAATGCATAAGGAATTTGCTGATGCTGAAAAATTTGTGCTTGTTGAAGAGTACAACACCATAGTAGTTTAGCTAAGTAGTTTCCCAGAAGCTCTTGCGCCTTATCCTTGGAGATTCAAATCGATTTGTGTTGATAAAATAGTAATGTTCATCAAAGAATATCTCCTTCTCAAATTTTGAACTTTTTGTTCTAGTGTAAGGATGAAGAGTCTTGGGTTGAAGATTTGGCTTGAAACGGCCCACAAGTCTTCGAAGATCTTCAGTATGAGGAATATCAACCACGACCACGACAGACTGAGGATTATAAACATGAGGTTCAGAGGCAGTGACCTCGCTATGAAGGAGGAGCATTTTCTTCAGCCGCACTTTTGTGAGTGTGACGAATATGTTGTGTAGATTCGTCAATTTCTAGTGCAGCAGTTTCCTGAGTAGTTCTTTGATTGACAGTGTCTTCAGCTGATGCAGTTGATTCATTCTGTGGGATGGTCTTCATTGGAGTGTTCTTGTCATCAGACCCCGTATGAATTTCTTTAGTGGCTGCAGGGGACTGAGGAACTTCAGGAAGTAGACTTGTCACTGGTGAGTTGGATTGAACCTCTTCCCAGTATTCGTCATTGATCACTGGTGTTGTGCTTCCAATCTACACTTCTTCATCTTTTCTTCATCTCCCATGTCTGTTTTGTGTTGTGGCTGAGGAGATCAGACTTGAGCAATTGAAGGATTTGATTATGCTTTCATTTCTTCATCGAGCTCTTGTGTGGAAGCAGCAGATCGAGTATCTTCCATTTCTTCATCCCCTTCTGGGATGCTGTGTTCGACACCAAATGGCACCACTTGGTAAGAGGGTACCATGCTGATAGGAGTGACATCAATAGGACCAGTTGAGGAACTTGTCAAAGTCCTCAAGCGTTTTGCTTCTGAGGACTCTAAAGTTGTTGAAGCCTTTCTCTTCTTAGTTGCTTCCTTTTCAGCAGCCTTCGTTTTCTTCACTTTTAATGCAGAAGGAAGTTTCATTTTCTTCAATTTTGAAGAGTTTGGTGTCGGAGGAGATTCTTCAGGCATGGGTGATGAAGTCGGCCTCCCAGTAGTAGTTCCTTCAGGCGCAACCATTTGTTCACCTGCCCTGGCAGGTTCGTTAGGTGCAGGAATTTCTTCATCCCTGTCGGAGTCATCAGGCAGCTCAACAATGTAGATGGCGAGAGGAATTTGAGGTTGCGTTGAGGCTACAACCCTTTTGTTGTGATTAGTGATGGCTTTTGTCGCCACGCTGACGAATCTCACCTTTGTGCCCTTCCATTCCATATGAAAGCAACGATATTCTTCAATGAGGTTTTTTATCTCAGTTTGTGTGGTGACGAGCTAATCATGGGTCATAGTTAGAATTTTTTTCTTTAGAAAAATTTCTTTCTCAGTCTGTGCTTTTCTCGCTTGTTTGGCCTTGTGAGCCTTCCAATTTTCCTCATTGACGAAGGTCGTCTCCATTTGACTAGGTCCAGGTGGCAGCTTCAAGTCGTCAATAAGTGTTTGAGGATCTTCGTACCAGAGATCAATGAAGTCTAACACCACCTTTGGATCCATCATGAGGAGAATGATGATGCCTATGTCCTATGCGACCCTTTCCTGCTTGTTTCAGATGATTGCAGCAAGTACTTTATCATCACCTTCTTCTTCTTCCAAGCCAGAAGGAACATTGAGGACTATTTTCCTAGGTCTGGGCCTTTTCCCTTGCCCAGGTGTCATCTTTGTCTTCAGGTTTGCACTCAAAGACGTATGTCGAGAGCCAGAAGCACATGACCCTGAGGGAATTGAAGTGCCCATTAGATGCTGACTTGTAGTAAGTTTCAGTAGCGGTGAGGACTGTGTGGTAGTAGCCATGCGGGTGCCTTGAAATTTATGATGTCGGCAATGGGGGCGAACCTCGCGAGGCCTGTGCCATCTCAAGGCGTAGCGGCGGGCCGATACCAAGCCACGACGCGCACCGCGAGGCCACAACTGGTTTCCCTAGGCTTCTCGGCCTTCGGGCCCAACAGCTCGACTAGCGGGTGCACACATTGATGGTTTTACCTTGAAGTGGGGAACGGAGCGGCCTGGTCCTTCCCCACCGAAGAGTCGCGCATGACACATGGCAAGCAGCGAGCGTCACGTGATCCCGCTTCCCATGCTGCCTTGGTGTCCGTGAGGCGCCGCCTTAAAGCCCGCGTGTGGCACGAACCCAATGTTGCCCCCGTTAGTCTTCCACCACTAGGATGCGTGCGAAGTGGCGTAGATCAACCGCATGCTCGGTTGATCCATAAAAGGGGCACTGAGAGGGGGCCCTCGCCCCAACCTTCTCATCCTTGCTTCCCACTCCTGCTCATTGTCGTTGTAGTGATGGCGCGAGTGAAAAGGTCCCTCGCTGTCGAGGAGAAAATGGTAGCAAAGAGGGGAGCGGGTGCGTGACGGTCTATAGTGGAGGCGGGACATCGTCACACACCTCTTGCTGCGCTCAAGGCGTCTCCTGGGGTATGCGGGCGCTCCTCTTTCACGGCCAGTGGCGCCCTCAACATCCACGGGAGGGAAGCTGCACGCGGGAGCGGCTTCCGCGAACTGGGCCGGCAGGGCGGCACAGGTGCTCGACCGCCCAGGTCACGAGGTCACTCCAACGATGTGTCCCGCGAGTTCATCGTGTGGGCAGAGAATAGGCCCCGCACGTGGCTCCGACTTCTGGACTTCTTTGCATAGGACATGGAGGATCTCACACCCCTGGGTCTATGGGTGCAACTCGACGGGTGCTGCAATAGGCCTAGTTGGGTGGCGATGGAGTTCAACTCCCTCTGCTTCTTATTCCGGAGGCGTCGGTGCAAGTCGTTCACCATCTCCCAAGGCCTACGGGACGGGCACGTCCTCCACTTCAAATTTTACAGGGCCACCATGCTCTTCATGAAGGTCTTCGGGGGTGTCGGAGGATGCCTGGGCTTCTGCATGGAGGACAGCGGCGGCGATGGCGGCGGCTCCTCCAATACTGATGACAGCGGCAACATCCCCTTCCGCAACGGCGGCAGGGGTGATAGCGACTCCGACGGCTCCCTGGGCACCCACATGAAGGAGGAGGCATACTTCGACTGAGTGCGCACGCGCGCCATCGGCGCCGGAGTCTCCAGCCTAGGTGCTTCGAGGGCCCGTCTTTATTTTCATACACCATCCTCCTTTCCTGAAATGCAACACGCTGGCCCCATGGGAGTGTAAAAAGGATTATGTACCCCTAACTTTGCATCGACGGCCATTTTGATTCTAAATGAACTTCTCCCTGGTATCTTCTGCTAACTTCGGATCCAGCCACCGAGGCCGTGCACAACGGTCACTCACGCGTGAAGTCCGCGTCACGAGGCTGCCTCGCGAGGCCTCATGGGGAACCGTGCAGGGGAATGCCCTGGCGTGACGACGCGTGCCCGCCTTCAAGTGTCCAATCGTCCCGTGGAGGGTGCATCCTGTGACCTTGATGATGCGGCGCATGCGCGAGGTGCGCCCGCAAGCTGGGGCCCAGCTCCCAAGCCCCCGACATCGCCACGGCGACCCCAGGCCGAGGCTCCATGCCAAGCCCCAATGAACGCGATGCTCGGGGTAGGCTAGCAGGTGTGTGCTACCATGGCGTTTCCTAGCCATTGCCGTTGTCGTCGAGCGAGGTTTGGGCCTTTGCTGGGCACGATCGCGGCAACGGAAAACCGAACCAAAGGAGCTCCGAAAAACCAGAAGACTGAAACTTCCATTAAAAACTTGAAGCTCACTTGTTCACGAGCCCAAAACAGGGACGCGGCTGCCTCCTCAACATGGGTCGGCTTGGTGGGCTCGCTCATAGGTCGAAAAGAAAGGCGAATGAAAATGGCTGCAGTATTCAGTTCGTGTCAACCTTCGAAAGAAGGTGGTTGTCATATTCAGTATGGTCAACCTTAAAAGAAGGGTGCGACTCGCGAGGCATTTTTTTGATCGATCCCACGCGTGATGCAATGGCTTCCACTATAGCATGGGCATAGTCGTGGTTCGACAGTCCTTCCGCCAACGCGGAGCATAGGGACTTCCACCATTGGACGTGGGAGGGCCCTCCACTACGACCACAACACTGCTCGGCGTGGGGTTAAGCATAGGAGGCTCGGGAATTTACAGCCCCTCATTATTACGTGAGAGGGTCACAGGCGTCGATAACGGGCGGATACCCCAGGCACAAGGCTCAGGAGCTCCTAAGCCGGTCTTCGAGTGCGCTCCTGAGGCCCCAACATGAGTGTCATTCACAACCCGTGTACTCTCAAGAGCGTCGTTGCGTGCCCTCACGTCCCAAGCATGAGTGTCGTTCACACCCCATGTACCCGAGGGGGCACGTCATAAAGAGGGTTGCCGTGTGGAGTCGCAAGGCTATAGTCCAACTCCAATTCATGTCTTATTTGCTTTCAGTGTGACGGCTCGTCGAGAGAGCACGACACTAAGGACCTTGGTGAGATGGCTCGGTCACTTACGTTTCTCAGTGTTGTGAGGATGAATCCTGCACACACATCGTGTCTTGCCCCTAACCATCCATCCTTCCTCTAGTGGTCGCGGGGGGCGCCATCCCTCGGTGATGTCGGAGCATCAGAGCTTAAAGTCCACACAAACCATACCATCTCAAGTGAAGGTTAATCGGGCTTTTATGTATTTGGAAAACGCCCGCTTGAGGTGAGACAAAGTACATGGTGATGAGCACATGGCTACCTTGGATATGACCAAAATTATTTCATATTTTCATATTTGTGAGGTGATTTCTTATAATAATTATGAAATAACTTATTTATGTTATCTGGAACAAAAAAACTTCACCTATTTTTACTTCATGCCTAAATGCAGAATTGTCGAACGCTTGCACGAACCACGTGTGAAGATAAAGGAAGAGGAAATGATTAAGTGTTGTTCAAGAACTCCTCTCGCATCAAAAGAAATGATTATGTGTTGTTCAAGAAGTTCTCTCACGTCACTTTTAGCCCAAGAAAAGATAAAGTCCAAGTCTCTCACGTTCTGGACTCAGATTCGGACTTCAGAGACATATATGTCTCAAAATGTCAACAACTTTTTCATACAAACTCCGAATTGGGTGATTCCTTTTTTGTTGAGAAGTAGATTTTATGTACGTTCCATTCCAATTGGAATCAACTTCGAATTCATTCGGATCATGGAGATATAGACGAAATAATCTGATGTTGCACGAGAATCCGAGTCAAACTACAAGTCCAAAGGCGTTGCATCACCTCCACTTGGACCCATAAGCCTTGTACGACCTAGGCTTAGTTTTAATCTGACTTGGGACGTCCTCCCACATCCTTGGCCGCCATACCTTGCTCCTTTATAGGTAGATCAACCTAGTAGCTTTTTTCTTGGGTTTTGTTTAGATTACAAGTTCGCCATAACAGCAACTTTGTGTTCTTTCTTTGTGTTCCATGACCAGACAAAGGTATCACAGAACCCCACCTTGATCGATAAAGCTTTCCTATTATATTTGCAATTTCTGAATTGCAATCTTAGTTTCTTTCTTGTTCATCGTTTGCGTGCAGGAAACAGACCCTCGTGGTCAGGTTGATCGTGCTCCGACATGGTCAATAACTTCTCGGAGTTGGTTTAGCGATTGCTAAGGCGTGACGTCCTCACACGTTCATAGTCAGATCATCAAACTCTACTCCACCAAAACATTAGCCACCATCTCATCAAAATATAGGGACAACTTTGCCTCTTTCAAGTGGTATAAGAGCGTATGACTAAAAAGTTACAACATTTAAAACAAGGTAGTGACACTGTAACAACAATATTATGATGATTTACAAACGATCTTGTTGCATTCCACATTAGAAGAAAGTGAAGATGATTTTATGGATAGATTTTGGGGAGGATTAAACCTTGATATTCAGGAGATACTAATTCATGAAAAGTGTTGTCCTATGGATCGTTTGTTTCTTCTTGCTTGCAAAGCTGAACAAGAAGTAAAACGACGTGTTACCGACAAGGAGAACGAGCGCAAAGTGCATATTCCAAGAGTTCATATGGTTGTTCCATCAACTACTGAGCGTATGATGACAACCACATCAATTGTTGTGAGAGCTACATCACCTACACCATGTGACACATTACCATCGAGAGTGCCTACATCATCTGAGTCGATCATGATAGGTAATGACAAAGGTACTTATCCTCCACCTCCACATGAGTATGATGAAGGCCTTGTCAATTGCAATGTACCATGTGATGAGCTACCCATTACTTTGGTCACACCACCTATTTTAGAGGACTATATTCATGATTTGACTTTGCCATGTGATCAAATAATTACAATATCAAGAATATTGAGTGAACCCATTGAATTAAGTATGATGAGAAAGAACCATGTGAATCAGAGAATAAATTAAATTCGCGTCATTTTTTTTAAATAATTGTGCCAATGTTTAATCATTTTGATATGACTCATACTTCTCCAACGTATCTACTTTTCCAAACTCTTTTGCCCTTGTTTTGGACTCTAATTTGCATGATTTTAATGGAACTAACCTGGAGTGACGTTGTTTTCACCAGAATTGCCTTGGTGTTATTTTTGTGCAGAAATAAAAGTTCTCGGATTGACCTGAAAATTTACGGAGAATATTTATGGATTTAATAAAAAATACCGGCAAAAGAATCTACCGGAGAGGGGCTACCCCCAGGCCACAAGCCTGTAGCCCCCCCCCCCTAGGTCACACCCCCGTGGCTTGTGGGGCCCTTGAAGCTCCACGGACCTAGTTTCCACTCCTATATATTCCTATCGACAGAGAAAAAAACATCAGAGAGAAGAGTTCGTCACGTTTTATGATACGGAGCCGCCACCAGCTCCTATTCTTCCTCGGGAGGGCAGATCTGGAGTCTGATTTGGGCTCCGGAGAGGGGAAATTGACGCCATTGTCATCACCAACCATCCGTCATCACTAATTTCATGAGGCTCTCCATTGTTCGTGAGTAATTCCATTGCAGGCTTGCTGGACATGTGATGGTTTGGATGAGATCTATCATTTAATCGAGTTAGTTTTGTTAGGGTATGATCCCTAGTATCCATTATGTTCTGAGATTATGTTGCTATGACTTTGCTATGCTTATTGCTTGTCACTAGGGCCCGAGTGCCATGATTTTTTTTCCTGAACCTATTATGTTTTCATGAATATATATGTGTTCTTGATCCTATCTTGCAAGTTATAGACACCTATTACGAGTTATGATCCGGATCCCCCAGGAGGACAATAACTGGGATTCTTTCCGGTGATTACCGTAGTTTGATGAGTTCATGTATTCACTAAGTGCTAATGCTTTGGTCCGGTTCTCTATTAAAAGGAGGCCTTAATATCCCTTAGTTTCAAATAGGACACCGCTGCCACGGGAGGGTAGTACAAAAGATGTCATGCAATTTCTTTTTTACATAAGCACATATTACTATATATGGAATACATGCCTACATTACATTGATGAATTGGAGCTAGTTCTGTGTCACCCTATGTTATGACTGTTGCATGAGAATGCCATCCAACATAATTATCCATCACTGATCCATTTCCTACGAGCTTTCCACATAGTAATCTTTGCTAAGTTACTTTTCCGTTGCTATTGTAATGATCACTACAAAACTGCTACTATCACGTTTGCCACCGTTGTTGTTACTTCCATACTACTTTGCTACTAAATATGTTGCTACAGATATTAAGTCTTTCAGGTGTCATTGAATTGACAACACAACTGGAAAAACTCGAGAATATTCTTTGGCTCCCCTTGTGTGAAATCAATAAATTTGGGTTGAATACTCTACCCTCGAAAACTGTTGCGATCCCCTATACTTGTGGGTTATCAAGACTTTGTTCTAGCGTCGTTGTCGGGGAGCATAGATTTATTCTCTGAGTCACTTGGAATTTATATTTGTTGATCACTATCAAGAATCTGAAAGACGCTAAAACCAAGATCTACCCCTCAACTACGAGGGTAGGTAAGGAAATGTCATCTAGCTCTACACTTGATTCACCGTCTGTTATGAGTAAATTTGCGACACCACCACCTACTATTGAATCTGATATATCGCAAGTAATTTATGATGCTACTGCTGCTCTGCATGATGCTTATGATACTTTGCTTGATACTACTGTGCCACTTGGTGAATTTCTTGATGAACAAATTGCTAGAGTGAATGCTGAAACTGATAATATTGCTGAATCTGATGAAACTGAACACTATGATTCACTTGCTAGAATTAGCCCTCCTAGATATGAATTGCCTAATATACCCGAGGGTTATGTTATGGAAGGAGAAGTAGCTAGGGACTTTCTTGCTTGTAAGTATAGAGATGATATTAACAAATTGCTATGCAAGTGGAAGGAAAAAATCTTTGAATGCTAGAATGCAATATGATCCCAAGTTTGCTATGTCACCTATCTCTATCGCAGATAACGATTATGAATTCTTTGTCAATCCTGAGTTCATTAATTTGGTAGAATCTGATCCTTTTCATGGTTATGAATCTGAAACTATTGTGGCACACCTTACTAAATTGAATGATATAGCCACCCTATTTACTCATGAGGAAAAAATCATTACTATTATATTCTTAAGCTTTTTCCATTCCCATTAAAGGGTGATGCTAAGATATGCTTTAATTCTCTTGCTCCTAGTTGTGTGCGTAGTCCCCAGGATATGATTTAGTACTTCTCTGAAAAATATTTTCTTGCCCATAAGAAACAAGCTGCCTTGCAGGAAATATTTAAGTTTGTGAAAATTGAAGAAGAGAGTCTCCCACAAGCTTGGGGGAGGCTTCTCTAGTTACTTAATGCTTTGTCTGATCACCCTCTCAAGAAAAATGAAATACTTGATATCTTTTATAATGGACTAACCGATGCTTCTTGGAACCACCTCGATAGTTGTGCTGGTTGTGTTTTTAGGGAATGAAATGTTGAACAAGTTGAACTACTATTGAATAATATATTGAGCAATGATAATGATTGCACTGTTCCCGAACCACCTCCGAAACCAACTCCGAAGAAAAGCGTTATTCTATTCCTCAGTCCTGAAGATATGCAAGAGGCAAAGAAATCTATGAAAGAAAATGGTATTAAAGCTGAAGATGTTAAGAATCTACCACCTATTGAAGAAATACATGGTCTTGATAACCCAATACATGTAGTAGAGGTAACTTATCTTCGTAGATTTGATGAAGGTGATATTCCTTATAATAAGTCTGCTAGCCAATGCTTGGATGAATTTGATAATTATGTTGTTAAACAAGAAAATTTCAATGCTTATGTTTGTAGACAATGGAAACATAATGCTTACATGCTTGATCGCTTGGGTGAATATATGAGTAGAACTGTAAATTACCTTAGGCTTATTAGTAAACATGCTTCCATGGTAACTACTCAAGTAGAACAGGTACTTAAGGCACAAAATGATTTGCTCAATGAGATGACTAGTAAGAACAATGATCATGATGTTAGAGTTGTGACTAGAGGTGGTAGAATGACTCAGGAACCCTTGTATCCTGAGGGCCATCCTATGAGAATTGAGCAAGAATCTCACAGAGATAATATTGATGTACCCGGTCCTTCTAATAAAAAGAAAAAGAATGATGATAGGACTTTGCATGCTGCTAGTGAACCTGATATAGAGTCACATGAAAACCCAAATGATACCTCTATTTCGGATGTTGAGACACAATCTGGTAATGAACATGAACCTAGTGATAATATTAATGATGATGTTCATGTCGATGCTCAACCTAGTAATGACAATGAAGTGGAGATTGAACCTGTTGTTGATCTTGATAACCCACAACCTAAGAATAAGAGATATGATAAAAGAGATTTTGTTGCTAGGAAGCTGTAACACCCAAGATGCGGTCATATCCTTATTTTAGCGCGAGGGCCTTGACACAGATGGAAACGCATCTCATCGTTTCGCAATAATGGATATCGTTACAAGTACTTGTACTGAAAATGTGAGTACAAGGAGTTGGCTTACACTTGCCACAAGCTACATCAATATCACATCAATACAAGAATGTACAGTCATCATGAAGAAGAGCAGGGTCCGACTACGGACAAAACAAACGATAAAAGAATGACGTCCATCCTTGCTATCCTTGGCTGCCGGCCTGGAACCCATCCTATATCGACGAAGAAGAAGAAGAAGAAGAAGAAACTCCAAATAGCACAATCACCGCGCTCACGTCAAAGTATCACTTTACCTATACCTGCAACTCGTGTTGTAGTAATATGTGAGCCACAGGGGACTCACAATCTTATTTCCAAAGGTATCAAGACTAGCAAAGCTTAATGGGTGAGCTATGGTTAAGTGGTGAGGCTACAACAAGCGACTAAGCATTTATTTCAGGTGGCTAAGTTACAAGTACAAGAAAGAAAGAGGGGGGGTGATCTACGCATAGAGGATGTGAGCTACTGGTGATCAAATGGATGATCCTGAACACCTACTTACGTCAGACATAACCCCACCGTGTCCTCGATCGAAGAAGGAGCTCACGAAAGAGACAAACACGGTTACACAGTCAGTTGGCAAGTTTTAATTAAGTTTACTTAAAATTTTCTTGAACCGGATGTTAAACAAATATTCCACGTTGCCACATAGCCGCGGGCACAACTTTCTAAAAGATTTAACCCTGCAGGGGTGCTCCAACTAGTCCATCACAAACTAGCACACACTGCGACGGAATGGCCTCGATGAGGGAAACCCGTGATCTCCTTGGGTTCCTATTGGAAAACCCCAACCTCAAGATAACCCAAAGTATCCTTAGAATCCCTCGCACAAGACGCTCGGGAAAGGTAAAACAATTCCAGCAAGGACACCAGGCGTGTCGACGATCCCGATAGGAGCCGCTTATCTCGTTCTCAGGACACAGCGGATAAGCGAAGCGTACGGTGTCCTGATAGACATCACCCGAGTTGCCCCGGGTTGGCCCCGCACGGTGCTCTGTTTTGGACCAGCACCAGCAGCACTGCCCTCCCTGTATTATGTTGAATTACACCTCGGGTAGCGCTAACTCCCTATGTTTTTAGTACTAACAGAATTATTATGTTGGGCAAATAAAGTACCAATGTTGGGCCTTGCCAGATGAGCTTTATCCCAAAACGAGAATCTAGGGGGTCCTCATAACAACCCCAAGCATGTTAGGAGCGCTCATTTATGGAACATAACACCCGTACCTGAAACTAAGGTGGCAAAGGTGGAACGAAACACCAGGCTAGAAAAGTCCAAGCCTTCCACCTTTTACCAAGTATATAGGTGCATTAAATTAATTAACAATAATATGGTGATATAACAAGGTACCCATGTTTGCACATGGAAGCAACTTCACCTGCAACTAGCAACGCTATCCAATGGTTAAGAAAGCGGTAATATAGCCAATCAGTGGTTTGCTAGGTTGTAGAAAGGTTGAAGGTTTTCATGGCAATGTTGGGAGGCTGATATTTAATAGGTGGGAGGCAACGAGACATAGCGATAGAAACGAAACAACTAGCATGGCAATGATAGTAATGGTATCTAGGAAATGATCATCTTGCCTGAGATCCCGCTTGGAAGAAGAACGACTCCGTGAAGCGGACGAACCGACGTAGTCAAACGGATCCTCACATTCTGACACGCTTGCGTAACTCTATCGAGATGAAGCAAACTGAAACAACAATCAACACACGATATTCATCACGGCACATGCATGCCATGATGCACACCCTAAGATGATGCGTGATCAGTTCAAATATAAAAGGCATGTCATGACAATTCACACAATCAAACAATACACATTAAGTGAAGCTCAATATGCAACGAGTTGCATATTGACAAAACTCCACGATTAATTACTTAGTTCACTCCCATTTATTTCCGCACAATATTAAATGTTGTTAAACATGACAAGGGGTGAAGCAAAAATTAAACTACATATCTAGGCATTTTAAATGAGGCCGGAAACGAGATATAGCGTCTCCGAACTAACCCCACACGTTAACTTTGTAATCTGTCCAGATTCTCCCTAACCACATTTTATGTTTGTTAAACGGAAAACCAATGTGGTTCACATGATTCTACTCATTGTTCTGGTCCATTTATATATATGGCTCATCTCCAACAGAGCTCCAGTTAAATAACTTCGACCTAAACCGTTTCTATCACGTCGACACCCAAACCAATGTAAACATCACACTAAGCAACTTAAATATGCATGAGAGTTGGAAAATATCAATCTACGCAAAATTCTACATGTTCTACATATATAACTCGTTCTGATCCGTTGTACGGTTTAAAATATACACACGTTTTAAATCAATGCATTTTTTTGAAATCCTCAATTAATTGAAAAAAACAGAACGCGAAAAAAACTAATGGGCCGAAACTAAACAGTACATAGGGCGCAACAACTCTAAACAGTGCTCGGGCCGGGGCTTAGACGAGGCGCTCAGCTGCGTGGCCTTGGGCCGGCAGGGTTGCTGGGCCGCGGGAGGCCGCGGCGGACTCGCTGGAGATGGGCCTTCGGTCGGGCCGGCGTCTGGCTTCTGTGCCGGCCTGTCACAGCGCGGCCCATAGCAGTCATCACGGGGCGAGGGATTTAGTTCCCGAGGCAGCCGATCAATGGGAGGAGGCGGGACTCCTACCGGCGGGGCTACGGCCGGTGGGAAGCGGTCGAGGCGGCGGCAGACTACGCCGATGGCGGGGCAGGGCGGGACCGGCTGGTGACGGCACCGGCGAGCGACGACGGGGAAAACTGGCGGCGGGGATCCTTGGGAGGAGGCTACAACTCCTGGCGACGGCTGGGGGTGAGGACGATGCTCCGGCCGGTGTTGCGGCCGGCCGGTGCTGGGGCACCGGCGGGAAGCGACGGAGCGGCTGGCTGGCGTGGGAGCTGATGGCGACGGGGCTCAGCTCAGGCTAGAGAGTAGCTCGGGCATTGGGGTTCGGCTTTGCGCACCTAGATGGGCCTCACGGGCCTAACCTGGGTTCGGGCGGGCCCGACGGCTGGAGGTGGGAGGAGGAGCTGCGGGCTACGGTTTGGTAGGCACGATTTTCAATGCAAAGGTGGGAGAGGGCCATTTCTGGACGTGGGGGTGTCCATTTATTGAAGGGGAGGGCTAGGCTTAGGGTTTTCAGGGCCGATTTTGACCGCACGATCGTAATCAGATGGCTTTGGTCGTGGAGTGTGGCTACGTGGGTCTAGTGGGTGCGTAGATGGGCTATGTAGGGATGAGAGGGAAATGGTGCGGCCCGTGACAGAGTTTTTAAAACACCAAACGCCCGACAATTAAACCGGCTATAGTGTCGCTATATAATTAATGGTACGGGCATCAAACGAGCTCCGACTGCGACGAAAAATGGCTGGCGGCCCACCTACAACTTATAAAGACCGCACGCCAAGTTTCGACCCAATCCAAGAATATTTTCCGGACACTTATAAAAACAATATTTTACCGATGCTGCGGGCGCGTGCGTGTGTGGTTGTTCTCGAAACGGTCAACGAGAAAAAAGGAGAGAACCGACAACTAATAACAGATGCATTTTTTCAAACTATCGGCAACTGTGTGCCGATGCAATGTAGATTATGCGCATGATTCGATGATGAATGCGACAACCAGACGAATCACACGACGAGAACGGAATAAAAGGGAATCTTCTGGAGCATTGGTCTCGGGCTGTCATATAAGCATGGTAGAGAAAGAGAACCATGGGTTCAGAAACCCATGCCCTTTCCTCCTAAACCATCCAAGAAAAATGATGATGAGGATTTTGAGCGCTTTGCTTAAATTGTGAGACATGTTTTCTTACGTATGCGCTTAAGTGATATTCTAAAACTGTGTACCTATTCTAAGTACATGAAAGATATTGTTACTAATAAAAGAAAGATACCCGAAGCTAAGATTTCCACCATGCTTGCTAATTATACTTTTAAGGGTGGAATACCAAAGAAATTAGGAGATCCCGGAGTACCTACAATACCATGATCCATTAAAGCAAATTATGTTAAAACTGTTTTATGTGACCTTGGAGCTCGTGTTAGTGTTATGTTGTTCTCTTTATATCGTAGACTTGACTTCAATAAATTAACATCTACTGAAATCTTTCTTCAAATGGTTGATAAATCAACTGCTTTACCTATCGGTATTTGTGAGGATGTGCATGTTGTGGTTGCAAACGTTACTATCTTAACGGACTTTGCTATTCTTGATATTCCCCAGGACGACAGCTTGTCATCATCCTTGGTAGACCCTTTCTGAATACTACAGGGGCTGTTATTGATTGCAACAAAGGCAATGACACTTTTCATGTCAATGGTAATGAGAATACGGTACACTTTTCGAAGAAGCAATCTCAAGTTCATAGCATCAACTCCATTGAAAAATTCCAACATTTATTATTGGAGACTTTGAATTCCCTCTTCCTACTATCAAGAAATAATATGATATACTTATTGTTGGGGACATGCATATCCCCATTGAGGTAACCTAGTGTTATTCGAAAGTTCTTCGGTTCCATGTCATTCAAAAAAGTTTGTCAATAAGACACGATCAACCTTATTGATGGATTCTTTTTGACGGGCACGAGATGGATGAATTTAGAAAGCACAACCTTCTGTACCCAACCTTTATTTTCTGTACTTTAGTTTTGATTTAGTAAAAAATTTATTATTTCCTTGTTTTTTGTTTTACCTGTGCAATAGAAAAATATTCTCAAAAATAAAAGTTCTCAGAACTCGCTGAAAATTTAGTACGATTTTTTCTGGAATATTTAAGAATTTCTACTACTAAGAACACATCAGGGGGCTACACCAGTGGGCCACAAGCCTGCAGGGCGCGACCACCCCCCTAGGCGCGCCCCTGGCTCGTGGGTCCCATGTGGGGCCCCCTCACTTATTCCAGTACCCATCCACTCCTTCTTTCTCTAGAAAAAATCCCACCATTGCTCAAACCCGTGTTTTAGCTCATCTTCCTGCCATTTTTGATCTCCTTAATCAAATCTCCATTTGCAAAACTATTTTATGGGATTGTTCATTAGTATGTGACTCCTCCAATGGTTCAATTAGTTTTTGTTCTAGTGCTTTATATATTGGAAAATCTTGCTGCTGTGGTGACATTGTTATTGAGCTTGCATGTCAATATTGTAAGGTCCCAAGTAGTTTTGATGCATGATATAGCTTCTAGAACTTGTAGGAGTAGTTGTTATAAGTTTTGATTGAGTTTGTTCATCTTTATGTGGAGTCACTAAAAATTTCAGATTTATTTTTCAGAAAAAGTAAAATGTTAAGGAAAATATACCAAGGTGGTTCCTCGAGCAAGAAGACCCCGAGACTCGCGGTACACTGATAACCCACAAGTGTAGGGGATCGCAATAGTCTTCGCGGGTAAGTTAACCCCATTTATCGATTCGACACAAGGGGAGCCAAAGAATATTTATAAGCTTTAACAGTTGAGTTTTCAATTCAACCGCACCTGAAAGATACTTGCTTAGCAACAAAATATTAGTACCAACGGTGATATGGAAGTGATGGCGACAACGGAAATAAAAGTGGCAAAGCAACGAAAGTAAAACAGTGAAAGTAAAGTAAATTGTGACTCGCAGGATTAAAACATCATAGGCTAAGGAGATGGATGGTTGGTCATGGATGAGAGATAAGTGATACGTCTCCAACGTAACTATAATTTCTGATGGTTTCATCCTATTATCTTGTCCAACTTTGGATGTTTTGCATGCCTTTTATTTATTTTCTGGGACTAACTTATTAACTCAGTGCCAAGTGCCAGTTCCTGTTTTTTCCATGTTTTTGACCCCTTTCAGAGGAGATTTTGAAACAGAGTCCAAACGGAAGAAAATCCCCGAAAAGATTTTTTCTGGAACGGAAGAAGATCGGAGAGCTTGGGGGCCAAGCCAGAAGAGGCCCAGGGGCCCCACAAGCCCCACCCCGCGGACAGGCGGGTGCACCATGCAGGCTTGTGGGCCCCCTGGAGGTCCCCTGACCTAGATCTTGCGCCTATAAATTCCCAAAAAATTCAGGGGAGCATCGTAATCACTTTTCCGCCGCCGCAAGCTTCTGTCTCCGCAAGATCCCATCTGGGGCACGTCCCGGTGCCCTGCCGGAGGGGGATTCAGACACGGAAGGTTTCTCCATCAACACCATGACCTCTCCGATGATGCGTGAGTAGTTCACCATAGACCTACGGGTCCATATCTAGTAACTAGATGGCTTCTTCTCTCTCTTGGATCTTCAATACAAAGTTCTCCATGATCTTCATGCAGATCTATCCGATGTAATCTTCTTTTGCGGTGTGTTTGTCGAGATCCGATGAATTGTGGATTTATGATCAGATTATCTATGAATCTTATTTGAGTTTCTTCTGATCTCTCTTATGCATCATTTCATATCCTTGTAATTCTCTTCGTGTTGTGGGTTTTGTTTGGCCAACTAGATCTATGATTCTTGCAATGGTAGAAGTGCTTGGTTTTGGGTTCATACCGTGCGGTGACCTCACCCACTGATAGAAGGGGTAGCGAGGCACGTATCGTGTTGTTTCCATCAAGGGTAAAAAGATGGGGTTTTCATCATTGGTTTGAGATTATCCCTCTACATCTTGTCATCTTGCTTAAAGCGTTATTCTGTTCGTCATGAATTCAATACACTAGATGCATGCTGGATAGTGGTCGATGTGTGGAGTAATAGTAGTAGATACAGAAAGTATCGTTCTACTTGTCTCGGACGTGATGCCTATATGTTAGATCATTGCCTTAGATATCGTCATGACTTTGCGCGGTTCTATCAATTGCTCGACAGTAATTTGTTCACCCACCATAATATTTGCTA
Source organism: Hordeum vulgare subsp. vulgare (assembly GCF_904849725.1). Lineage (NCBI taxonomy): Eukaryota > Viridiplantae > Streptophyta > Magnoliopsida > Poales > Poaceae > Hordeum > Hordeum vulgare. The sequence continues at coordinate 270,579,509 of NC_058519.1, read as the reverse complement.
TTTTCAGAGAAGTCTATAGTGAACACTATGGCCCCTGGGGTCTACTCCACACCATATTTTCAGCCTTACTTTTCACTTCGTTGCACTTTCCACCTTCAGATCTCACTTTTGCAAACAATCTTGAAGGGATTGACAACCCCTTTGAAGCGTTCGGTGCAAGCTAGTTTGTTTTTGCGCAGGTACTTTGGACTTGATGAGGCCCTCCTTTTGGTTCGATACCTTGGTTCTCAAACTGAGGGAAATACTTACTGCTCCTGTGCTGCATCACCCTTTCCTCTTCAAGGGAAAAACCGATGCAAACCAGAGAAGTAACAAGAGGAATTCCTATGCGCCAGGGAAGGACTTTTGTTGCCGCAGCAGAAGAATTTCTGGCGCCGTTGCCGGGGAGGAAGATCAAGTCAAGAACTCATCCAAGTAAGTGTCGCAAACTCATCTCTTGCATTTACTTTGTTTGCTAGCTGCTTCTCGTTTTCCTCTCCCCCACTTCACCAATTTGCCTTTTTCGTTCGCCCTTTTTCTCGCCCGTTTTTTGTTTGCTCGTGTGCTTGCTTGCTTGCTGAAGTCACCATGAACGAAAACACCAAGCTTTGTGACTTCTCGAATACTAATAATAATGATTTTATTAGTACTCCGATTGCTCCGGCCACTAGTGCGGAATCATACGAAATCAATGCCGCTTTGTTGAATCTTGTTATGAAAGAGAAATTCTTGGGCCTTACTAGTGAAGATGCCGCATCCCATCTCAATACCTTGATTGAGCTTTGTGATATGCAAAAGAAAGAGATGTGGATAATGATGTGATTAAAGTGAAGCTTTTTCCTTTCTCGTTGCGAGATCGTGCAAAAAACTTGGTTTTCTTCTTTGCCCAAAAATAGTATCGATTGTTGGGATAAGTGCAAAGATGCTTATATATCCAAGTATTTTCCACCGGCTAAGATCATCTCTCTCCGTAATGATATCATGAATTTCAAGCTACTTGATCATGAGCATGTTGCACAAGCTTGGGAGAGAATGAAATTAATGATTAGAAATTGTCCCGCTCATGGCTTGATCCTTTGGATGATTATTCAAATCTTTTACGCTGGCTTGAATTTCGCATCTAGAAATATATTGGACTCCGCCTCAGGTGGAACGTTCATGGAAATCACGTTAGGAGAAGCCACAAAGCTCTGAGACAACATCATGACGAACTACTCTCAGTGGCACACTGAAAGGTCACCTACTAGTAAGAAAGTACACACTATAGAGGAATTTAACTCGTTGAGTGCTAAGATGGATGAGTTAATGAATTTGGTTGCTAGTAGAAGTGCTCCTTTGGATCCTACTGATTTGCCTTTGCCTTCTTTGATTGAGAGTAGCAACTCTAGCTTGGATGTAAATTTTGTTGGTAGGAATAACTTTGGCAACAACAACACTTTTAGAGGAAACTATGTTCCTAGGCCTTTTCCTACTAACCCCTCTAATAACTTTGGCAACTCCTACAACAATACCCATGGAAATTACAATAGATTACCCTCTGATCTAGAGAGTAATACCAAAGAGTTCATCAACTCTCAAAAGATTTTCAATGCGTCCATAGAGGAAAAACTACTCAAATTTGACGATTTGGCTAAGAGCGTTGATAGGATTTCTTGTGATGTTGATGCTTTGAAAGTTAGATGTGCTTCTCCCAAAATCAACATGGATGAAACTTTGAAAGCTATGCGTGTTTCCATGATTGAGAGCCAAGAAAGAACCGCCCAAATTCGTGCTAGACATGAATGGCTTAAAAAGGCGTGTTCTCGTGATGAGAATCACGAAGATCTTAAAGTGCTTGGTGTGACTCCCACTGAATCTTTGTTTTCTTGTGTCAAACCTAATGATTATGCGGCTGTATATGAATCCACTTTGGTTGAAAAGTGTCCCGTTGTTTCGGAGTCCATCTATCTTGATGCTAAAAGCGTTAAAAGTGGAGTAGAAGACGTTAAAACTTTGAGTAGTAATGAAGTTACTACCGTGGATTTCAAGGAATTCAATTATGATAGTTTCTCCGTGATTGAATGCATTTCTTTGATGCAATCCATGTTAAACTCTCCGCACGCTTATAGCCAAAATAAAGCCTTTACCGATCATATCGTCGAAGCTATGATAGAAGCTCTTGAAGGGAAACTTGAATTGGAAGTCTCTATCCCTAGAAAGCTTCATGATGAGTGGGAACCTACCATCAAAATAAAAATAAAAAACTATGAGTGCAATGCTTTGTGTGATTTGGGTGCTAGTGTTTTTGCGATTCCAAAGTCTTTATGTGATATTCTGGGTTTTAATGAGATTGAAGAGTGTGCTCTTAATTTGCATCTTGCTGATTCTACTATCAAGAAACCCATGGGAAGGATCAATGATGTTCTTATTATTGCAAATAGGAACTATGTACCCGTGGATTTCATTGTGCTTGACATTGATTGCAATCCTACATGCCCTATTATTCTTGGTAGACCTTTTCTAAGGACTATCGGTGCTATCATCGATATGAAGGAAGAGAATATTAGATTTCAATTTCCTTTGAGGAAGGGCATGGAACACTTTCCTATTAAGAAAATAAGATTCCCTTATGAATCCATGATGAGGGCTACTTATGGTTTGAGAACCAAAGACGATGATACGTGATTCTATCGCTACTATGCCTAGCTAAGGGCGTTAAACAATAGCGCTTGTTGGGAGGCAACCCAATGAACATATCTTTTTTCTTTCTGTTTTCTTGCGTCCACACTTTCAAAATTCTGTTGTGATTGTGTTTTTTGTGTTTGAGCCAAGCAAAACCTTTATGATTGGTCTTGGTAATGGTTGTTTGATCTTGCTAGAAAAAGACAGAAACTTTTCGCTCACGAGATGATTTTTCATTTTTATTCAGAAAGAGCTTTTTGGTTGATTCTTTTTTGCTTCTGATTGATATGCGCTTCCCCTAGACCATCATAATATTTCAGATTTTGTGAGGTACCAGAAGTATACGAAGTATACAGATTGCTACAGCCTGGTCTCTTTTTGACACATTCTGTTTTTGTTGAGTTGGTTGCTTGTTTTGATGAAACTATGGTTAGTATCGGGGGGGGGGGGGGGGGGTACTAGCCATGGAAAAGTGAGAATACAGTAGCTCATCATCAATATAGATGGAATTCAAGTTTTCTACAGTACCAAAAGAAGTGGTAGTTTGTTTTCTTATACTAATGTTATCACAAGTTTCTGTTTAAGTTTTGTGTTGTGAAGTTTTCAAGTTTTGGGTGACGTTCTCATGGACAAAGAGATAAGGAGTGGAAAGAGATCAAGCTTGGGGAAGCCTAAGGCCCCCCAAGTCAAATTCAAGGACTCCAAAAAGCCTAAGCTTGGGGATGCCACGGGAAGGCACCCCCTCTTTCGTCTTCAATCCATCGGTAACATTACTTGGGGCTATATTTTTATTCACCACATGATATGTGTTTTGTTTGGAGCGTATTGTATCATAGGAGTCTTTTCTTTTTGTTGTGTCACAATAATCCTTGCTGCACACCTTTTTGAGAGAGATAGACATGCAGTCACCGTGATTTTGCTAGAATGCTCATAGTGCTTCACTTATATCTTTGGAGCTAGATAATTTTGCTCTAGTTCTTCACTTATATATTTTGAGCTAGATACTTTTGCTCTAGTGCTTCACTTATATCTTTTGAGCTAGATACTTTTGCTCTTGTGCTTCACTTATATCTTTAGAGCACGACGGTGCGTGATTTGGTAGTTGGCTTATGCTATGAAAGAAGTCCCATGTGCTAGATACCCAAAGAGGATGTAAAATCCTCCATCTTCATGTGCATTGAGTAGAAAGAGAAGTTTCGATTCCTCTCAATTAGTTTTGAGACACGGATTCGGTGATATTAAAAGCTATGTTAGTAGGGTGTTGTGAATCTAGAAATACTTGTGTTGAAGTTAGTGATTCCCGTAGCATTCACGTATGGTGAACTGCTATGTTAGGAAGTTAGAGCATAATTGATCTATTGATTGTCATCCTTTGTGTTGAGGTCGGGATCGCGCAATGGTTTACACCTACCAACCCTTCCCCTCGGAGTATGCGTTTAGCACTTTCTTTCAATTACTAATGAAAACTTTTGCAAAAAGTATGTGAGTTCTTTATCACTAATGTTGAGTCCATGGTATAGATGCACTTTCACCTTCCACCATTGCTAGCCTCTCTAGCGCCGCGCAATTCTCGCCGGTGCACAAACCCACCAAATTCCTTCGTCAAAACAGCAACCATACCTACCTACTATGGCATTTTCATAGCCATTCCGAGATATATTGCCATGCAACTACCACCGTTCCGTATCATCACTAGTGTCGTCACTTTTATATTGCCATTGCATGATCATACTAGATCGTTGCACATCCCCGTACACTGCCGGGGGCATTTCCTATGGAGTCATCGTCATTGTGATTTTTGAGCTTTGAGTAACTAAAAGTGTGATGATCATCATTATTAGAGCATTGTCCCATGTGAGGAAATAAGTAAATAAAAAAATAGGCCAAAAATCCCAAAAACAAAAAAAGAGGCCTAATAGCCCAAATAAAAAAAATGAGAGAAAAGAGAGAAGGGACAATGCTACTATCTTTTTCCACACTTGTGCTTCACGATAGCACCATGTTCTTCATGATTGAGAGCTTCTTGCTTTGTCACTACCAGATGCTAGTGGGAATCTTCATTTTATAACTTGGCTTGTATATTCCAATGATGGGCTTCCTCAAAATTTCCCTAGGTCTTCGTGAGCAAGCAAGTTGGATGCACACACACTAGTTTTCCATTGAGCTTTCACATACATATAGCTCTAGTGCATCTCTTGTATGGCAATCCCTACTCATTCACGTTGGTATCTATTAATGGGCATCTCCATAGCCTATTGATACGCCGAGTCAATGTGACCATCTCCTCCTTTTTGTCTCACAACCACCACCACACTCTATTCCACCTATAGTGCTATATCGATGGCTCGCGCTCATGTATTGCGTGATAGTTATAAAATGTTTGAGAAAGTAAGAGTGCGAAAACAATTACTTGGCCAATTCCGGGGTTGTGCATGATTTACATTAGTTGTGTGAGGATGATGGAGCATAGCCCGACTATATGATTTTGTAGGGATAACTTTCTTTGGCCTTGTTATTTTGAAAGTTCATGATTACTTTGCTAGTTTGCTTGAAGTATTACTATTTTCATGTCAATAGCAAACTATTGTTTCGAATCGTACGGATCTGAATATTCATGCCACGTGAAAGAAGTTGCAAAGGACAACTATGCTAGGTAGCATTCCACATCAAAAATTCATTCTTTATCACTTCCCTACTCGAGGAAGAGCAGGAGTTAATCTTGGGGATGCTTGATACGTCTCCAACGTATCTATAATTTTTGATGGTATCATGCTATTATCTTGTCAAACTTTGGATGTTTTGCATGCCTTTTATTTATTTTCTGGGCCTAACTTATTAACTCATTGCGAAGTGCCAGTTCCTGTTTTTTCCATGTTTTTGACCTCTTTGAGAGGAGATTTTGAAACGGAGTCCAAACGGAAGAAAATCACCGAAAAGATTTTTTTCTGGAACGGAAGAAGATCCGAGAGCTTGGGGGCCAAGCTAGAAGAGCCCCAGGAGCCCCACAAGCCCCCACCCCGCGGCCAGGGGGGCGCCATGCAGGCTTGTGGCCCCCTAGAGGTCCCCTGACCTAGATCTTGCGCCTATAAATTCCCAAATATTCCCAAAAAAATCAGGGGAGCATCGTAATCACTTTTCCGCCGCCGCAAGCTTCTGTCTCCGCAAGATCCCATCTGGGGCACGTCCGGGTACCCTGCCGGAGGGGGGATTCGGACACGGAAGGCTTCTCCATCAACACCATGACCTCTCCGATGATGCGTGAGTAGTTCACCATAGACCTACGGGTCCATAGCTAGTAACTAGATGGCTTCTTCTCTCTCTTGGATCTTCAATACAAAGTTCTCTCTGATCTTCATGGAGATCTATCCGATGTAATCTTCTTTTGCGGTGTGTTTGTCGTGATCCGATGAATTGTGGATTTATGATCAGATTATCTATGAATCTTATTTTAGTTTCTTCTAATCTCTCTTATGCATGATTTCATATCCTTGTAATTCTCTTCGAGTTGTGGGTTTTGTTTGGCCAACTAGATCTATGATTCTTGCAATGGGAGAAGTGCTTGGTTTTGGGTTCATACCGTGCGGTGACCTCACCCAGTGACAGAAGGGGTAGCGAGGCACGTATTGTGTTGTTGCCATCAAGGGTAGAAAGATGGGGTTTTCATCATTGGTTTGAGATTATCCCTCTACATCATGTCATCTTGCTTAAAGCGTTACTCTGTTCGTCATGAACTCAATACACTAGATGCATGCTGGATAGCCGTCGATGTGTGGAGTAATAGTAGTAGATGCATAAAGTATCGGTCTACTTGTCTCAGACGTGATGCCTATATGCTAGATCATTGCCTTGGAGTCATGACTTTGCGCGGTTCTATCAATTCCTCGACAGTAGTTTGTTCACCCACCGTAATATTTTCTATTTTGAGAGAAGCCTCTAGTGAACACTATGGCCCCGAGGGTCTACTCCACACCATTTTTCAGCCTTACACATTTCACTTCGTTGCACTTTCCGCCTTCATATCTCACTTTTGCAAACAATCTTGAAGGGATTGACAACCCCTTTCAAGCGTTGGGTGCAAGCTTGTTTGTTTTTGCGCGGGTACTTTGGACTTGACGAGGCCCTCCTTTTGGTTCGATACCTTGGTTCTCAAACTGAGGGAAATACTTACTGCTCCTGTGCTGCATCACCCTTTCCTCTTCAAGGGAAAAACCGACGCAAACCAGAGAAGTAACAAGAAGAATTCCTATGCGCCAGGGAAGGACTTTTGTTGCCGCAGCAATATCATGTATTTAACTTGGGGAAGGAACACAGAAAAGTAATGATCATCTAGGCATATTTCAAACGTTAGGCATGTATCCCGAGGTAGTCGTACATGCTTGCAATAAGAACTTGCACGACATGTTTTGTCCTACCATCCCGCTATCAACGGGGCCAAATAGAACTTATGGATATTAAGGTGCTCCTGTCAAAGAGCACCGGAACAAAGCATTAACAATCAATGGATACATGGAATCCTCAAACTATCGCCCATCCCCTTTGGTGTTCCAAGCTGTCACCATTGGGATCGCCGGTTCCGGACGATAATAGGTGCATACTACTCATAAATAGGATCTAGAACACAAATATATTCATGAAAACATAAGGTATTCAGATCTGAAATCATGGCACTCGGGCCCAAAGTGACAAGCATTAAGAGTAACAAGTAGTAGCAAAGATAATAAACACCGTAGTAGATGATAGGCAACAGGCCCCCAACCATCTGACAAACTATTACAAGATCTAACTCATCCAATATCTCCCATCCCCTTCACCTACACCAGGGAATTACTCACACATGATGGGAGAAGCCATGGAAGGCTGATGGAGTGATGATGGTGATGATGATGGCGATGATTTCCCCTCTCCGGAGGCCAAAACAGCCTCCAGATTAGCCCTCTCGGAGAAGAACCAAGGGTGGCGGCGTCTCCGCGTCGAGAACTTGGAAAACGACTCCTCTTCTGGAATTTCCTCATCACGGGTAAAAAATAGGAGTCAAAGTAGGGCACCAAAGGGGGTGGCCCCACCCAGGCAGCCTCCCGGTGCGGCCAGGGGGCACGCCACGCCAGCAGGTTGCCTGGGGGCCTTGTGGCTCCCCTCTGACCCATCTTCTGTCCCATGGTCCCTCCCGGTGCGTGGATTTTCTCTATTTTTTCTGAGAATTTTCTGGGACGTCTAAATATCCATTTTCCTGCACACAAGAAAACCATACATGCAGATCTGCTGAAAACAGCGTCAGTTCGGGTTAGTTTCATTCAAATCATCCAAGAATGAGCCCAAAACAATAGCAAAAGTGTTTGGAAAAGTCGATACGTGTGAGACATATCAACTCCCTGAAGCTTAGCATATTGCTTGTCCTCAAGCAATTCAGTTTAACAAACTGAATGCGACAAAGAAAACTTTGATAAACTCTTTTTCTTCATCAGATATATATAAGCGTGTACTACGAACAAGCCCAACAAGTATTGAAGTAATGCTACAAAGACAATACACGAAGCAATCCGTCAATCATGTGAAGAGTTTGAAACAACTAAGGATGAATAATGTGTACCAGAAAAGCATAACGAGATCACAATGCACATGACCTGGATATACTAGAGTGGTATCTCAATAGCCCCCAAGAGTGAAGCAAAACATAAATGCAGACGCTCCTTCGGAGTATGAAAGGAGACTAGAAATTAATATTTCAGAATAAGCAATATCACAAAGATGCAGAAGACAATGTGGTGCTTTGGAACAATGCACATTACACTCACAATGACAATTATGCTCTCTATAGTTTGTGCTTTTATGAGAAGAGGACGACTCAACAAAAAAGTAAAATAGGTAGGCCCTTCGCAGAGGGAAGCATTGATTTGCAGATGTGCCAGAGCTTGAGATTTAAAACAGAGATAAATCAACATTTTGGCCAGTATGCTTTCATTGTCAAAGTAACAACTAAGAGATCTAAATATCTTCCATGAAAAATACATTATAGGCGGTTCCCAAAGAGAAACGTAAAGTTTTAACCCCCCTCCACCAATTGATCACATTCCACGGCGGGCCGAATCCACGGGTACCGTCCATACAAACAACAATCTCGGGGAGTTTTGTTTCATTAAATTTGATTTGACTCTGAGCATGGAACTGGGCATCCCGGTTACCAGCCACTTTCTCGTGAAAGATAGTGACTCAACAGATGTCTTGAGAATAACCTACTTAGCATGGAAGATACTGATAGCCCCTAGTCACTACATGAGCGGTTCGGGCATACAAAACAAAATATTTATTTGAAAATTTAGAACACGGTGATGACCCACAACTATAGGGGATCGCAACAGTTTTCGAGGGTAGAGTATTCAACCCAAATTTATTGATTCGACTCAAGGGGAAGCGAAATAATATTCTCAAGTATTAGCAGCTGTGTTGTCAATTCAACCACACCTGAAAGATTAGTGTCTGCAAGCAAAGCATCAGTAGAAAAGTGGTATGATAGCAATGATGCCAGAAAAAGGTCTGTTGACGGCAGGCTATTCCTGACTTGTTGTGTCAATGGTGCCCGAAAATAGTATTCCAGCAGGTAACAGCAAAGTAACAAGTAACAACAGTAGTGACAACAGCAGCAAGTAACAGCAGTAGCAAGTAACATCAGTAGCGACAAAGTAACGTAGCAAGGACCAGTAGTAGAAGACTCGTAGGCATTGGATCGATGATGGATGAGTATGCCGGATGTGATTCATCATGTAACAGCTATAACACGGAGAGATAAGTAACTAGATCCCGTTCATCAATCTAATGTAGGCATGTATTCCATATGTAGTCATACGTGCTTAGGGAAAACAACTTGCATGCCATCTATTGTCCATCCCTCACGTGGCAGCGGGGTCCTTATGGAAACTACGGGATATTAAGGTTCTCCTTTTAATAAAGAATCGGCCAACGCATTAACACGTGGTGAATACATGAAATCCTCATACTATGGTCATCTCCGGGAGTGGTTCCGGCTATTGTCACGCCGGGGTTCCCGGGTCATAACACATAGTAGGTGACTACAACTTGCAAGATAGGATCTAAAACACAAATATATTGGCAACAACATAATAGGTTCAGATCTGAAATCATGGCACTCGGACCATAGTGACAAGCATTAAGCATGGCAAAGTAGTAGCAACATCAATCTCAGAACATAGTGGATACTAGGGATCAATCCCCGTCAAAACTAACTCGATTACATGATAGATCTCATCCAACTCATCACCGTCCAGCAAGTCTATGATGAGATTACTCACGAACGGTGAAGAGCATCATGGAATTGGCGATGGAGGAAGGTTGATGATGACGATGGCGACGATTTCCCCTCTTCGGAGCCCAGAACGGACTGCAGATCTGCCCTTCAGATGAAGAACAGGAGGTGGCGGCGCCTCCGTATCGTAAAACGCAATGAATCCTTCTCCTGATTTTTTTCCGGGCGAAACGGAATGTGTAGAGCTGAGATTGGAGGCGGTGGAGCCTCGTGGGCCCCACAAGCCCTCACGGCGCGGCCAGGGGGGTGGTCGCGGCCCCTGGGCTTGTGGCCCACTGGCTCACCTCCTCCAGTGGATCTCCGCGTAGGTATTTTTCATTAATTCCAGAAAAATTCTCCGTAAATTTTCAGGTCATTCTGAGAACTTTTATTTTTGGACAAAAACAACACCATGGCAATTCTGCTGAAAAGAGCGTTAGTCCGGTTTAGTTCCATTCAAATCATGCAAATTAGAGTCCAAAACAAGGGCAAAAGAGTTCAGAAAAGTAGATACGACGGAGACGTATCAACTCCCCCAAGCTTAAAGCCTTGCTTGTCCTCAAGCAATTCAGTTGACAAACTGAAAGAGATAAAAGAAAAACTTTGACGAACTTTGTTTGATCTTGCTGTTGCAACTATGTTTAACTCACAACCAGAATTGTAGCAAGATCACAAGCAAACCACATAAGCGAATGAAATCTAGGTCTTACGGTAAACTCATATCAATGGCATAATCAACTAGCAAGCAAATAATAATAAGCCTCATATGTCAACACTTCAATCAAAACAACATGAAGCAGTACGAACAGGTGGTATCTCGCTAGCTCTTTCTAAGACCACAAAACATAAATGCAGAGCCCCTTAAAATACCAAGGGCTGACTAAACATTGTAATTCATGGCAAAGAAGATCCAGTCACAGTCATACTCAACACAATTAAAAGAAAAGCATAAAAACGACAGAGGTGCTCTCTAATTGGTGCTTTTATAAGAGGAAGATGACTCAACAGGAACATAAATAGACATGCCCTTCGCAGAGGGAAGCGTTGATTTGCTCAGGTGCCACAGCTCAAGCTTTGAAAATAGAGATAATAATTTTAGGTGGCATGCTCTCATTGTCAACGCAATGAGTAAGAGTTCTCAACATCTTCCACGCTACACATGCTATAGGCGGTTCCCAAACAGAAAAGTAAAGTTTTGACTCCCCCACCACCAATCAATCACACTCCACGGCTAGCCGAATCCTCGGGTACCGTCCATACCAACATCAATCCTGGGGGAGTTTTGTTTGCAATTATCTTTTCGATTTGAGCATGGAACTGGGCATTCCAATTACCGGCCCCTTTCTCGTGAATGATAGTGAATAAACACATATCAAGGATAACACGGCTAGCATGGAAGATACCAATAGCACCCTGTCACCACATGAGCGGTTCGGGCACGCAAAAGAGATTATTTCTTGAAGGTTTAGAGAGTGGCACATGCAAATTTACTTGGAACGGCAGGTAGATACCGCACATAGGTAGGTATGGTGGACTCATATGGAACAACTTTGGGTTTATGGAAGTGGATGAACAAGAAGTATTCCCGCTTAGTACAAGTGAAGGCATGCAAAAGACTGGGAAGCGACCAACTAGAGAGCAACAACAGTCATCAAAATGCATTGAGATTAACTAACATTGAGTGCAAGCATGAGTAGGACATAAATCACCATGAACATGAACATCATTGAGGCTATGTTGATTTTGTTTCAACTACATGCGTGAACATGCGCCAAGTCAAGCCACTTGAATCATTCAAAGGAGGATACCATCCTATCATACTACAACACAGTCATCTCAACATTCATGAGGGCATCCAAGACAAACCATTATAAGCTCCTAGCTAAGTAAGCATGGCATAAGCAACTATGATCTCTAAGTTGTCATTGCAAACATGTTTCTCTCACAACAAAGCTGAAACAAGCATGATGAGCTAGTCATATTTGCAAAAACAAAATAGATCGAGTTCATACCAGCTTTTCCAGGCTCATTTACTTCATCATATATCGTCATTATTGCCTTTCACTTGCACGACCGAATGATGTGAACAATAATAAGAGTGCTCGTGCATTGGACTAAAGCTGGAATCTACAGGCAAACACAAAGGAGAAGACAAAGTAATATGGCTCTTTGACAGCTAAACAGGTATGCATGCGAGAGCCACTAAACATTAAAACCAATATCTTCTACCTTGACCCAAAGAAAAAGAAAACTATTTACACGGGAAAGCTCCCAACAAGCAAAAGAACAACAAGAAAATCTTTTTGGGTTTTCTCAAACTAGACAGACACACGAAAACAAAACGAGTAAAAGAAAATAAACTAGCATGGATGATACAGTGGAAAAGTGTGAACACCGACGAACAAAGTGAAAGCATAAGAAAGAATGTAAAGTCGGTGAGAACACGTACTCCCCCAAGCTTAGGCTTTTGGCCTAAGTTGGTATACTGCCAAGGAGGGAAATAACTAGCTCCCGGATACTCGGGAGTGGACTGAGGATGCCACTGCTGTGTGAGCTCCACTGGCTCCCACTGACAAACTGGCGTCTGGCACTCGACTGGTGGCTTGGGAACGGGCACCTGTGGTTGGGCTAAGCCCCAATATGCGTAGATGTCTGAGGGCATAGTAATGTACCTGCCTGCATGAAGATTGAACAAAGAAGGAGCAGGCAAAGTAATAGTTTCACGAGTACCCTGACTAAATACCAGGTTATAAATCATCCTTCCACTTATATCTCTATCAAGAAAGTCATGGCGAACCATGCTATCGTAATCTAGATATCTCTTGGGAAGAAGCATCTCTTCTTCCTCCTCCAGTCTAATGGGTATCTCAAAGTGTCTCGCAAGATGGGTAGCATAGATACCTCCATAGACAACACCTTTAGAACGGTTTAGGTTCAACCGTTGAGCTACTATATCGCCCAAGCTATAAGTTTTATCGTCATAAAGGGCTTCGTGCAAGACCGCAAGATCTGGGGAACTAAGTGACCCAGATTTCCCACAGCCAATCATACATTTTTCCACAAATAGTGAGAAGTACCGAAGCACAGGAAAATGAATGCTAGCAGCTCTAGCGCAAGACACTCCTCTCTCCTCTCCTACAACAATTGTATCGATGAAAGCTTCCAAGTCCCATGGACGAGGTTCATGAATATCCCCAACGTAAGGTAATTTGCAAACATTGCAAAAATCTTGGAGTGACATGCACTGGGGGATATCATAAGTTTGAACTCAACAATAGGAGGATTCTTCCTCCGATAGAAGTTAAAGCTTTGTATGGAGATATTAGTGAGGAGGAGGTATTGCAGACACTTATCTTCAACGAAGGCGGTAAGGCCTGCGTTTTCCACCAAGTGATAAAAGTCCTCATAAATTCCAGCGGCGTGTAAGAACACGTCGCTTGGCCACTCGCAAGCTCAAACTTCTGCGACTCAAGGGACTAGATACTTGGGCTTCTTCTCACTCCCATAATCCTTGGGGTCACGGCTTGAAGAGCCTCTTAAGAACCTCCTCATCCTTTCCTTTTTCTATCTCTGAAAATTTCTGAAATTTTAGTGATTCTAAGGAAAAGTGAATAAGGCCCAACGAAACTCGTAGCAACTACTCCAACCAGCGCCTAGAGGCCATATTACGCATCAAAACTACTTGGGACCAGCTAAAATCAGCATGCAAAGCTCAAGAACATGGTCACCAAGGCAGCAAAAATATGCGGAGTACAAGGCACTAGAGAAAAAACTAATTGGACCAATGGAGGAGTCACTTACCAAGGAGTAATTTCCGCAAAATAGTTTGGAGAATGGTGCTTTGAGCAAAGAGATCGAAAATCCTAGCAAGAGGAGCAAGAACACGGGTTTGAGCTGCGAAACAATTTTTTCTGGAGGTAGGAGAAGGAGATAGGAGCAAGAATGAGTGGAGGGGGTGCCCTTGGGCCCCACAAGCCTGGGTGGTGCGGCCAAGGGGGTGCCCGCGCTGTCAGGGCTTGTGGCCCACTGGTGCAGCCCCCAGACAAGCTCTTTGTCTCAAAAAATTTCAAAAATTCCAGAAAAATCATACTTGATTTTTAGGAAGTTCGGAGAACTTTTATTTTCTGGGTACTTTTCCACCGGACGCTAAAACAGAAAACAGGGAAAACTAAACTAAATCTATCATTTTTCTTCTAAGCAACCGAAGGTGAAAGCTTGGAACAGAGGTTCGTGACTCCTCGATTCATCCATCTCATGGTCATCGAAAGAAATCCGTCAGTGAGGTTGATCAAGTCTCCTTGACAAAAAAATTTGAATCGCAAAAGAGAACGGAGAATTCTCGAATAGACACTAGGTCACCTCAATGGGGATATGTATTTCCCTAACAAGCAAATCATACTTCATCTTGACACGAGAAATAGGGCATTCAAAGCTCCCAATAAGAATCGATGAAGTTTTTTCGATAGCATTGATGCAATGTAATCGATATTGTTTCTTCGGAAAGTGCACCGTATGCTCATTACCGTTGACATGGAAAGTGACATTGCCTTTGTTGCAATCTATAATAGCCCCTGCAGTGTTTAAAAAGGGTCTTCCGAGGATGACTGATACGTCTCAAACGTATCTATAATTTTTGATGGTTTCATGCTGTTATCTTGTCATCTTTGGATGTTTTATGTACCTTTTATATCTTTTTTGGGACTAACTTATTAATTCAGTGCCAAGTGCCAGTTCCTGTTTTTCTGTGTTTTTGGCTCTTTTCAGATCTGATTTTGGAACGGAGTCCAAACGGAATAAAATCCCCGAAATGATTTTTTCCCGAACGGAAGAAGATCAGGGGGCCTGTGGGCCAAGCCAGGAGGGCTGCAGGGAGACCACAAGCCCCCACTCCGCAACCAGGGGGAGGCGGCGGTGGCAGGGCTTGTTGCCTCCCTGGCGCCCCCTGACCTAGATCTTTGGCCTATATATTACCTAAAATACAGGAAAAAATCAGGGGAGCCTCGAAAATACTTTTCCGCCGCCGCAAGCTTCCGTTTCTACGAGATCTCATCTGGAGACCCTTCCCGGCGACCTGCCGGAGGGGGCTTTGGAGTTGGAGGGCTTCTTCATCATCATCATCGCCCCTCCAATGACTCGTGAGTAGTTCACTTCAGACCTACGGGTCCGTAGTTAGTAGATAGATGGCTTCTTCTCTCTCTTCACTACAAGAAAATGCTCAATTATGACCAAAAATAATGACGGTGGTTTAATTGGTCATTGATCCATGACCAAAATTCCGAAATTAGTCATGACAAGTCTAAGAGGGTCCAAAGCCCATAATGTTATGACCTTTTGTGTCCATTAGGTCATGATACTATTGCACAAATTGGTCATTGAGTGCTACCGGTTGAAAATAAAGAAGAGAAAAAATGATAGAGGTGTGTTGGATGAGGGGAGGTTTTTGAAGCGTTGGATTTAGGAGGACTGGATGGCCAGGATCTATTTTAGGGGAGTGATCCGTGGCCTTGCATGTGATAGGCTGGCTGCCCAAAGTGAAAAGAAACAAGAAAAAAGTGAAAGACAATCTCTCTCATTGGCGATCCCCATCTCTCTCTCCCCCACGACCACATCTCTCTTGGCGATCCCCATCTCTCTCTCCCCCACGACCTATGGCGGCCGATCTTCCCCTCGGCCCAGATCCAGCGGCAATCAGTGGCTCCCAGCACACAGCCGTGATCACCTCCCTCTGCCCCCTCCTCCCCTCGGCCCGCATCACTTCCTCCCACTATGGTTTCAGTGGTGGGGTGGACCTCGTCGCCAGCGGCCTCGTGCTCATGTGATGCTAGTCATAGAGGTATTAACACATTGGTACCACAACCTTGGCTCATTCTGTGTATACTATATATTATACAAAAAATGGAAGAGTAAAAAAGGTTAGGACATGTGTAAAATGTATAAATACATATATGATGTTTGTCTGAACATATATGTTTGTATATATTTCCCTATTTATAGAAAAGTTCACTGTAGTGTTTTTAATATACAATGATCTTATTTAAATATAAGAAGAACATTTGTTAAATATACAATGTGTTTTTTCGTGTTATAAAAAGTTCTTCATATATTATTAAACATTTTTACGTATACAATATATATATGTGTGTGTGTAATGTTTTCTATGTACAATACACACGCTCTGTATGGTCCAAAGAAAAGATAAAAGAGACATGAAAAAAAACATTAACAGAAAAATAAACCCGATACGAGCCTAAATAAACAATAGGAGAAAACATAGACCATGACACGCACGACGAGAAAGAAAATTTATAGTCGTGAGGGCGGGGAGACAAAAATTTCGAAGGCTCCACATTTAACCCTAGGTCCCGTTCCCCATTTCCCATCTCCCGTACAAACCATCAGCCGCCGCCAGTTCACCTATCCTTCTCGCGTTGCTCCGAGTCGTCAGCGGCGCCGCCGGCGCTAAACCTGTAAACCACCTCGCGTCGGGCCCCTCCTCGTCTATGCCGAGCCAGGTGCCTCCGAATCTATCCCACGCTGGCCCCTCCCCGTCTTCTCACGCCATGCGTGTCTCGATTCAGATCACACCCTGAGATACGGTGGCCCAGTGCCACCTCTCGAGCTGAGGCGGTGGCGGCAGTACCGACTGTCGGATTTCAACGTCCCTGAAGTCGCCGGTGAATCGCACGGATCCAGCTTCATTAGGCAGCGGGCACAGATCCAGCTCCATCCAGCGGTAAGCCAACCTGAGTGAGGGATTACCATCCCCCCACACTCTTGCTCCATCCAGCGGTAAGCCAACGTGAGTGAGGGATTACCCAGCCCCCCACACTCTTCTACTCATCTAGTTGTTCGTTTGGTTTGAGTTATTAAACACTTTCTTATTTGGGTAGGGGGATCTACAGGTCAATCTCGTATGGATGCATGGTCAACGGCAAGGTGGAGCACAACACGAACATGTCCTTCACACTTGACGACGGCACCGGCCGCACCGATTTCATTAGATGGTGAGTGCAGCTCAGCAAATGGATTGCTTGTACTTGAGTTCCGGATGTATATTAAAGGGTACATTTTTACACCTTTTTTGGATCCATTGATGGATGTTGACTGTGGGATTTGTCCAATGCCGCAACTTCAATCTTCACTAGATGGAATTTTTGTTGGCTGTTAATACGACAGTGCAAGAAATCCAATAATGGGAAATAAATGTGAAGGTTCTTAACCATCTTCAATTAATTCAGTAATTGAGTTCCAAGTTAAACGTGGTAAAATGAACATGGAAGAGAATCAACTTTGCTTCATCAAAAGAACTTCTCGTACATGCTTCAGCGAGGTTGTCAACAATATTTTCTACATAATTTTCAATGTCACTTTCATTTTCTTTGTCCACAGCAGCATCATTACGACCAATCCTATCGAGAGAACGGATCCATTCCTTTTGTGGAGGAAGGATGGGTTCTTCTTTTTCAGTCATCCATTCATCATCAGAAGAAACATCATCAATGTCATATTCCACAACTTGTCTTTGCCTTCTGCATTGTCTGCTCATCAGTTTCGAATTGTACATGACAAAAACAAAAACATTCATCTTATCTTGGTGCAGACGATTTCTTCTCTTTGAATGAACCTACACAGGTTTGAGAAGTTAGCATTAGTACATGTATTATATAATATCCCTGGACTAGAGAATGCATGACAATGACATTGATTCTTACTTGCTCAAATGCACTCCAGTTCCGCTCACAACCCGACAAACTACAAGTTAAGCTCAATACTCTAATTGCAAACTTCTACAACTCAGGGCAATCATCTCCATACGAATCCCACCAATCAGCTGGCTTTTTTTAGTTCTTGTCATAATAGATGATTGCATTCCAAATAGGCCATCAACATTGCTAAATGAATCAATCTGCCGATCTATCTTGACTCTTTCATCTAAATCTGGAACCATCTTTTCAAGACAAGTGTACAGGCCACGTTTTACTTCAACAGGCTTGAAGTTATCACCATAGTGGCATTGTGGATTCAAGTAATATGCAGGAGCATGCATAGGTCTATGAAGCTGTGTATGCCATCTTTCATCAATTATATTAAATATTGGAGTGTAGCTCATGAAAAATAAATAAACGGTCAAACTGAACTACAATAAGATTATTAAGATAGCATATCTATAAAGCTACAATTATGAATTACTAAGTCAGTACAGTAGCGTACCTTTTCTTCATATTATTAAAATTTTGTTTTATTTTATTTTTCGCTGAGGGTCTGGACTAGCTCGCCATTCCGGACGACCCCACGACTTGAAGCGCGATTCACCAGCGATCATGCTGTATGCGACCCTTTAAACGACTTGGGTCGTATTGCCTTATGTAGAATCTCAGAATCGTAATATTTTAAGACTAAAATCTAGATTTTGACAACCTTGATCTGGACAGTTTAAGTGTAGTCCTAATCTGGACTAAGGTTGAACAACAGTAGTATCGCAATGTTTTTTTTCACTGCACAACACTATCTAAACAAAATGCAGATTTTGACAGGGTGTAATGAGATTTATCTTTTCCCTTGTACCTTGAGATGAATTCTACTTTTCAGTTTATGATTATTTCGATGTACAAAAATGCTTAACAGTATGCCATATTAGTTGCACTTATTACTCCAGCTTGTATCGAGTATATATATAGTTCTGTTGTACCTTCCAAATATGAGCTATCATTGTAGCACAAATGGAGTTTCATTAATTTTTTTCCGAATAGTCTTGCTTTGCTTCATCATCTCCTTTTTTCCAGATAATGCAGATGATTTTGTTAATTTATGTGATCTTCTACAACCTTTCCTTCCGCAACCTCAGTATTGGCGCCCGCCTCTTCCTCGGTTTAGGTGAATCCTTGGTCTCCTCTCTCTTTCTCTCCCTGATGGTTCAGCCATCAAGTCGTGGGTAACTAGATAAATCATGTGTTATTGGTGCTATTAGATATAACAGCCGAATATGTGAAAATAAGATAAATGCGCACAGGCCCATCTAGGTGCCCCCCAGCCTCTAGTACATGCAAACATACGCGTAGTCAGAGCTCAATAAACTACCACTCCTGGAGGATGAAATAGTTTTAATTTATTTATTACTTGTACATTGTGATATTTGATTATTTTGTATGCTTTCTTATGTTTGATTATTTCAATTACCAGGATGATCTGAAGCACCTAGAAGAAGTAGAGGACAAGTTGGGAAGAGGGTACAAGAAGCTACGTTTAAGATTGATGTTATGTGTGATCAATAAAAACTTGTGTTTCTCATCCAATCTTTGTCGAACTATGTTGATGTGTGATTATGCACTTGTTGGGCCCTTTTACTATAGACCTGCACTTGTAGAACTATTTTGTTGTGCACTTGTTGGTCCTTAAATCTTTAGGTGTAGAGGAGTCAATAGATGATGTATTGTAATTCATGTGATGTGCTATTGAAATGAAATATATAGAACTAATTTGCAATCTTTTATTCTTTTGTACTTGTTTTTCAATGGGCCTATCTTGAGATATACATGCTTTTGGCAAAATAATGCATCACTCAAAACAATTTAGACATTTTTAATAATAAAATAGTATTGGTGGAGGCCCATGTAGACAAGATTATTGAATTGGGCTATGAAATTTATGATGATTCCATTTGGTCACTAGCAATGCCATGTCAGCACAGCCACACCAGATCCTACGTGGCTCACACAAATCGGTAATGACCAAAACAAAATTTTGGTCAATAGAACTCTATGACCAAAATTTTAGAAAGGTCAAGTTTGTTCATTCTTGACGACCAACTGTTGACCTTGTAAATTTGGTCAAAAAAAGGTCAATAAACAACAACAATGACGAATCAATAACCAATATAGGGAGTCATAATTGACCTTATTTCTTGTAGTGCTTGGATCTTCAATACAAAGTTCTCCGTGATCTTCATGGAGATCTATCTGATGTAATCTTCTTTGGCGGTGTGTTTGTCGAGATCCGATGAATTGTGGATTTGTGATCAGATTATCTATGATATATATTTGAGTCTTTGCTGATTTCTTATATGCATGATTCGATATCCTTGTAAGTCTCTCAGAGTCTTGGGTTTTGTTGGGCCAACTAGATCTATGATTCTTGCAATGGGAGAAGTGCTTGATTTTGGGTTCTTACCATGTGGTGACCTTTCCCAATGACAGTAGGGGCAGCAAGGCACACATTGAGTGGTTGCCATCAAGGGTAACAAGGTGGACTCTGTCGTTGATATGAGATTGTCCATCTACATCATGTCATCTTGCTTAAGGCGTCACTTTGTTCTTTTGGACTTAATACACTAGATGCATGCTGGATAGCGGTCGACGTGTGGAGTAATAGTAGTAGATGCAGAAAGTATCGGTCTACTTGTTTTGGACGTGATGCCTATAGATATAATCATTGCCATAGATGACATCACGACTTTGCGCGGTTCTATCAATTGCTCGACAATAATTTGTTCACCCACCGTCTACTTGCTTTCATGAGAGAAGCCACTAGTAAACACTACGGCCCCCGGGTCTATTCACATCTATCGTTTACACCTCCGCTTTTACTTTGCTTTGTTACTTTGTTGCTTTCAGTTCTCACTTGGCGAACAATCTATAAGGGATTGACAACCCCTTCATAGCGTTGGGAGCAGGTTCTTTGTGTATGTGCAGGCTCTTGTGATACTCCTTCACTGGATCAATACCTTGGTTCTCAAACTGAGGGAAATACTTACCATCGCTGCGCTACATCACCCTTTCAGCTTCGAGGGAACACCAACGCAAGGCTCCAAGGCCATGGGGGAAATCCTTCGCATATTTGCCTAGGAAGTCCCTTAACGCGTAGCCGTAGCAGAAGGATTCCTGGTGCCGTCGACACACCTATTTCTGGCGCCATTGGAAGGTCTTTTGTTGTTGCAGTAGGAGAAGTATTCCTGACGCCGTTGCTGGGGAAGGAGAGATCAAGATCTATCCAAGTAGGTCTCACAAACTCATCTCCTGCATTTACTTTTTTGCCAGTTGCCTCTCGTTTTCCTCTCCCCCACTTCACATTTGCCATTTTCATTTGCCTTTCTCCTTTGCGGTTTTCTTTTGCCTTTTGCCGTTTCCTTTGCCGGTTTTCTTGCTTTCTTGTGTGCTTGTTTGTTTGTTGAAGTCATCATGGCTGAAAACACCAAACTTTGCGACTTCTCGAGCACTAATAATAATGATTTTATTAGTACTCCGATTGCTCCCGCCACTAGTGCGGAATCGTATGAAATCAACGCAGCTTTGCGGAATCTTGTTATGAAAGAGAAATTCTCTGGCCTTCCTAGTGAAGATGCCACATCCCATCTCAATACCTTCATTGAGCTTTGTGATATGCAAAAGAAAAGAGATGTGGATAATGACGTGATTAAGTTGAAACTTTTTCCTTTCTCGTTGCGAGATCGCGCAAAAACTTGGTTTTCTTCTTTGCCTAAAAATAGTATCAATTCTTGGGATAAGTGCAAAGATGCTTATATATCCAAGTGTTTTCTGCCGACTAAGATCATCTCCTTACGTAACGATATCATGAATTTCAAGCAACTTGATCATGAACACGTTGCACAATCTTGGGAGAGGATGAAGCTTATGATTAGAAATTGTCCTGCTCATGGCTTGAGTTTGTGGATGATTATACAAATCTTTTACGCTGGCTTTCGCTTCTCACAATATCTTGGACTCCACCTCAGGTGGAACCATGGAAATCACGTTAGGAGACGCTACAAAACTCCTAGACAATATCATGGCCAACTACTCTCAGTGGCACACTGAAAGGTCACCTCCTAGCAAAAAGGTACACGCTATAGAAGAGATTAACTTGCTGAGTGCTAAGATGGACGAGTTGATGAATTTGGTTGCTAGTAGAAACACTACTGTAGATCCTAATGACATGCCACTATCTTCCTTGATTGAGAGTAGCAACGCTAGTTTGGACGTGAATTTTCTTGGTAGGAACAATTTTGGCAACAACAATGCTTTTAGAGGAAACTATGTTCCTAGGCCTTTTCCTAGTAACTCCTTTAACAATTATGGCAATTCCTACAACAACACTTAAGGAAATCGCAACAAATTACCCTCTGATTTAGAGAGTAATATCAAAGAGTTCATCAACTCTCAAAAGATTTTCAATTCGTCCATAGAGGAAAAACTACCCAAAATAGACGATTTGGCTAAGAGCGTTGATAGGATGTCTTGTGATATTGATGCTTTGAAAGTTAGATACGCTCCTCCCAAGGTCAACTTGGATGAAACTTTGAAAGCTATGCGTGTCTCCATGAATGAGAGCAAAGAAAGAACCAGCCAAATTCGTGCTAGGCATGAATGGTTTAAAAGGGTGCGTTCTAGTGATGCAAATCATGAAGATCTTAAAGTGCTTGGTGTGTCTCCTCTTGAATCTTTGTTTTCGCGTGTCAAACCTATTTATGGAGGGGCTGGATATGAATCCACTTTGGTTGAAAAACGCCCCCATGATTCCGAGTCCACCTATCTTGATGATAAAGGTGTGGAGAGTGGAGTAGAAGAAGTCAAAATTTTAGGTAGTACTGAAACTCCCACTTTGGATTTCAAGGAATTCTATTATGATAATTGCTCCTTGTTTGAATGCATTTCTTTGATGCAATCCATTGCAAACTCTCCACACGCTTATAGCCAAAGCAAAGCCTTTACCACACATATCATAGATGCTATGATGAAATCTCTTGAAGAGAAGCTCGAACTAGAAGTCTCTATACCTAGAAAACTTCATGATAAGTGGGAACCTACTATCAAAATCAAGATCAAAAACTATGAGTGCAATGCTTTGTGTGATTTGGGTGCTAGTGTTTCCGTGATTCCAAAGTCTTTATGTGATATTCTTGGTTTTCATGAGATTGAAGGTGTTCTCTTAATTTGCATCTTGCGGATTCTACTGTCAAGAAACCCATGGGAAGGATCGATGATGTTCTTATTGTTGCAAATAAGAACTATGTACCCGTGGATTTAATTGTACTTGACATAGATTGCAATCCTTCATGTCCCATTATTCTTGGTAGACCATTCCTAAGGACTATTGGTGCTATCATCGATATGAAGGAAGGGAATATTAGATTTCAATTTCCTTTAAAGAAGGGCATGGAGCACTTTCCTAGAAAGAAAATAAGATTGCCTTATGAATCTATGATGAGGAATACTTATGGTTTGAGCACCAAAGATGACTATACGTGATTCCATCACCTTTCGCCTAGCTAAGGGCGTTAAACAAAAGCGCTTGTTGGGAGGCAACCCAACGAATCTATCCTTTTTATTTCTGTTTTGTGTTTTCCACACTTTCCTAGTTCTGTTATGATTGTGTTTTTTGTGTTTCTTTTTGTGTTTGTGCCAAGCAAAACCGTTATGATTAGTCTTGGGGATGATCGTTTGGTCATGCTGGAAAAGACATAAAATTTCTGCTCACGAAAAGAATTTGGATTTTTTATATGTAAGAGCTTTTGAGTTGATTCGTTTTGCTACTGATTGCTACGCAAATTCTCCAGGCTGTCGTAAGTTTTCAGAATTTTTGAAGTACCAGAAGTATACGAAATATACAGATTGCTACAGACTGGTCTGTTGTTAACAGATTCTGTTTTTGTTGTGTTGGTTGCTTATTTTGATGAAACTATGGATAGTATCGGGGGGTATTAGCCATGGAAGATTGAAAATACAGTAATCCAACATCAACATAAGTAGAATATAAGTTTTCTATAGTACCTAAGGAAGTGGTGGTTTGCTTTCTCATAATAATGTTATCACGAGTTTCTGTTTAAGTTTCGTGTTGTGAAGTTTTCAAGTTTTAGGTGAAGTTCTTATGTACAAAGAGATAAAGAGTGGCAAGAGCTCAAGCTTGGGGATGCCCAAGGCACCCCAAGAGATTCAAGGATGCCGTAAAATCCTAAGCTTGGGGATGCCCCGGGAAGGCATCCCCTCTCTCGTCTTCAATCCATCGGTAACGTTACTTGGGGCTATATTTTTATTCACCACATGTTATGTGTTTTTGCTTGGAGCGTCTTGTATCGTAGGAGTCTTTTATTTTTTTTGTGTTACAATCATCCTTGCTGCACACCTAGAGAGAGAGACATGCACTAACCATGATTTTGTCGAGCTTTACTTATATCTTTTGGTAGACAATTCTGCTCACATGTGCTTCACTTATATCTTTTGGTAGACAATTCTGCTCACATGTGCTTCACTTATATCTTTTGAGCTAGATACTTTTGCTCTATGTGCTTCACTTATATCTTTTAGAGCGCAGCGGTGCGTGGCTTGGTAGTTGATCTATGCTTTGAAAGTAGTCTCCAAAGGGGTACTTATCCAAAGGGATACGAAAACTTCCACCTTCATGTGCATTGAATAGTTAGAGAAGTTTGATTCATCTCAATTAGTTTTGAGTTGTGGTTATGGTAATATTGAAGTCATGCTAGTAAGGTGTTGTGGATCTAGAAGTACTTGTGTTGAAGTTAGTGATTCCCGTAGCATGCACGTATGGTGAACCACTAGGTGATGAAATCTGAGCATGACTAGTCTATTGATTGTCATCCTTTGCGTGGCGGTCGGGATCGCGCGATGGTTTATACCTACCAACCCTTCCCCTAGGAGTATGCGTTGAATGCTTTGTTTCGATTACTAATAAAACTTTTGCAACAATTATATGAGTTCTTCATGACTAATGTTGAGTCCATGGTTTAGATGCACTTTCACCTGCCACCATCACTATCTTCTTAGTGTCGTGCAACTTTCGCCGGTGCACAAAACCCACCATTAGCCTCCCTCAAAACAGCCACCATACCTACCTACTATGGATTTTTCAAAGTCATTCCGAGATATATTGCCATGCAACTACCACCATGACATGTGACACCAGGTCTACATTGCCATTGCATGATCATAAGACAGATAGCATGATGTTTCCATTAATGTCTATGTCATGCTAGATCATTGTCACGGTACACTACCGAAGGCATTCCATATAGAGTCATTGTTGCTCTAAGTTTCGAGTTGAAAGTGTGATGATCATCATTAATGGAGCATTGTCCCATGTGAGGAAATAAAAGAGGCCAAAGAAGCCCACCAAAAAAAAGAGGCCAAAGAGCCCACCAAAAAAATGAGAGAAAACGAGAGAAGGGACAATGCTACCACCTTTTCCACACTTGTGCATATTAAGCACCATGATATTCATGATTGAGAGTCTCTCGTTTTGTCACCACCATATATCTAGTGGGAAATTTTCATTATATAACTTGGCTTGTATATTCCAATGATAGGCTTCCTCAAAATTGCCTTAGGACTTCGTGAGCAAGCAAGTTGGATGCACACCCACTAGTTTTCTTTAAGAGCTTTCACTTACTCGTAGCTCTAGTGCATCGTTTGTATGGCAATCCCTACTCATTCACATTGATATCTATTGATGAGCATCTCCACAGCTCATTCGTTTGCGTGAGAGTTGAAAAGGTTTGAGAAAGTAAAGGTGTGAAACAATTACTTGGCCAGTACCGGGGCTGTGCATGATTTAAATTCGTTGTGCAATGATGGTAGAGCATAGCCAGACTATATGCTTTTGTAGGGGATACTTTCCTTTGGCCTTGTTATTTTGAAAGTTCATGATTACCTTGCTAGTTTGCTTGAATTATTATTGTTTCCACGTCAATAGAAAACTATTGTTTTGAATCAATTGGATCTGAACATTCACGTCACATAAGAGGAGTTACAAAGGACATCTATGCTAGGTAGCATGAAAGCATAAAAAATTAATTCTTTATCACTTCCCTACTCGAGGACGAGCAGGAGTTAAGCTTGGGGATGCTTGATACGTCTCAAACGTATCTATAATTTTTTTCTGGTTTCATGCTGTTAACTTGTCATCTTTGGATGTTTTATGTACCTTTTATATCTTTTTTGGGACTAACTTATTAATTCAGTGCCAAGTGCGAGTTCCAGTTTTTCTGTGTTTTTGGCTCTTTTCAGATCTGATTTTGGAACGGAGTCCAAACGGAATAAAATACCCGAAATGATTTTTTCCCGAATGGAAGAAGATCAGGAGGCCTGTGGGCCAAGCCAAGAGGGCTGCAGGGAGCCCACAAGCCCCCACTCCGCCACCAGGGGGAGGCAGCGGTGGCAGGGCTTGTGGCCTCCCTGGCGCCCCCCTGACCTAGATCTTTGGCCTATATATTCCCTAAAATACAGCAAAAAATCAGGGGAGCCCCGAAAATACTTTTCCGCCGCCGCAAGCTTCCGTTTCCGTGAGATCTCATCTGGAGACCCTTCCTGGCGCCCTGCCGGAGGGGACTTTGGAGTTGGAGGGCTTCTTCATCATCATCATCGCCCTTCCAATGACTCATGAGTAGTTCACTTCAGACCACGGGTCCGTAGTTAGTATCTAGATGGCTTCTTCTCTCTCTTGGATCTTCAATACAAAGTTCTCCATGATTTTCATGGAGATCTATCCGATGTAATCTTCTTTGGCGGTGTGTTTGTCGAGATCTGATGAATTCTGGATTTGTGATCAGATTATCTATGATATATATTTGAGTCTTTGCTGATTTCTTAAATGCATGATTTGATATCCTTGTAAGTCTCTCCGAGTCTTGGGTTTTGTTTGGCCAACTAGATCTACGATTCTTGCAATGGGAGAAGTGCTTGGTTTTGGGTTCTTACCATGTGGTGACCTTTCCCAGTGACAGTAGGGGCAGCAAGGCACACATTGAGTGGTTGCCATCAAGGGTAACAAGGTGGGCTCTGTCGTTGATATGCCATTGTCCATCTACATCATGTCATCTTGCTTAAGGCGTTACTCTATTCTTTTGGACTTAATACACTAGATGCATGGTGGATAGCGGTCGACATGTGGAGTAATAGTAGTAGATGCAGAAAGTACCGGTCTACTTGTTTTGGACGTGATGCCTATAGATATAATCATTGCCATAGATGACGTCACGACTTTGCGCGGTTCTATAAATTGCTCGACAGTAATTTGTTCACCCACCGTCTACTTTCTTTCATGAGAGAAGCCACTAGTAAACACTACGGCCCCGGGTCTATTCACATCTATCGTTTACACCTCCGATTTTACTTTGCTTTGTTACTTTGTTGCTTTCAATTCTCACTTGGCGAACAATCTATAAGGGATTGACAACCCCTTCATAGCTTTGGGAGCAGGTTCTTTGTGTTTGTGCAGGCTCTTGTGATACTCCTTCACTGGATCGATACCTTGGTTCTCAAACTGAGGGAAATACTTACCATCGCTGCGCTACATCACCCTTTCCGCTTCGAGGGAACACCAACGCAAGGCTCCAAGGCCACGGGGGAAATCCTTCGCATATTTGCCTAGGAAGTCCCTTAAGGCGTAGCCGTAGCAAAAGGGTTCCTGGTGCCGTCGACACACCTATTTCTGGCTCCATTGGAAGGTCTTTTGTTGCAGTAGCAAAGACTGCCATGGCATCGTCCACGGGAATAACCAAGATAACAAACTCTATTAAGATAGTGACATTAGCAACCACAACAGGCACATCCTCGCAAATGCCGATAGGGAAGACAGTTGATTTGTCGGCCATTTGCACAGAGATTTCAGTGGGTGTCAACTTATCCAGTTCGAGTCTACGATAAAGAGAGAGAGGCATAACACTAACACCGGCTCCAAGGTCGTATAAAGCAGTTCTAACGTAGTTACCTTTAATGGAGCAAGGTATAGTGGGCACACCGGGATCACCTAGTTTCTTAGGAGTTCCACCCTTGAAGGTATAGTTAGCAAGCATGGTGGAAATCTCAACCTCAGGTATCCTCCTCTTATTAGTCACAATATCTTTCATGTACTTAGCATACGGAGACATTTTGAGCATATCTGTCAAATGCATTTGCAGAAAGACACATCTGATCATTTCAACGAATCGCTCAAAATCCTCATCATCCTTTTTCTTGGATGGTTGGGGAGGAAAGGGCATGGGTTTCTTTACCATGCTTCCTAGCAGCAAAGTCATTCTTATCGTATCTTCTATTCCTAGGCTGTGGGTTATCAACATCAACAGGTTCAATCTCCACATCCTTATCATTGCTAGGTTGAGCATCAACATGAACATCACTAATGATATCATCATTAGGCTCATGTTCATCACCAGATTGTGTTTCAGCATCACAAACAGAGGCATCGTTTGGACTCTCAGGTGTAGCTGCAACATGATTGCTAGGGTGCAAGTTCCTATCATCTTTCTTCTTCTTTCTAGGATGACTAGGTGCATCAGTGCTAACTCCTTGAGATTCTTGTTCAATTCTCTTCGGATGACCCTCAGGATACAAAGGTTCCTGGGTCATTCTACCGCCTCTAGTAACGATTCTGACAAAATTGTCATTCAACTCGTTGAGCAAGTCATTCTGAGCTTTAAGTACTTGTTCTACTTGAGTAGTAACCATAGAGGCATGTTTACTCAGGAGGTTAAGATCATTGACATTTCTGTCCACACAAGCACTTAAATGACTAAGCATACGAGCATTTTGTTCCAATTGTCTCCTAACATAATTATTGAAACTTTGTTGTTAGGCAATGAAGTTACCAAATTCATCCATGCATAGGCTAGCATGTTTATCAAAAGGAATATCACTCTCATCAAGCCTACGCATAGAGTATACTTCTACTACCTGTATCGGGTTATCAAAACCATGGATCTCTTCGATAGGTGGTAGATTTTTGACATCTTCAGATTTAATGCCTTTCTCTCGCATAGATTTCTTAGCTTCTTGCATATCTTCAGGACTGAGGAATAGAATACCTCTGTTCTCCAGAGTTGGCTTAGGAGGTGGTTCGGGAATAGTCCAAGCATTCTCATTGCACAAGATTTTATTCAGTAGAGTCTCAGCTTGTTCTACGGTTAGTTCCCTAAAAACACAATCGGCACAACTATCTATGTGGTCTTTGGAAGCATCGGTAAGTCCATTACAGAAGATATCAAGTATTTCATTCTTCTCAAGAGGGTGATCAGGCAAAGCATTCAGTAGCTGGATGAGCCTCCCCTAAGCTTGTGGGAGACTCTCTTCTTCAGCTTGAGCAAAGTTGTATATTTCCTGCAAGGCAGCTTGCTTCTTATGGGCAGGGAAATAATTTTCAGAGTAGTAGACCATATCCTGGGGGCTACGCACACAACCAGGAGCAAGAGAAGTGAACCAAGTCTTAGCATCATCATTTAGCGAGAAAGGAAACAGCTTGAGGATATAGTAGTGGCATATCTTTTCCTCACTAGTGAATAGGGTGGCTATATCGTGCAGTTTGGTAAGATGGGCTACAACCGTTTCAGACTCATAACCGTGAAAAGGATCAGATTCGACCAGAGTGATTAACTCAGGGTCGACAGAGAATTCATAATCCATATCGATCACAAAGATAGGCGAAGTAGCAAACTTCGGATCGTATTTCATCCTAGTGTTCAGAGATTTTTCTTTCCACTTGAGCAGTAATTTCTCAACATCATAGCTATCCTTACACGCAAGAAAATCCTCAGCTATCTCTCCCTTCATAACATAACGTTCAGGCATAACAGGCAATTCGGGCATAGTAGCAGGTTCTACTTCAATAGTATTAGCAGTTTTAGAAGTATCATCACATCTAGCAGCAACTCTAGCAATTTGTGCATCAAGGAATGCACCTAGTGGCAAAGCAGTATCAGGCATAGCATTATCAGGCAAAGTAGTATCAAGCATAGCATCATCAGGCAAAGTAGTATCAAGCATAGCATCATCTGGCAAAGCAGTATCAAGCATAGCATCATCATAAGAATCATGGGCAGCAGAAGTAGCATCATCAAGCACACGCGACATATCAAGATTTCTAGTAGGAGGCGATGTCGCAAACTTACTCATAACAGAAGGTGAATCAAGTGCAGAGCTAGATGGCAGTTCCTTACCTGTCCTCGTAGTTGAGGGCAAGATTTCAGTTCTTGGATCTTTCGGATTTCTCATAGTGACCAGCAGACGTAAATCCCAAGTGACTCAGAAAATATAGCTGTGCTTCCCCGGCAACGACGCCAGAAAAATGTCTTGATGACCCACAAGTATAGTGGATCGCAACAGTTTTCGAGGGTAGAGTATTCAACCCAAATTTATTGATTCAAGTCAAGGGGAAGCGAAAGAATATTCTCAAGTATTAGCAGGTGAGTTGTCAATTCAACCACACCTGAAAGATTAGTGTCTGCAAGCAAAGTATCAGTAGCAAAGTGGTATGATAGCAACGGTGCTAGAAAAAGGTCTGTTGATGGCACGCTATTCCTGACTTGTTGTATCAATGGCGCCAGAAAATAGTATTGCAGCAGGTAACAGCAAAGTAACAAATAACAGCAGTAGTGACAGCAGCAGCAAGTAATAGCAGTAATGACAACAGTAGCAAGTAACAACAGTAGCGGCAATGTAACGTAGCAAGGACCAGTAGTAGAAGACTCGTAGGCATTGGATCGGTGATGGATGAGTATGCCGAATGTGACTCATCATGTAACTGCTATAACACGGAGAGATAAGTAACTAGCTCCCTTTCTTCAATCTAATGTAGGCATGTATTCCGTATGTAGTCATACGTGCTTAGGGAAAAGAACTTGGTGTTGGGGAACGTCGCATGGGAAACAAAAGTTTTCCTACGCGCACGAAGACCTATCATGGTGATGTCCATCTACGAGAGGGGATATTCGATCTATGTACCCTTGTAGACCATACAGCAGAAGCGTTAGTGAACGCGGTTGATGTAGTGGAACGTCTTCACGTCCCTCGATCCGCCCCGCGAACCGTCCCGCGATCAGTCCCACGATCTAGTGCCGAACGGACGGCACCTCCGCGTTCAGCACACGTACAGCTCGACGATGATCTCGGCCTTCTCGATCCAGCAAGAGAGACGGAGAGGTAGATGAGTTCTCCGGCAGCGTGACGGCGCTCCGGAGGTTGGTGGTGATCTTATCTCAGCAGGGCTCCGCCCGAGCTCCGCAGAAATGCGATCTAGAGGTAAAACTGTGGAGATATGTGGTCGGGCTGCCGTGGCAAAGTTGTGTCAAATCAGCCCTAAAACCTCCGTATATATAGGGGGAAGAGGGGGAGCCTTGCCTTGGGGTGCAAGGACTCCCAAGGGGGTCGTCCGAGACAAGGGTGGCAACCCTCCCCTTCCAAACCGAGTCCAACTAGGTTTGGAAGGAGGAGTCCTTCCCCCTTTTCCCACCTCCTCTTTTTCTTCTTTTCTCTTTGATTTTCTTCCTATGGCGCATCGGGCCTTCTTTGGCTGTCCCACCAGCCCACTAAGGGCTGGTGCGCCACCCCCAAGTCCTATGGGCTTCCCCGGGGTGGGTTGCCCCCCCGGTGAACACCAGGAACCCATTCGTCATTCCCGGTAACTCCGAAAACCTTCCAGTAATCAAATGAGGTCATCCTATATATCAATCTTCGTTTCCGGACCATTCCGGAAACCCTCGTGACGTCCGTGATCTCATCCGGGACTCCAAACAACATTCGGTAACCAACCATATAACTCAAATACGCATAAAACAACGTCGAACCTTAAGTGTGCAGACCCTGCGGGTTCGAGAACTATGTAGACATGACCCGAGAGACTCCTTGGTCAATATCCAATAGCGGGACCTGGATGCCCATATTGGATCCTACATATTCTACGAAGATCTTATCGTTTGAACCTCAGTGCCAAGGATTCATATAATCCCGTATGTCATTCCCTTTGTCCTTCGGTATGTTACTTGCCCGAGATTCGATCGTTAGTATCTGCATACCTATTTCAATCTCGTTTACCGGCAAGTCTCTTTACTCGTTCCGTAATACAAGATCCCGCAACTTACACTAAGTCACATTGCTTGGAAGGCTTGTGTGTGATGTTGTATTACCGAGTGGGCCCCGAGATACCTCTCCGTCACACGGAGTGACAAATCGCAGTCTCGATCCATACTAACTCAACGAACACCTTCGGAGATACCTGTAGAGCATCTTTATAGTCACCCAGTTACGTTGCGACGTTTGATACACACAAATTATTCCTCCGGTGTCAGTGAATTATATGATCTCATGGTCATAGGAACACATACTTGACACGCAAAAAACAGTAGCAACAAAATGACATGATCAACATGCTACGTCTATTAGTTTGGGTCTAGTCCATCACGTGATTCTCCTAATGACGTGATCCAGTTATAAGCAACAACACCTTGTTTATAATCAGAAGACACTGACAATCTTTGATCAACTGGCTAGCCAACTAGAGGCTTGCTAGGGACAGCGTTTTGTCTATGTATCCACACATGTAAATAAGTCTTCATTCAATACAATTATAGCATGGATAACAAAAGATTATCTTGATACAGGAATTATAATAATAACTATATTTATTATTGCCTCTAGGGAATAATTCCAACACTTGCATGGGTCCTAATGGAAACTACGGGATATTAAGGTTCTCCTTTTAATAAAGAACTGGACCAACGCATTAACACGTGGTGAATACATGAACTCCTCATACTATGGTCTTCTCCGGGAGTGGTTCCGGCTATTGTCACTCCGGGGTTGCCGGGTCATAACACATTGTAGGTGACTACAACTTGCAAGGTAGGATCTAAAACACAATATATTGGCGACAACATAATAGGTTCAGATATGAAATCATGGCACTCGGGCCCTAGTGACAAGCATTAAGCATGGCAAAGTAATAGCAACATCAATCTCAGAACATAGTGGATACTAGGGATCAATCCCCGTCAAAACTAACTCGATTACATGGTAGATCTCATCCAACTCATCACCGTCCAGCAATCCTACAATGAGATTACTCACGAATGGTGAAGAGCATCATGGAATTGGCGATGGAGGAAGGTTGATGATGACGATGGCGACGATTTCCCCTCTCCGGAGCCCAGAACGGACTCCAGATCTGCCCTCCAGATGAAGAACAGGAGGTGGTGGCGCCTCCGTATCGTAAAACGCGAGGAATCCTTCTCCTGATTTTTTTTCCGGGTGAAACAGAATATATAGAGCTGAGATTAGAAGCGGTGGAGCCTCGTGGGCCCCACAAGCCCTCACTACGCGGCCAGGGGGGTGCCCGCGGCCCCTGGGCTTGTGGCCCACTGGCTCACCTCCTCCGGTGGATCTTTGCGAAGGTATTTTTCATTAATTCCAGAAAAATTCTCCGTAAATTTTCAGGTCATTCCGAGAACTTTTATTTCTGCACAAAAACAACACCATGGCAATTCTATTGAAAACAACGTTAGTCTGGGTTAGTTCCATTCAAATCATGCAAATTAGAGTCCAAAACAAGGGCAAAAGAGTTCGGAAAAGTAGATACGACGGGGAAGTATCACACGACACATGCAAATTTACTTAGAACAACACATATATACCGCATATAGGTAGGTATGGTGGACTCATATGGCGCAACTGGTTTTATGGATTTTGGATGCATAAGCAGTCAGTCCGCTTAGTACAGGTGAAGGCTAGCAAAAGATGGGGAAGCGACCACCTAGAGAGCAATAACGGTAATAATCATGCAGAGCGACGAAGCAACATTGAATCGGGCATGAAAGCGATATTACTATTCCGAAATAAAAAGATCGCCAAGGCTTGATAGACTTCTAGTCAGAAACATGTGTAACCATGTGCCAAGTCAATCCAAAAACACTCCGAAGGGAAATACCACTCTAGTATGCCAAACCATGAACAATGCAATGCATGCTAAACATTTCAATAACACATTATGCACTCCAGCTATTTGAGACTAGTCACAAAGAAAGCATGAACTACTCGGAAAGCATTGTAATCATAGCACTATGTCACTACAAGCTGGTCTCTAGATCATAAGTACAGGCATATGTACAAAAGTAGAAACAAATAGAGTTCATACCGGCTTTCCTTGTTACATTCCTTCCGTCGATCTTTGTCATTATTGCATCGTCACTTGCACGATCGAACGTAGAAAGATATAATCAAGTGCAATTGCAACCATGGACATGAGCTGAACTCTGCAAACAAAGCAAACTAAAGAGAGAAAATAAATCTTTTTGGGTTTTCCAAAGGTTAAATGAAAGCAAAACAAAAGAGAAATATTTTTGTTGTTTTTTAAAGAGAGAACAAAGAAGAACATGCAGAAACTCTGAAAAGATTTACAAAGGATACTACAGATGATACAATGAAAGGGGAGAAGGATACATACTCCCCGAAGCTTAGGCTTTTGGCCTAAGTTGAGCTCGGCTACTACGGGATCCAGGAGCTTGCTCCGGCTCCGTAGTGGTACAGGTGGGTCCAAGAATCATACGAGGCCTCGGGCGCGTACACTGATGCCTTGCTGGCCTCCCAAGGAGAAGGCTCTTCTTCCTCGGGAACAACCTCCTCCATGGGGTTGTGGAACTGCTGCTGGATCACCAAATCGTCCAGCTCAGTCGAGGTGAAAGACCACCCGTTCCTGCTAGTATAATCAAACAAAAGTGGTGCAGGTAGACGGATCTCGCGAGTAGTAAGCTCGCCAAACCTCATAATATAAACAAGGTTACCAAACTCGGAAGTCCTAGTAACAAACTCATGCCTCTTCATAGCGGTAAGATCAAAGTTTATGTATGGAAAAGGCACATAATCCTCACGTACAGTGCGCCCAAGGTGCTCAAGGATATGCATAGCATAAATGCCACCAAAATGAGGCCCTTTGTCGTTGTTAGCGATGAGGCGACGAGCAATCAAAGCACCAATATTATACGTGTTATCTCCTAAGAGGGTGGCTGCCAAGATAGCAAGATCCGGAGCCGAAATGTTGCTCATGTTGTCACGAGCTAACACCCCTCGAGCAATATAGTATGTGAAATACCTGATGTGAGGAAACAAGATGCTCGAGATTTTTCCCCAGTGAAGTTCTCACGGGTGTATTGCAAAGGGAAGCGGATAGGGATTTCAGCTTGTATGGTTGAACGTTCATTTTCCTCGTCTTCCAGACATTCCGCACACCTATAATATTACAAAATTCTACCAGAGACATGGTAAAAACATTCTCATATAATCTGAATTCAATCATGGAAGTTTTATCATTATATCTAAACCAGTTGACAAAATAATATGTGAGTTTTGGATACTGTTGCACACGTCGTGTCACGAGGTGTGTCAAACATGCAACTGCATAGAGGTTATCAAACTCATTCATAATACCTGCCGCCATAATAAAATCTGAACACGGGTATGCCATGGCACGTGTTGTGTCCGTCTTGTGGAACAACTCTGGTGGCTCGATATCATCATTGTAACTTGTCCTCACAGTAGAGGATGAAGCTGCAGCTCTAGTTAATCTATCGGTAGGCTCGGGTCTCTCTTCCCAAGCCATCCCTTTGGCTTTCCAAACAAGCTCATTTCTGAAATTTTTGGTTCATCACAAAAATGGAGGTTTAAACAAAAATGAGTTGGAGCAAACTATTCTACTCACTCCCCTTATACATAAGCTTGCATCAAAACTTCAAAAATAAATTTCTAAACATGCATGCAAGCTAATATGAACAGCAGCAAGAGCTCCTAAATACTCACAAATAAGACCACGAGTCAAAATTTTAATTGGAGGAGTGGAGGAGTCACATACCAAGGAGAAAATGCTCAAATTCTCAATGCAAATGATGGGTTTTAGAGAGATATCGGAATTTGCCACCAAGAACAACAAGAACTCGAGCTCCAGCAGAAAAATCGAGATTTTTGCAGTGAGGGAGAGAGAATGGAGGAAGAAGTACCTGGAAAGGGGCCCACACGACCTGTGGGCGCGGCCATGGGGCAGGCCGCGCTAGCTGGCCGCCTGGACACATGATGGCCCCCCTTGGTTGGCCCCAGGTGCCCCTGCGTCACTTTTTCAATGGAAATTTTATTTTGAATTTTCTCGATTTTTTCTGAAAACTGCACTTTTGATTTTTTTTGAAATACTAAAAGCTGCAAAACTTCCGGTAAGCTCCAAACAATAGTTAAACATATGAAGTTTCAAAAATATTAAACTTTGGCACAACATGGAGGAAGAAAGATAGAGGAAATGAAAACATAACAAGCTTCTCTTTTTACTGATATAAAACATATTTGTTAGCAAGGTGGATCAAGTCTTACTACCAAACAGGTGTTTTATTGAGCAAAAAAGTTTCATTTCACATAAAGCAATCATGGTACCTTTATTTCAATGGAAATTGTCCCCACCATAATGTTTTGTATTTGTGGTGCACATGTAGAGGACAATCCCACTCTCCAACCTTCACGGTCTCAATATTCTCAACAGAAATAAGGCCATGCCTTTTATAAATCTTCTTCGGAAAAATACCGTGTGCTTCTTCTCATTAACATTGAAAGTCACCTTTCCTTTATTGCAATCAAGAATAGCACCTGCGGTGTTAAGAAAAGGTCTACCAAGAATAATAGACATGCTCCCATCCTCGGGCATGTCAAGTACAACGAAGTCAGTAAGTACCAAACAATTAGCAATTTCAACGGGAACATCCTCACAAATACCTAGAGGAACGGTTGTTGACATATCAGCCATTTGAAGAGAGATATCTGTAGGGATTAGTTTATCTAGACAAAGCCTTTTGTAAAGAGAGAAAGGCATAACACTCACTCCTGAACCAAGATCACATAAAGCAATTCTGACATAATATTTTTTTATGGAGCAAGGAATGGTGGGTATACCTGGATCACCAAGCATAGTAGATATTGCCTCATTAGGAACTTTTCTTTTATTAGTGACAATATATTTCATATGCCTTGAGTACAGAGGCAGAAGAAAAAGAGGTTTCATCCATTCACAAAATTTATTGTAATGCTCTTCTTCTTTGGTTTCGAAAGACTTACCTGGGAAGGGCATTGATTTTTGTACCCATGGTTCTCTTTCCTTACCATGTTTTCTTGCAACAAAATCTTCTCTAGTATAGCTCTTGCGGTTGTCGGGTGCTTCTTCTTCTCGTATCTCAGGAGGATCAATCTTCTCATTATCTTTGTCCGGTTTAGCACCACCTTCAGTTGCAACATCGGAAATAGATATACTATTAGGATCAACAATAGGTTCTTCATCATTTATTGGATCATTTCAGTTGTCAGCCTCCTCGTGTTTCTTCTTCTTCTTTGGATCATTTATTGGTCTTCTTCCTGCAATTGAGAATCTTGCTCGATCATCTTTGGATGCCCCTCCGGATAAAGGGGGTCCTGGGTATGTGTACCTCTTCGGGTCTTTAGACCGTATGCCTGCGTATCAACTTGTTTGGCATTGTTAGCAAGCCAATCTTTTTTCACATTAGAATTTTTTTCAAGCTGAGTTTGAACCATATGGAAGTGCTTAACAAGTCCTTTAACATCATTAACAGTTCTACTTAAAACATCAAGCAAACTTTTGATAGGAAGGGAATTATCATGCAATTGGCTTTGAATCCACTCATTAAAGTGATTTTGCGTCACAATGAAATTATCAAGCTCATCTAAACATTGACCAGGAGGTTTACCATGAGGTACGTCACTTGCATTGAATTCTAAAACATAGTGTACCTCTACCATAGGTGGGTGAGTGGTAGGCTCACATAATTTCTCAATAGGAGGTAGATTCTTTACATCTTCAGTTTGAATACCTGTCTCTTTCATAGCCTTCTTGGCTTCTTGCATGACTTCTGGGCTCAAGAAAAGCATACCTCTCTTCTTGAGTGGTGGTGGTGGTTCAGGAATGGACTAATCATCATGATTCTTAGCTATCTTGCCCATTAATTCTTCGGCATCGTCCGGTGTTCTTTCCATGAAAACACAACCCACAGAACTATCCAGATGGGTTCTAGATTCATCAGTTAGACCAGGATAAAATATATCAAGCAATTCATTCTTAGGAATTCCATGTACCGGTCTAGCCCTAATCAAAGTGCAATACCTCCCCCAAGCTTTAGGGAGGTGCTTTTCCTGCAAGTCTTTAAAGTTATAAATTCTTTGTAAAGTAGCATGTTGCTTATGAGCAGGAAAATATTTAACAACAAAGAATTGAGCTAAATCTTGAGGACTCTTAATAGAAACACATGGTAGTGCATCATACCATGCTTTAGCGTCTTCCTTCAAAGAGAAAGCAAGTAGCTTAGTAACATAATAATTTCTCTTCTTGTCCTCTGTAGTGAATAAGCCACCCAACTCAGTGAGTTTGGTAAGGTGTGCAATAGCATCGTCATCTTCTCTTCCATAAAAGGGGTCAGCTTGAACTATGGATATAAGTGAAAGATCAACACAGAAATCAAAATCAGCATCCTCAATGTAAATAGGAGATGAGGCAAACTTAGGATCAGGAGTAAACTTGTTCTTCATAGAATGCTTTTCAAGCAGCTTCTTAATAGAAGCAGGGCCAGAGTCAGCACACTATGTGAGTTCCCTACATAAATCATCATCAAGTTCAATATAATCATCATCAAGAATTCTTTCCTTGAGACCACTCAAGTTGGGGTAACCAAAAGATCTACCAATGGGGTAGCGTGTAACAGGAAGTTCAATTCCAGACTGCTTAGCAGCCTTAGCAATCTGAG
This sequence comes from Hordeum vulgare subsp. vulgare, assembly GCF_904849725.1. Lineage (NCBI taxonomy): Eukaryota > Viridiplantae > Streptophyta > Magnoliopsida > Poales > Poaceae > Hordeum > Hordeum vulgare. Next base: position 270,541,023 of record NC_058519.1, on the reverse strand, counting down.
ACTCAATAAAATAACCAATTAAACCAGGATCATCAATAGTAGTGGAAGCATCATCAACAATATTAGGCATAGTAGCAGACTCGGTAGAAGCAGCATGGGGTGGTGGTGAAGCAACCTTACTTATAACGGAAGGTGAATCAAGCGTAGTGCTAGTTATGAGAACAGTACCTTTTCTCGTAGTGGATGGTAAAATTGGAACCTTGGGGTCTCCTTTCTTACCTATAGTGAATAAGGCGCAGCAAGCAAAATAACTCCAAGTAGACTTGTAAATAAAGCTACGCTCCCCATCAACGACGCTATAAAAAGGTCTTGATAACCCACAAGTGTAGGGGATCGCAACAATCTTCGTGGGTAAGTTAACCCAATTTATTGATTCGACATAAGGGGAGCCAAAGAATATTTATAAGCTTTAGCAGTTGCGTTGTCAACCTCAAAGATAACCTCAAAGATAACCTCAAAGATACTTGCTTGGCAATGAAATATTAGTAGCAACGATGATATGGAAGTGATGGCGGCAATGGAAATAAAAGTGGCAAAGCAACGAAAGTAAAACGGCGAAAGTAGAATAACTTGTGACTAGTAGGATTAAAACACTCTAGGCTAAGGAGATGGATGGTTGGTCATGCATGAGAGATATCATGTTTTTAACTTGGGGCAAGGCGCATAGAAAAGTAATGATCATCTAGGCCTATATCAAACATTAGGCATGTATTTAGCACATTCACATATGAGCTAAGGTAAGCTCTCCAATGGAACTAGTGTGGGTGCATCAACATGTTTCCTCATGAAGACCTAGATCTCATTTGAGGAGGCTTATCATTTGAATATGCAAACCAAATGGATGAATGATAATCTCTATGTAGTACTAATATAGCAATGGAGTACGAGTGTGGATCTTTCAAAAGGAATAGTAGTGTTGCCCCCTTCTCCCTTTTTTTTTCTTTTTTCCTTTTCTTTTTCTCTTTTTTGTGGATTCTTTGGCTCTTTGTTTTTATCTCTCATTTGTCCTCTTTGGGATCTTTTGTTTTGTCCACTTTGGGATCTTTTCCTCACTTAAGGGCAACACTCTATGTTTTACATGAATAAAAAGAAAAATCATTACACTTTATAAGAAGTACTCAACATAAAGACAAGTGAAAACTATCATGATGTATGCAAATGTATGTCTCTGCCAGTGTAGGAGGATATGCAATGATACTAGCACGTCATGTAGCAGTAATAAGGGCAAGGCCCAACTATCATGCGGCTCCTCGATCAAGCGAAAGCATGTATGACATGAAGATCAAGTCATATGATGGTGGATGTTGCATGACAATGTATCTCGGAAAGGCTATGGAAATGCCTTGGTAGGTAGGTATGGTGGATGTTTTGAGGAAGGATATAATGAGGCTTATGTATGACAAAGCATATCATGTCATGGGTTTGGATGCACCGGCAGAGTTTGCACCAAATCTCAAAGTGAGAAAGGGCAATGCACGGTACCAAAGAGGCTAGCAAAATATGGGTGGTGGAAGTGCCAACAATTGAATACTCACGTTAGTCTGAAGAACTCATACACTTATTATCGGTAACTCTCTATCTAGTTAGGAAATTCACAAAGAGACAAGTATCCCGAGGAGGAGTGTTTGGGGGTTTGGTTATCCTTGCGCATCCTCGACTCATGGTAACGTGAGGGTACTCTATATATTCCAACCCCTCGAGAGGTTAGCGATCAATTTAGTAGTTAGAGTTCTCAACTAATTTTTAGTTTTTGAAAAACACATGGATTTCCGAAAATACTACACCTATCACTAATAGGCTCAAGCTCTTGGCACCAATAGTCCAAACGTTACTCAAATCAATACCTCGAAACTATTGCAGGTTACTACTATACTTAAATAGTAATCTCAATTACCTACTCATGGAAGACACACAACTCAGTGCAACGAGCCAACTCTCTAAACAAGATAAGCATGATAACCCAAGAGAGTTCCAGAAACAACCTAAATAAAAGCTCTTAAAAATATAAGCATGAAAACTAAGAGCTAAGCATGACAGTAGCTATGAAAAGATGAAGAACACACAAAAAGATAAGCATGAAAACATATGTTGTGTTCTAGAGTGGAATGGAGCGTGTCTCTTTCTCCCAAACAAGGTAGGCTAGGTTCCGACTTGTTATGAACAGCGAGCAAAACTAAAACAAACTAGAAATAAAATAGCAGGACGCTCCAAGCATAGCACATATCATATGAAGTTATAAAAATATAGCATGGAGATGGACGAACTGATGATTGTTGATAGAGAAGGGGATGCACAGGGGCATCCCCAAGCTTAGATGCTTGAGTCTCCTTGAATATTTCTTTGGGTGCATGGGAGCATCCCCAAGCTTGAGCGCTTGACACTCCTGTATCTTCTTTCATCATCTCTCCCATCGCATACTTGAAAACTCCCTTCATACGAAACTCATCATAAGCTGATTAGAGTGGTTAGTTCCCTGAATAAAATAATTCATTACCTGCTGGAAATAAAGATTTTCATGAAAATCTACTACTTCTCATGATTTCCAAAAGATTTTTGCAAATAAAAATCAAGCTTAGGATTCACAAAACAATGGAAACACAAAACATGGCAGAATCTGTGAAAAACAAAACAACAGGTAGTCACATGGCAAAAGCTCCTGGAGGTCAATCCTCCCTCCGACAGGGTGCCGGGAAGAGATCTCCTGACGCTCCCGATCTCGGAAGCGCCGCAGCGGCGGAACGATGAAGAAATTCGCGGTTCCAAAAAATCTGCGAGGGTTTCCTCTCGGGACTCTAAATATAGGCCAAAGGAGGGCACCGGAGGAGGTGGGACCCACCCAGGCGACCTCCTGGTGTGGCCTAGGGCATGGACGCCAGCAGGCCGCCTGGGAGGCCACTGGCCCCCCTCTGGCACCCCTTCGGTGATCCGGAAGCTTCTGTTTCGCTGATTTTTTATATATGTTTTCTGGATTTTTTAGGCTTCGGATAATTGGGTAAAAGCCCTTGCGAAATAGACATCAGCACACAGAAACTGGCACTCGGTGCACTGAGTTAGTAGGTTAGTCCAAATATGTGTAAAATCATATAAAAGTGTAGCAAAACATATAACAATGTCACCCAAAAGATCATGGAACAAGCAGAAATTATAGATACCTTTGGGACGTATCAGTGGTTCTCTCTCAGATAATGGATCTGGCAATGAAGTGTGTGTTCTGAGTGCTTCTCCTACGAGTTAGAGGTGGGTGAAAGGGTATATATAGGCAGCACACAAAATCCAACCATTACACCTAAAGTGGAAACTCGGTGACAACGAATTCATAAACTCGGTTCTACCGATTCACACAAAAGGGAGTAACTTTTGAATCTCGGTGGGACTAATATACACAACTCGGTGGCAGCGATACTCAAACTCGGAAATTCCAACTTTGTGTACCGAGGCAACAAAAAGTTGGTCACCCTGAACTAGGTAGCACCGATATGATTTCGGTTGCACCGATTTGGTGGGAATGGCTAGGGTTTGTGTCTGAGGTCAAATTTGGTGCGTCCGAAGTATGAAAGTTGGTGACACCGAATTTGAGTGTGTGGAATTGGACATAATGGTTATGTGGGAAAAATGACTAAGTATTTTGGTGGCTAACTTTGAGCACTTGAGCAACTAGTTCATTTTAATACCTCAACCCCTTTTAATAGTATTGGCTTTCCTATGCACTCAAAAGTGATTACTCACAAATATAAAATGAAGAGTCTTCTTGCTTCAAGCTTGTGCCCATCCTATTCCTATCTTGCATCAAGGGGCATCTCCACATAAGCCTTTAGACAATGCCCTCCATGGACTATTCCTGAAATATGTAGGTAAAAATGTTAGTCCAAGAGACAATGTATGTTGTCATGAATTATAAAAACCACCTGGAGAGCATATTGTGCTTTCAATCTCCCCCTTTTTGGTAATTGATGACAACATACAATCAAAGCTAAAAATAAAGAAAAGCAAAAAAATATGACAACTTTGAAGGAAACGTGACTGGTAGAGGCTCCCCCTAAATGTGTGCAATTCCTTTTAAAGGATAGTTGAATATGTAATAATTTCCTCTCCCCCTGAATCATAGCATTGTAGATACTGGGAGTAGGTAGGGTAAGATAAGTTCAACCCAATAAAACAATTTTATCACTATACCCCTTAATATGTAAGGTTTGATACATCTCTTCTTAGGTAGGGTAAACCTTCTTTTAGGAAAAAATATCTCCCCCTAGTGATATTTCTCCCCCTTTTGTGTAATCTTCTTGGTGATATTTCTCCCCTATAAATAGGTTCATTGGATGGAAGCTTTGATAACTCTCCCCCTTTGGCATTAATTTACAAAAAGTTCAGAGGGTAAGGGCTCACTGAGAGAAAGGGACCACTAATACTTCTTTCTTTTATAAGGGTTCCTTGAATTTTTCTTCGCCTTTGATATGGATAAGAGTTCCTTGAACTATCTCCCCCTATGTTAGGGATCCTAGATGATTCTCCCTCTTATATTGTGGGATCATTAAGGTTTTCTCTCCCAAGAGAAGTTTTCTCCCCCTAGGAAAAGTAATGCCAAAACGGATTTTGTTTCATGAAATTTTCAATAAGATGTTAGGAGGCAATGAAACATCGGATCATTGATAATCTTACTCCCCCTAAGAAAAAAATCTAGAAGATACTACCAGAAAAGCTAGGGCATTTATACTATCGCAGTCACTAAAGCAAAGTGGTTCGGTAGAACCGAGAATGAGAATCATGCCTTTGGGAGAAATCGGTTGGCCGAGTTTCCCACACCAGTGAGACCGAGTTGCAATGAAAATCGACTCCTTAACTAAAATTAGGTAGATAAGAGTCGAAAGATTGTTTCAAGATACCAACTGAAAGAAAACATAAATTAACAGAACTTTTTTTGTCTTCTATGAAATATATGCATACATTTATATGAGAGTTGAATCGTTCGAAGAGAATGTGAAATGACGAATGTGAACCATACAATAATCTCCATCTCGATGTGGGGCGGTGAATAGGTCACCTATATTAGAGTATTTGACTTGAGTAGTCAAGCAAGGATGCTTGATCATAGGTCATGCTCATTGTTAAGCGCAAAATGGGGTTACCATTTTTTTATTAAGCATTTCAATGTCTTCATATCACTTGAGTTGCTTTACCTCATGAATTGGTGTAAATATTTATCAAGGATATGAGTACATACCTTCGAATGATGTTGATGACGAGGCATGTATGTGAACTTGTTGTGGATGCTCAAAGTTGATGAAGATCATCTCGAGTTGGGAGCTATCCGTGTCGTTTTGGTTCACCTTTCACCTACAATAGTTAGTCATGCAAGTAAGAACATAATATATCCAAATGACATGAGTGAAATTCAATATCATATAATTATCAAGGATATGAGTTTGTTGCCTTCTTCCTCCATCTCCGAAGAAAAGGATTGTAGATACTTTGCCATGTCAAGATTGCTTTTGATGCGAGTTGCTTGCAATCTTGTGGAGTGTATTTCTTCCAAGTACCTACAACAGGTTAGATGCAATACAAGGGAGCATAGTTTCCAAGATTCAAGGTAGTCATATCAAAGGCATCAAGGAATGTGTAATCAAGCGCATGCCCCTGCATGCATCCGGGTGAGTCTAGCTCGGGTTGGACGCATCATGATGTTCAACTCACTCCTCAAATAATAGAACACTTTATCATCAACTGGTTTGGTAAAGATATCAGCTAATTGTTTGTCAGTACAAACACGTTTGAGATCTATATCTCCTTTACCAACATGATCATGAATGAAATGATGTCGCACTTGGATATGTTTTATTCTAGAATGTTGCACGTGATTATAGGCAATCTTAATAGCACTTTCATTGTCACATAATAATGGAACTTTTCTAACATGAATGTCATAATCCTTAAGCGTTTGAGTCATCCAAAGTAATTGTGCATAACAAGATCCAGCGACAATGTATTCAGCTTTGGCAGTATATAAGGATATCGAGTTTTGTTTCTTGGATGACCAAGACACAAGAGATCTCCCCAGAAATTGACATGTACCCGAGATGGATTTTTTTTCACCCTTGTCTCCGGCATAGTCTGAGTCGGAATAGCCAATTAGATTAAAAGAAGATCCCTTGGGATACCATATACGAAAGTTTGGTGTATGTATGAGGTATCTCACTATCCTTTTCACAGCCAATAGATGACACTCTTTTGGTGCTTCTTGGTATCGGGCACATATGCAAACACTCAACATGATGTCAGGATGGGAGGCACATAAATATAGCAATGAACCAATCATTGATCGATAAACCTTTTGATCAACTGGTTTGTCCTCCATAGTGAGGTCAAGATGTCCACTAGTAGGCATGGGGGTTGTCATACCTTTGCATTCTCGCATGTTGAAATTTATGATTAAGTCCTTGGTGTACTTGGTTTGGGAGATAAACGTACCTTCTCTCGATTGTTTGATTTGCAGTCCAAGGAAGAACTTGAGTTCACTCATCATGGACAACTCATACTTCTCTGACATTAGCTTTCCAAACTTTTCACTAAAATGTGAGTTAGTAGAACCAAATATAATATCATCCACATATATTTGGCAAAAAAATAGTTCTCCATTAACTCTTTTAGTGAATAAGGTTGCATCATTTTTACCAATCTCAAAACCCTTTTCAATGAGAAACTTCGTTAGGCATTTGTACCAAGATCTAGGGTCTTGTTTAAGACCATACAAAGCTTTAAAAAGTTTGTAGACATGATTAGGTTTCTTAGGGTTCACGAATCCGGGAGGTTGTTTAACATAAACTTCCTCCTCAATTTCTCCATTGAGAAAAGCACTTTTGATATTCATTTGGTAAAGAGTAATATCATGGTGATTGGCATAAGCTAGAGGAATGTGAATGGCTTCAAGTCTGGCAACAGGAGCATAAGTCTCACCGTAGTCCATACCTTTGACTTGTGTGTATCCTTGGGCTACGATCGCGCCTTGTTACGTACAACTTATCCATCTTCATGTTGCTTGTTCCGAAACACCCATCTTGTACCAATGATGTTTTGCTCGCCTTTGGGCTTTTCAACAAGTGTACATACTTGGTTCCTCTCGAAGTTGTGTAGCTCTTCGTGCATGGCATTCACCCAATCCAGATCTTGAAGGGCTTCTTCAACGTTCAAAGGTTCAATGCTAGAGATGGAAGAATAATACTCACAGAAGTTAGCTAAATGATATTTAGAGCGAGTGATTCTCTCGGTTTTTATGTCACGGTAGATTTATTCAACGGATGATCTCTATGCACTCTTGCTCTAACTCTTGACACATTCTTCTTCTTGGATGGTGGAGCTTCTTCATCATCATCATCATCTTGCACATTTTTGTTGACGTTGTCAACTCCTTGAAGTGGTGGTGAGGAAGGTTGAGGTGGATCATCACGATGTACTTCTTCTTCTTCATCATGTCGTGTACCGCTTGTGGATGCTTCCATGTTGTTTTGTGTTCGCCTTGATACGAAGTAGGATCTTGTAACACCCTGTTTTTAACTCTCCTGACTAATTTAACTTTTCTCAAAAAATAGGACCAATTAAATTTTTTGTGAATGCTTGTGATGCTTGAAGTGACTATTGTTTGCTTCCTTGCTTCTATGTTTGTGTTTGATTCTCAATAATCCCTGTTACTCTCCAAACTCACCTCCTTACCCTAAAACTCCTCCCAAATGATCATGCCATGTGTTTAGGACGAGAAACTATTTTTACCAAACATTATTTTCACCAAAGAGCATTTATTTGAATTATGCTTTCAAAACCCATGAGATGGGATTTGTACTACAAGTCCTCAAATTAGGCAATTTATTTTGCACCAATTATTTTATTTAAAACCCATTATCAGAATGACTTCCCAAAACTACAATATTATTATTTTAAAAGTTATATTACTATTTTATTTAAATGCCTTCCTATGAGGCCAGAAATGGTCTCTTATGAAGGAAAGTTAATTTTCATTGCTTTCAAAAATATTTAAGAAAAATTAGGGATAATCGATGGACATATATATTACATATATATGAGTTTCAACACATGGTCATGTTCAAAATATTGGGCAAACCCCTTCAAAACCCTTCCTGCCTATTTCAACCTTTTCGAATATTTCTATAAGAAATATTTTCCATAAATTCCACTAAAATTCTAGCATATCACATATGGTACATGTGATGATCTTGCCAAGTTTCATCTCAATCCAAGTTGATTTGATCCCGCTAATTATTCTAAAACCCTATCTGTCCAGATCCAAATTTGAGCAACTCTACAATGCCAAGTATCTCCAATTGTACTCAAATTTGGTAGACTTGTTTTGATACTCTAATAATGCATCCACACCAAGTCGTGCACCAAGGAGAATAGAAGAACTTGTCCCAAGCCCCTCAAAACCCTCTATGTTGATTTCTGACTTTGGGAAACTTTACAGTATAAGGTTTCTCCAATTGACCCCAAACTTTTTGGGCATACCTTAATGCTCAAATAATGGCCCCACACCAAATATTGGATTTGTGGGAATTGATTTGAATAGCTTTGTAAGAATAAGGCCATTTCTGCCCATTTCATGGGTTTTCCAACTCTACATTGGAAACCTTCTCCACCAAATCCCAAATTTGGTGTCCAAGCTTATTTTCATCTATTATTTCATCTTGTTAACTTTCATATCCATTGAAGTTCATATGGTTGCACCGACACTCATCAAACACCATGTGTGCACTCACCAAATTGGCTACTTTGACCCCTTCCACATTTACCCTTGATATTAAACTTTTACCACAACTCTATATAGTTACATTTTACCTCCATTAGCATTGCCTTGACCTCTGGTCAATTATTGGAGAGAGGATCCATGTAACTACTTCTCATTTTACCCTTGGATCACCATTTTTACCCCTCTTGCCCCACTTCTGCTTAAGCCAAAGCCCCCTCCTCTTTCTAGAGGTTCCCTAGCATCCCAAAGCATTGGTTCAAACCAAGAAATGGCATGCTCATGTGGAGAAAATGAGCAACACATCTACAAGATGATTTCTGGCTAGAAAGTAGCTTTGTACAACAAGTACTAGCTACCCTTCTCTGCTTGAGCTCAAACTTGGTAGAGTTATAGTCCTTGTACAGCTAGCACTGCTAGACATGATTTCATCCAAAAACCACCCCACTGAAAAACACTTATGCCAGCTATCTTGGTTAAAATTTAGACAATAGAAAGGGGGTAGGATAAAGGAGCATGACCTATCGAGGTGCACATGGGTGACACGGTTGTTTTAGCAAGTTCAGGCCTCTTACAGTGGAGATAACAACGCTACGTCTCGTGCTCTGGTGAGGCTTTGTTTTACCTATCATGGACATGAGTTACATGGTATAGAGAGAACCAGAGCTCCAGGGAAAGAATGAGCCCGCGGGGGGAGAAGAAGTTAGTCCCTAGCTATGTGGAGGGGTGGCTTATATAGAGTGCGCCACCCCCTCACCTCTTATGTTACAAGATGAGGCATTGATGCCATAATGTCAGCCTACTACAGAACCTCCTCTATGCTTCAACTCCCTTGCCGACTGTTGGTATTTGCATACCCGGGTGAGTCATACTGCCGAGTGGTTGACTGTTATCCGAGTGGATGGAATGTACTTGTCCGAGTGGATTCGTACCGAGTGGATTAGATGTTGTCGTTATCCAGCCGGAATTTCCCTCGTAGTCCTAATGATGAGGTGCCCTTGGGTAGGACGCATATGTAATGCCCAGAGTGTAACTGGCCTTATTTGGAACCTTCTTGTATGTGGGTCCATCATGTCATTGGTATGAGAGTTATTCCATGTGATATTTCATGTGATGTGACTTTGTCTCCCCATTGCATTCATTTCATTTCATGCCTCTTGTGTTTGTTGTTATTGTGATCCTTGGATGTGTTGGATGTGGTATGTGGTGGAGTGATGAAGTGTGATGATATGTGAAGTGATGTATGTTAGTTTGCAATATGTTAAAAAACCCTTCTCTATTTCTCAAAGCTCAAGTTTCACTTGCTCCTTCCCTGTTTCAAAAATGTTTATGTTTCAAAGTGATTTGTGGTGGATGTGATGCTAGGTTTATAGTGTTTTGAATCCATGTTTGAGAGGGCCAAATATTCACAAAATAGTGTAATTAATTCTGTTTTGTAAATATTTAAATGCTACAAAAATTCATTTTCCATTTTATTTAATAGGTCATAATTCCCTTATGACCAGGGGCATTTTAGTTTTATTTTTAGCATCATTAGTTTTGCCTGTGAAATTTTTAGCATCGTTTGTTTTAAAAAAGAAAACCACAGTAGGTTTTCTTTTTTCCTTATCAGGCGCCAGCATGGGCCTCCTTCCCTCCCGAGGCCCATCTTCTCCTCTCTGTTTTCCCCAGCGGCAGCCCACGCGCGTGCCTCCCTTTCTCTGACGGCTTCTTCTTCCTTCCCCTGTTTCTCCCGTCAGTAACAGGTGCGCGAGTGAGAGAGCGTATTGACGCCGTGAGACTCACGGACGTCGAGGCCCCTATATAACCTCGGCGTGCGTGCCCTGCTGCCTAGGGTTCCGCGTCCTCCCTCCTAGCACCACCACCTTCCTTCTAGCTCTCTCTCCCTCTCCCTGTCAGGTAAGATCTGTAGGAGCAGGTTCAGGGTCAGTGTTCGCCGCCGGCATTCCGTCGTCCCCGAGCACTCTAGGGTGAGCGGCTCGTCCCCTTCTTTCTTTCTGCCTCGCCCGTAGCATCCCAGGGCCGTAGCGCCGCCGCTCTGTCACCATAGCCGCCGCCTAGCTGAGCGTAGTGGTGCCGCCGTGGCAGGCTGTCGGGACCCCGATCCTAAGCCACAGGAATCCAGCCTGTAACACATCGCATCTCTTTGCGGTCTCACGCACGGTTAACCCCACGGCTGCAGCCTTACCTTAGCCGGGACCGTTTGCGCCTTTTGACTCGCGTATGCAATTGTGTCGCTAGCAATCCAATGACAAAGAACCCGGATCGACATGTCTAGTCATAAACCAAAGTGGCAGTTCCGCACAGGGACAGACATTCATGACCCAGCAAAGCAGGTGTCGGTCACCAGCGAATGTAGACAAGTCGTAGCAAGCTACAAGGACTCCATTACATCGCGTGACGTTCCCCCAAAGGGGACAGACACAGCATCTAAGAAGGACACATGCCGGTCAACCAATGTGTTCGGAGCAGTAGCGAACTACCATGGCTCATTGGATCACAAAGGGGCATTTCCCTGTATGGAATGCTACTAAAGCCTATGCCTAGGTAATCGAACCCCATACATATCAAGTAAAACACATTTACGCATGGCATACCGATATGTATAGATACATCGATGGCATCACAACATAACCATAAACATACAAGCTTTATTTAAAAGGCTCGGAAGAGCCTCCCACATAATATTATACAGTAGGGGTCTCTCGACCCATCATAACAGTCATTCAAGTTACAAGCCAGCGGAAGTAGATAAACTTTCTGAGTACAGACAGATGAAACTAGAAGGCACATGGCCTGACTATACTACAGACCCACCCTAGGGCCAGATCGTAGCTGGGATACCAGCTACTCGTCGTCGTCGATGTCTAGGAAGAACCCTCCATTAGGGTCATTAACAACCTCTGCAACAAATTATTAAGCAAACATGAGTACGGGGGTACTCAGAAGACTTTAGGATAACTATCTACTCATGCAATGTATCAATAAGGAATTGTGGGGTTTCATGCGGAAAGCCAGCATTTCACTCGTGGCTAGACAACTTGCATTTTTAAATAATTTTGACAACTTGATTTCTCGCACACGAGTCCACTAACACCACAACAATACTCCATCGTGGAATTATTCCGTCTCCATACGGAAATGCCGTCCACGACACTCACGCTTATCTTGACAATTTTATGAGTAGCCATTGAAGTTAACTATGAACAACATATGTCTCCAAGTAGTCCATAACCGCGAACGCGGCTATTCGAATAGATCATAACCCTGCAGGGGTGTACTTCTTCACACACGCTCTCGCCGCTTATCGCCATGTGCACGTCATGCACCTCGGCAACCTTCAAGCGGAAGCCCAGCGAGGGAGTCGGCCACGTCCGTTAACCATGCTAATACTTAGTCCAGGTCTATCGCCTATCTGAGGGTAACCCGCACGGAAGTCCGGGCGAGGTTTCCGCCACGGCCCCAAACGATGTGCGCAGGGTTCCCAAGCCCACCATCCGAGTGCCACTTGCTACACCGTGCCACTGCCTACCGCATCACAGCCCACCTCTCAGGTCAGAACTATGCACGGCCTCCAGCATGACTATAAACACCAGAAACTACTTGCAACTCCTGGACCGAGTACTAAGCGATTAGTAAGTCGAGCAGGGTCACATTTCAGGGCCCAGCATGTGGGAGTATCTCGTCTTGGATTACATACACGGAACTCGGTTCCTAAGGACGGTTCCAATGAAACAACCCGCCATGTACTCCTACATAGCCTTTCACCGGTACCTTTACCAAATCAGGTTCAACACACAATCTTTACTTACTGAACACATTCTTATAATTCTGTTCATCTCCCATATGACAGACCATACACAACTCTAAGCATAGCATGCATAGCAGGATAAGGTACTTCATGGCTCAAGCATCTACCAGGTACGCTAGATTGCAAGATTCAGCTATTTACTGTGACAAAGACAGGTCATGCAAAGGAAGTGAGTTCAACTAACGTGGCAAAAGCATTTGAAGCATTTGATCCCAATGCAATAAGTAAGTGTAGGAGCAAGAACATGGGATTTATCGGGATGATCAAAATGGTTGCTTGCCTTGTTGCTCAAAGGAGGGACAATATCCGTTAGTCGGATATTCGGTGGAATTCGGAGGAGCGGAGCCTACCGAAAGAAGTGACAACAATCAATAACAACCATATGCTACAAAATGATGCATGAGCATGGCATGAGGATGCAAGGTGGTATGCTAATGTAGCTATCATTTATTAAGTTTGAAGTTGATTTGAATCAGATTCAAATATCACTTCAAACGAGGTATTCTCGAATACCGTTTTAATTGATTCGACCTGATGCTCAGATCAACTTGTTTTTAATCATGCATGGAGTTATATGTTAAGTTGCTGGTTGTGATTGGACAATGTTTGATCATAGCATTTGAAATGGGATTCAAATGATTTTCAAATTCCAACTCCAAAGCATTTATTAAATTTAACCTATTCATTATTCTACACGATTGGTCGAGTAACATTTTCAAACAGGTTTGCAAATGACATATTCAGATTCCTTGGATTTTTCTCATACTTTTTCATATATAAATTATTTTCATTGGAGTTACAGATTAATTTCTATGATTTTAGAACTTTTGGGCATTTTCTGGAATTCTTTTTAAACTGAAAATCCACTTATTGCGTCAGCATGGCATCAGCAGGTCCAACTGGCCGTTGAAAGTCAAACCTGACCAGTGGGACCCACTGGTCAGTGACTCTGGTCAGTTTTAGATTAGTTTCAAACATAATTGGCTAATTAACAGCACTGGACCCACATGTCAGTGACTTGTTAGCTTAATTAATTTTATTTTTGTTAACAAAAATCATTCATAGGCTGGCCCCACACGTCAGTGGCTTAGGCAAGCTAAGATCCACCGGCGGCGAGGTCGTCCTCGCCGGCGGTGAGCCTCCGGCGACACCACAGACGGCGGAGGGCATCGGAAACGCGTCTCCGACGACCAAACGCACGATGGAGGCCATAGGGAGAATGACCACTCGACGACGCGCACGATGGGGCAAACCCCAGGGGCTGGGGTGGCCGGAATCGACGCCGCGACGAGCTCGGCGGCGACCGAAGCTTGGCCATCGTCGAGGTCATCGGAAACAAGGTCAAATAGCGCGGGGCTGGGCTCCTAAAGCATCTACGCGATGGCATGAAGCTCCTGTTGGCCTCCGAAGGACGAGTCGTTCACCGGAGAGCTACCGGCGATGAGGTGCAGCGGCGGTCCTCGTCGGGCTCCGGTGGAACTAGGCCTAGAGGAAGAGATCGAAGAGGGAAGCTTGGGGGAAAGCTTTCTAGGCTCACGGCGAGTGCAGTGGAGGGCTTAGACGGCTCGGGGAGGCGCTGTGGGTGACAAATCGATCGAAGCTCGCCGGCGTCCGAAGCTTGAAGACGATGGTACCGTGGGCGTTGCAGGGCTCGGGGGGCCTTCTGCTTCTGCAGGAATGACCAGCTCGTCGAGGCGGAGCGAATGGAACACTCGGGAGGAAGATCATGTGGCTAGAGGCACGGGCAGCTCGAGCTCGAGCTCCTGTCAATGGCGGCAGAGGGGAACAGGGCAACCGAGAGGAGAGGGGGGGGGGGAATGGTGCACGGGAATGGATAGGGCAGTGCTCGGGGGGTTAACCCCGCGCGTGCCAGCGTGAAGCGGCGGCCAGGCAGGCAGGGAGCTGCGTGGAGGCGCCGGGCGTCGCGGCGGCCACCTCCTGCTCCTACTAGCGAGGAGGAAGACGACAGGGGAGCTGGGCCTGGGCTGAGGTGAGCGATAGGTAAGCTCCTTTTCCCTTTTTTCTGTTTTGTTTCTGTTTTGCTAACTATTTTGATTTCTATTTATTTCAGCTGCAAAATAGTTTACAAAGATATTTTGAACACACCAGAATATTTGTTGGAATATATCCAAACATTCCTGAAGTTTTCAACATTTTTGAAAACTTAAAGTTTTTGAATTCAAATTTAAACTTGAATCCAGTAGCTTTTTGCATTTAAATAAAATGCCAAATGTGTTATGAAAATAGTTTTCTTCACTGCTTATTTGCTTCCATGAATTATCAGAAAAGTTGAACTTTTCTTGAGGCCATTTTGGGTTCATTGATTTCAACAAGTTTAGAATCTCTTTGAATTTGGGAAGTGGCTAGGGTTTTTGAGTTTTGCTTCACCACTTGCTTTGATCTTGTTGCAATTTTCTTGGCTGCAATGCAAAGAAGATATGAGCACAATGCTATACTTAATTAGGGTTCCAGGGATGTGACAACTCACCCCCACTCAAAAGAATCTCGTCCCGAGATTTAGAAGTCGTCGGGAATAACGCGGGATACTCAAGTCGGAGACGATCCTCTCTTTCCCATGTTGCCTCCTTTTCAGAATGATTTGACCATTGAACTTTAAGAAACTTGAGGTTTCAACGTCGAGTGGTACGCTTAGCTTGATCAAAAATACGCACAGGGTATTCTCGGTATGCAAGGTTATCTTGGAGATCAAGCGTTTCGTGGTCCACTTCACGGATAGGATCCGAAAAGCAAAGCCTGAGTTGCGAGACGTGGAAGACATCATGAACCTTGGAAAGATGCGGAGGAAGTTCCAACTGGTAGGCAACTTCTCCTCGTTTGGCAAGAATGCGAAAAGGACCAATGTAATGAGGATCCAACTTGCCCTTGATACCGAATCGATGGGTACCCTTCAAAGTGTAACCCAAAGGTAAGCCTTCTCGTCAAGTTCAAAGGTCACAGTCTTATGATGACGATCATATTGGCTCTTCTGACGAGACTGGGCTGTTTTCAACTTTTCACGAATAATGCGAACCTGCTCTTCTACATCCTGGATCATATCCGGGCCAAAGAGTTGCCTCTCTCCGGCTTCTGACCAATTAAGAGGTGTTCGACATCTTCGTCCATAGAGAACTTGAAAAGGGGCTTTGCCCAAGCTTGATTGATAACTATTGTTATAAGCAAATTCGGCGAATGGAAGGCACTTCTCCCAATTCATACCGAACAATATAACACAAGCTCGGAGCATATCTTCTAGGATTTGATTCACTCTTTCTACTTGACCACTTGATTGAGGATGGAAAGCAGTGCTAAAAGATAAGTGAGTCCCCATAGCATTCTGAAAACTTTCCCAGAAGCGAGAAGTAAAGATACTCCCACGGTCTGAGTTAATCTCCAGGGGAACACCAGGAAGAGACACTATTTGAGAGATATATAACTCTGCTAGCTGGCTAGCTGTTATACTCTCACGAACTGGAAGAAACTGAGCTACTTTGGACAGACGGTCAATGACCACAAAGATAGCATTATTTCCTTTCTTGGCCTTGGGAAATCCGGTAATGAAATCCATACTAACTTTACCCCATTTCCATTCAGGAATAGCTAAAGGTTGAAGGGTGCGAGCAGGCCTTTGATGTTCTGCCTTAACTCGACGACAAACGTCGCAGTTAGCAATGAACTCAGCAATTTCTCTCTTCATCCTAGTTCACCAAAACCTCTGGCGTATGTCCTGATACATCTTAGTACTACCGGGATGAATGGTGAGAGGAGAATCATGAACCTCCTTAAGGATTAACTGCCTTAGATGTGGGTTCGTAGGAACCACTAGACGATCCTGGAAGAACACAACACCTTGATCATTCATGGAGAATTCATTAGCGTTCCCGCTAATAATATTCTCCTTGATCCGTGATATACCCTTATCACGCTTCTAGCCAGCTATAATTTGATCCTTAAGTGTAGGCTTCGCCACCAGCGTAGAAAGGAATCCTCGAGGAACAATATGAAGATTTAACTTCCGAAATTCCTCATAGATATGTGGTTGACCTCGTTGTAGCATCAGATTGTTACAATAAGATTTACGACATAGTGCATCAGCCATACCATTTGCCTTCCCCGGGGTGTAAGTTATCCCTAAGTCGTAATCCGAGATCAACTCAACCCACCGTCTTTGCCTGAGATTCAAATCCGGCTGGGTGAAGATATATTTCAGACTTTGGTGATCAGTGAATATTTCGCAACGATTACCAAGAAGGTAATGTCGCCAGGTTTTTAGTGCATGGACTACAACTGCAAGCTCAAGATCATGTGTGGGATAATTATCCTCATGTGGAGGCAACTGTCGAGATGCATATGCAATCACATGACAATCTTGCATGAGAATGCAACCTAATCCTTGTCGCGAGGCGTCGCAATAGATAACAAAGTCCTTGAAAAATCTGGTGGTAGCAACACAGGTGCGGAAGTCAGGCGTCTTTTCAGTTCCTGGAAACTACGCTCACACTATGGTGTCCACTCAAACTTTTTATCCTTCTTGAGGAGTTCGGTTAGAGGCTTTGCAACCTTGGAGAAATTCTCGACGAAGCGGCGACAATAGCTCGCTAGACCAAGAAAACTCCTAACTTGCTTAACCGATTCAGGTTGAGTCCAATCAAGGACAGCTTGAACTCTCTCGGGATTGACAGCAATACCCTTACCAGAGATTACGTGACCTAGATAGGTCACTTGTGGTAACCAAAATTCACATTTTGAAAACTTGGCATAAAGGCGATCCTCTCGAAGTTTCATCAATACCAGCCTTAGATGCTCGACATGTTCTTGTTCGTTCTTCGAGTAGATGAGAATATCATCGAGGTATACCACGACGAATTTATCCAAATACTCCAGGAAGATTGAATTCATCAAGCGAGAGAAGGTGGCTGGGACATTGGTTAAACCAAAGGACATGACGGTGTACTCGTATTGGCCATAGCGAGTAACAAAAGCCGTTTTTGGAATGTCCCCATTCTTGATCTCTATTTGATGGTATCCCAACCTCAAATCCATTTTGGAGAAGACTGAGGATCCAGCGAGCTGATCATACAGGTCATTGGTCCTGGGGAGCGGATACTTGTTCTTTACGGTGACCAGATTCACTGGTCGATAATCTACAACCATCTGATCCTGTCCATCCTTCTTCTTGACGAAGAGGACGGGGCAAGCCCAAGGAGAAGAGCTAGGACGAATGAAACCTTTATTCAAGGCCTCATCTAGTTGCTTCTTAAGTTCGGCTAGCTCCAGGGCTGCCATCTTATATGGTCTTTTGGCTATTGGAACAGTTCCCGGAACAAGATCTATCACGAACTCTACATCTCTGCCAGGTGGAATTCCTGGCAGTTCCTCTGGAAAAACATCCGGGAAGTCACGGACTATCGGAATGTCTTCAAGTTCCGGAAGAGGGTTGGCATTGAGGGAATAGAGTTGGCATTTGGCAACTCGAGTAGAGACAATGACTATCTCACCCGAGGGATGGGTAAGATGAACATTTCTAAAATGAGTATCAATCTTGGCATAATGAGCTGACATCCAGTCCATACCCAAGATGATATTAATATCCGAAGATTTCACGGCTATCAATGAGGCTAGAAAAACTAGCCTGTCTACTATAATTTCATTGTCATAGGTTATCCTAGAGGTTTGCCACTTACTACCAGGAGTTTGGACAACCAAAGGAATTGGCATATCACAGAAAGACATGTTATGCAACTGTGCATAACTTTTTGAAATGAAGGAATGAGAAGACCCAGTGTCAAAAACAACAGACGCTGGGTGATGATTAACAAGGAGCGTACCCAGTATGACGTCAGGATCCTCTGCAGCTTCTTCTGCTGAAACATAGTTCACACGGCCACGTGCAGGAGTTGGCTTCACATAGTAAGCTTTGCCCGACGGACTTTCCGGGTTGCTTGGCACCCATATTCTGAGGACACTCACGGGAATAGTGCCCTGGTTCTCCACACTTGTAGCATATCACTTGGTTGGCACGTGGTGCAGCATTGCTAGCTGGACCACCATAGGTTTTTGCTGGAGGGTTGGACTGATTCGTCTGAGGCGCCACATAGGATGGCCTCGGAGTGTATCTTGGCGACAGAGAGCTGTTTGGAACCCACAGCCTGCGTTTTGGAAACGCGGAACCAGATGACGAGCCAAAGTCACGGGAGTGCTTCTTTGTGGCTTCAAAGTCGGTATGACTAGTCTCGGCACTGATTGCCTTGTTGACCAGGGCTTGGAAGCTTGTACACTCAGGGCTCAGACCCTTACGGAATCTTGCTTGCTTCTTGGCATCAGTAGACACCTCCTCTATTGCATAGCGGGCGAGGTTATCGAACTCGTGGCTATAGGCATCCACGGTCAACTTGCCCTGGGTGAATGCACAGAACTCCTCTCTCTTTCTGTCCATCAGGCCCTCTGGAATATGGTGCAGACGGAAGGCTGTAATAAAGTCTGCCCATGTGGCTGCTGGTTCAGTAGGATGCATAGCTTCAAAGTTCTCCCACCACAGATTGGCGGGTCCTTCCAGAAAATACGCCGCAAAGGTCAACTTGTTGGCTTCAGAAACATTCGCAGAGCGAATCTTACGTGAAAATTGCACAACCAAGCATCTGTGTCGAGGGGATCGACGGAGTGATGGAACTTTGGAGGATTCAGATTCACAAAGTCATTAAGGGACTCTGCAGCATTCCTAGGCTGACAAGCCGTATTCTGCTCAATACGCTCTAATAGTCGTTTGGTCTCCCTTTTGTTCCTCTGTGCCTCAAGCATCACTTCCGCCAGAGAGGGCGGGTGAGGCAGGTCTTCCTGCGACACTTGACTACCCTCGCCTTTCTCATGAGTAGGGGCACGGTTCAACATGGTGAACGCCATCCTGACAAACAAACTCACAGCTTAGACCAATATCATCACCAATACTAGCTATGGATTTAGAATGCACTGAACACATGGAATGCGGAAATGAATATCCGAACAACATGGTAACAAGCAACTGCTATATATACACCATGGTTCATACACACCCTTACATAGTTCAGTACAACCTTAACCGAAGAGCAAACTACTGAAATTATGAAACTACTCATCAGAGGCTTACAAGCTTCCTATACATTATTTATCTATGCCTCCGGAATTCATTTCACATCACAAGCATACTTCACAAGTCACACAGGACTGTGAACGTACAGCTACTACCATACTATCCTTCCACTCACAGCTCAGGCATCCGCATAGAACATCTCATAAAGATTGCCTCCATGGCCTAGAAGCTCAACCTGTGGATCAGGAAATACTCTGGCCTGAGATCCCTGGGATCCATAAGGACACGGATGTGGCCTTGGTCCCCTGACTGGTGGTAGTAGGGGTCCCCGAAGAGGGGTGACTCCTCCAATAGCGGGCCAGTCAACATGGGCCGGAAGATGGGTCCTAACAGGGTTCAACATCTCCATATCTCCGTACTCTGTCTGGACTACCGATGCCAGCTGCGTCAAAACCGTCCACAGACGGGCACGTGTAGCATAAAGCTCCATGCGGAGAGCACGAGCATCCCTATCTATGTTCTCTAGCATCTCAGAAGTGGACTGCAATAGCGGATCCTCCATAGAGGAATCAAAATAGACCCCACTAAGGTATCCCTGTTCACCTGGCTGAGAGGCAGGAACATAACAGAACTCTGAATTCTGCAGCAGTGCATGTCTCGCCCTCATAATGGTCAGCATTGAATAGGCAGCATCTTGTACTGCCATGTCAACAGTGACTCCCAATCCATAGGACCAATGGATTGACTCCTCAGCTCCAGGGTAGTCTGGAAATACCCTAACAGTGGAGATATACTCGCTCTGGTTGAAGTCTCGGTACTGTTCCTCCACTGTGTACTCTGGGTACCAGCGGTAACCGCACACCGACATCACCCTGACCAGCATGGCCGTATGACCCGACTCATCAATGCACCTGGTCAGACGAACCACCTGACGAGAAGGACGGCCAGGCATCTGAAAATAGAGAGTAATGCAAAAGCATTAGAGCTCTGAATGCAAAATTGGGCAGCATAGCGGCTGTAAATGCTCAAAAACAATTTTGAGAGAACCCAAAATAGAATAGCGTAACCACTCAACTATCAAGTTCAATTCTCTGATCATCAATCTTACTTCCTTTTCCTAGGAATAAAATAAACCCAATATAACTCTCGACCCGTAGTCCTACAATGTACCGATCAGAAACACGAGCCTAGAAGAAGATGAGTAACCTAGGCCTTAATTCCCGCAGAAAAGACAAGGATGACCAGAATCGAATAACTTGAGAAGAGAACAAGAGTCTTACGTTCCCGTCCACAAACAATTCCCTTATATATAACTAAAGCAATTCTAGACTCAACTTCGACCAGTTTGGCTTAGTAGTCCTACAGTCAGTCAGGCTCTAATTCCAACGCTGTCGGGACCCCGATCCTAAGCCACATGAATCCAGCCTGTAACACATCGCATCTCTTTGCGGTCTCACGCATGGTTAACCCCACGGTTGCAGCCTTACCTTAGCCGGGACCGTTTGCGCCTTTTGACTCGCGTATGCAATTGTGTCGCTAGCAATCCAATGACAAAGAACCCGGATCGACATGTCTAGTCATAAACCAAAGTGGCAGTTCCGCACAGGGACATGCATTCATGACCCAGCAAAGCAGGCGTTGGTCACTAGCGAATGTAGACGAGTCGTAGCAAGCTACAAGGACGCCATTACATCGCGTGACGTTTCCTCAAAGGGGACAGACACAACAGCTAAGAAGGACACATGCCGGTCAACCAATGTGTCCGGAGCAGTAGCGAACTACCATGGCTCATTGGATCACAAAGGGGCATTTCCCTGTAAGGAATGCTACTAAAGCCTACGGCTAGGTAATCGAACCCATACATATCAAGTACAACACACGTACGCATGGCATACTAATATGTATAGATACATCGATGGCATCACAACATAACCATAAACATACAAGCTTTATTTGAAAGGCTCGGAAGAGCCTCACACATAATATTACACAGTAGGGGTCTCTCGACCCATCATAATAGTCATTCAAGTTACAAGCCAACGGAAGTAGATAAACTGTCTGAGTACAGACACATGAAACTAGAAGGCACATGGCCTAACTACACTATAGACCCACCCTAGGGCCAGATCATAGCTGGGATACCAGCTACTCGTCGTCGTCGATGTCTAGGAAGAACCCTTCATTAGGGTCATTAACAACCTCTGCAACAAATTATTAAGGAAACATCAGTACGGGGGTACTCCGCAAGACTTTAGGATAACTATCTACTCATGCAATGTATCAATAAGGAATTGTGTGGTTTCATGCGGAAAGCCAGCATTTGACTCCTCGCTAGACAACTTGCATTTTTAAATAATTTTGTCAACTTGATTTCTCGCACACGAGTCCACTAACACCACAACAATACTCCATCGTGGAATCATTCCATCTCCATACGGAAATGTCGTCCACGACACTCACGCTTATCTTGACAATTTTATGAGTAGCCATTGAAGTTAACTATGAACAACATATGTCTCCAAGTAGTCCATAACCGTGGACGTGGCTACTCGAATAGATCATAACCCTGCAGGGGTGTACTTCTTCACACACGCTCTCGCCACTTATCGCCATGTGCACGTCATGCACCTCGGCAACCTTCAAGCGGAAGCCCAGCGAGGCAGTCGGCCACGACCGTTAACCACGCTAATACTTAGTCCAGGCCTATCGCCTATCTGAGGGTAACCCGCACGGACGTCCGGCCGAGGTTTCCGCCACGGCCCCAAACGATGTGCGCAGGATTCCCAAGCCCACCATCCGGGTGCCACTTGGTACACCGTGCCACTGCCTACCGCATCACAGCCCACCTCTCAGGTCAGCATTATGCACGGCCTCCAGCATGACTATAAACACCAGAAACTACTTGCAACTCCTGGACCGAGTACTAAGCGATTAATAAGTCGAGCGGGGACATATTTCAGGGCCCAGCATGTGGTAGTATCTCGTCTTGGATTACATACACGGAACTCAGTTCCTAAGGACGGTTCCAATGAAACAACCGGCCATGTACTCCTACATAGCCTTTCACCGGTACCTTTACCAAATCAGTTTCAACACACAACCATTACTTACTGAACACATTCTCACAATTCTATTCATCTCCCAGATGACAGACCATACACAACTCTAAGCATAGCATGCATAGAAGGATAAGGCACTTCATGGCTCAAGCATCTACCAGGTATGCTAGGTTGCAAGGTTCAGCTATTTACTGTGACAAAGACATGTCATGCAAAGGAAGTGGGTTCAACTAACGTGGCAAAAGCATTTGAAGCATTTGATCCTAATGTAATAAGTAAGTGCAGGAGAGAGAACATGGGATTTATCGTGATGATCAAAATGGTTGCTTGCCTTGTTGCTCAAAGGAGGGACAATATCCGTCAGTCGGATATTCGGTAGAATCCGGAGGAGCGGAGCCTACCGAAAGAAGTGACAACAATCAATAACAACCATATGCTACAAAATGATGCATGAGCATGGCATGAGGATGCAAGGTGGTATGCTAATGTAGCTATCATTTTTTAAGTTTGAAGTTGATTTGAATCAGATTCAAATATCACTTCAAACGAGGTATTCTCGAATACCGTTTTAATTGATTCGACTTGATGCTCAGATCAACTTGTTTTTAATCATGCATGGAGTGATATGTTAAGTTGCTGGTTGTGATTGGACAATATTTGATCATAGCATTTGAAATGGGATTCAAATGATTTTCAAATTCCAACTGCAAAGCATTTATTAAATTTAACCTATTCATTATTCTACATGATTTGTCCAGTAACATTTTCAAACATGTTTGAAAATGACATATTCAGATTCCTTGGATTTTTCTGATACTTTTTTCATATATAAACTATTTTCATTGGAGTTACAGATTAATTTCTATGATTTTTAGAAGTTTTGGGAATTTTCTGGAATTCTTTTTAAACAGAAAATCCACTTATTGCGTCAGCATGGCATCAGCAGGTCCAACTGGTCGTTGAAAGTCAAACCTGACTAGTGGGACCCACTGGTCAGTGACTCTGGTCAGTTTTAGATTAGTTTTAAACTTAATTGGCTAATTAACAACACTGGACCCACATGTCAGTGACTTATTAGATTAATTAATTTTATTTTTGTTAACCAAAATCATTCAGAGGCTGGCCCCACGCGTCAGTGGCTCAGGCCAGCTGAGATCCACCGGCAGCGAGGTCGTCCTCGCAGGCGGTGAGCCTCCGGCGACACCAGAGACGGCGGAGGGCGTCGGAAACGCGTCTCTGACGACCAAACGCACGGCGGAGGCCACAGGGAGAACGACCACTCGACGACGCGCACGATGGGGAAAACCCCAAGGGCTGTGGTGGCTGGAATCGACGCCGGCGGCGACCGAAGCTCGGCCATCGTCGAGGTCATCGGAAACAAGGTCAAATCGCGCGGGGCTGGGCTCCTAAAGCATCTACGCGACGGCCTGAAGCTGCTGGTGGCCTCAAAAGGACGAGCCGTTCACCGGAGAGCTACCGGTGACGAGGTGCAGCGGCGGTCCTCGTCGGGCTCCGATGGAACTAGGTCTAGAGAAAGAGATCGAAGGGGGAAGCTTGGGGGAAAGCATGCTAGGCTCGCGGGGAGTGCAGTGGAGGGCTTAGACGGCTCGGGGAGGCGCTGTGGGCGACGAATCTATCGAAGCTCGCCGGCGGCCGAAGCTTGAAGACGACGGTGATGTGGGCGTTGCAGGGCTCGGGGGGTCTTCTGCTTCTGCAGGAATGACCAGCTCGTCGAGGCGGAGCGAATGGAACACTCGGGAGGGAGATCCTGTGGCTAGAGGCACGGGCAGCTCGAGCTCGAGCTCGTGTCAATGCCGGCAGAGGGGAACAGGGCAACCGAGAGGAGAGGGGGGAATGGCGCGCGGGAATGGATAGGGCAGTGCTCGAGGCGGTTATCCCCACGCGTGCGAGTGCGAAGCGGAGGACAGGCAGGCAGGGAGCTGCGTGGAGGCGTCGGGCGTCGCGGCGGCCACCTCCTGCTCCTACTGGCGAGGAGGAAGACGACAGGGGAGCTGGGCCTGGGCTGAGGTGACAACAGGTAAGCTCCTTTTCCCTTTTTTCTGTTTTGTTTCTGTTTTGCTAACTATTTTGATTTGCTATTTATTTCAGCTCCAAAATAGTTTACAAAGATATTTTGAACACACCAGAATATTTGTTGGAATATATCCAACCATTCCTGAAGTTTTCAACATTTTTGAAAACTTAAAGTTTTTGAATTCAAATTTAAACTTGAATCCAGTAGCCTTTTGCATTTAAATAAAATGCCAAATGTGTTATGAAAATAGTTTTCTTCACTGCTTATTTGCTTCCATGCATTATCAGAAAAGTTGAACTTTTCTTGAGGCCATTTTGGGTTCATTGATTTGAACAAGTTTAGAATTTCTTTGAATTTGAGAAGTGGCTAGGGTTTTTGAGTTTTGCTTCACCGCTTGCTTTGATCTTGTTGCAATTTTCTTGGATGCAATGTAAAAAAGATATGAGCACAATGCTATACTTAATTAGGGTTCCAAGGATGTGACACAGGCTCCCTCCTGCTATGGTAGGCATGGGAATGGATCCCTGGTTGATCCCTCTTCCTCCCTGCAAGCAGCCGCCGATCAATTTAGGCCGTAGCTTCCTCGGTGGTCGTCCCCTGTTTCGGCCGCCGCCAATATGATGCAGGAGCAGAGAGGGTTACCCAAAAGAGAAACCTCCTCTACTCTGTTAAGATTCGGAAGCACAGCGTAGTGGTAGGTAGGTGTTCTGCATAGTAGATGGTCGTGGGTTCGAAACCCCGCGACGCCACCCCCTTTTACATATTTGTTTCTTGAGCACAGTAGCGTAGGGGAGATGGCTTATCCTGTATTACTCACTCTATTTTGTCGAGCAGTAGGTGTTAGCCCAGTGGTTGTGTGGTGGTGTGTAGACCAGTAGATCCTGGGTTCGATTCCCAGGCCATCCTGTTTTTATGTTCTTGTTATCTTTTTGTCCTTTGCTGTTTTGCCTTGCTAGTTTATTGTGATGCTTGGGCAGCAATATGGTGTTGTCAAAATATGAACACCAGTAGGTTTTACACCATGCTCTAGTTATGTGCATGTACTAGGAGATGTGATTTTGGGTGTATGTGTGAGCAAGCTTACATGTATGTGTGTTAGTATGTGAGTGTGCACTAGGTGTAGATTGTGCACATGGTGTTGCTAGAATATGTGTGGTTCAAGCACCCACATGTTTGTGGAGGTGATGTTGAGGTGTGTGCTTGTGTGGTGTAAGCACCCAAGTGATTGTGTATGTGTGCTTGTGGTGATATGCACTAGTGCATGTGTAGGAGTATGTCTTATGTTAGTGTAGATGTAAGCATGTATGAGTTATGTGTGTGTGTGCATGTGTGTGGTGACACCCACATGCCAAGGCATGGTTTTCCTTGATGAGAACTTATGTGCAAGCATGTATGTGTGAGTGTTAGTGATAGTGTGTGAGTGTGTGTATGTTTGATGTATGGAGTTGAGCTCAATAGCATGTGTAGGTGCTTGATGTGTGTGTGTGTGAGTATGGTGATGTGCTATCGCAGACATACATGAGGTCTAAACCCTCATGTCACCATTGGAGTTGTGAGAGTGTGCAAGTGCATGTGTAGGTGATGAGCTAGTGTGTAGCACATGTGATATGGCACTATTTGCTTCATGTGATTCCATGTAGATTTTCCTTTCTACTTTGTGCCCATTTGTTCTATGCAAGTACCTAGGTATTATATATGTTTTTGGGGTAGAATCATCCCACGAATCCATTGGTGGAATCAGATTCCACTTGGGAACACTTTCTGGGAATGTCATTTTTCTGTTCTGTTCAATGTTTAGAGCTTGGTTCCATGTGACGTGATGAGCCCAAGAGGATGATTCCTTGTTGTGACAGTAGAGGGTGAACCCCTCTACAGCATGGTGGTTTTGTTTTATGCTTAGGACTTTATATGTGAAAGTTGTGCTTTGTCAAAGTAAGCATGTGGCTGAAATTTCAGCTTAGTGAAGATCTGTGATTTTCACTAAGTCCGAGGAACTGCTGATATTTTCTTCCCTTGTAATTGTGCTTGCAAAAGTTCATGTGTTGGGAATCAACCCTTGCAATCAACTGGAAAGTTGGAGCTTTTGTGTTTGTCTAGATATTTGTCAATTTTCATTCCATTTGACTTCCTGTAGATATTGTTTTGGGTTGCTGTCAAAATGCTTCAGAGCATAAACAGCTAGTGAGTATCTGCGAATTTCACTAAGTCCGTGAAAACTGATATGTTTGTCCAAGTTAGCAGCTGTAGATCTTTCTGTGTGTAACTCCTTTGTATTATCTTTTTGCTCATGCTTGTAGAGCTTTTGAATAGCTTTTGCCACGTATCTTATTTGGCACATTTGGGTGGTTGTAGGTGCCTTGTATGTTGCTCTCAAACTGCTATGTTGTTGTTTAGGACAGAATGTATAGTTTTGTTGTTTTGATGCTTGTGAGTGCATAGTTGATGGTGTGGTGAGTTTATTTTCACCACCCGATCTATACTTGCTTGTTCCATCATTTGGCAACCTGGGAATACCAGAAGTTTGCCATTGGAGAGTGCTTGTGGTGGAATTGATCCGTAGAACTCCACTTCTTGTTTCGTAGTTCCCCGTTGATCCGTAGCCCCGTTCGTTACGTTCTTTATATGCTTTTGCATCGTTTTCACCTGATGCATCTGTTCATGTCATATTCATGCATGTCAAGATAGCTTAGAGTGCAGTTCTTTCCAGAAGTTTGTCTTTTCTTCTCATGCATGTGCAAGTGACTAGAATAGAGATGCATGTTCATTCTCATGTCATGCATCATGTGCTTGTTGCATCATGTTGTGTTGTTGTTCATTGGATGTTATTTTTATGTTGGGTAGCACCAGGATCAGAGAGTGATTACATGGATTTGGGAGAGTACGTGCATGACGAACAAGAGCAGTTCCAAGCTGAAGACATCACATGCAAGATGACAGGACCTTGATATCATCTCTAGTCTTGTTGTGCCTAGATTAACGTTTCGTTCATCATATGCTCGCTGCCTACCACTTAGATAATTGCCTCCTGATATTGCCATGAAACCCAAAAACTTTCCTCTCCTAGCAAATATTGAATGGCTAAGTAGGCTTGCTCAGTTTCTAATATTAGCGTTGCTAGTTGCAGGTGCCATTGTCTCATGTGATAACATGAGTTTGATATCATTATGTTAAATCTGTTATTTAGTTAATGCACATATATACTTGGTGAACGACGGGAGGCCTAGCCTTTTTCCGGGTGTTTTGTTCCGTTATTGCCGCCATAGCTTTCGGCTACCGGTGTTTGATTCCATAACTATTCGCTCCTAACACATTCGGGGTTGTTATGGGGACCCCCTTGATAAATCGTGTAGTGTTAAGACTTGTCCGGCAGGACCCAACATTGGTGTTAATTTGCTAATCCCTTAATAATAATCTGCATAGGGAATAGCTACCCCGAGGAATTAATCAACAACCCGGGCCATCCCAGGGCAACTCGTGAGATTTCTCTGGCCACTGTACGCTTCGCTTATCCGGCGTGTCCTGAGACTGAGATACGCGGCTCTTATCAGGGTCGTCGACACGTCGGGAGGTCCTGCTAGTCTTGTCTTACCTTAGCGATAAATCTTGCATATAGGAATCCCGGTGAAGCTTTGGTTTGCCCAGAGTTGAGGGTTTCCTCTAAGGAATCCGACGAGATCACGAGTTTTGTGATAGAGGATTACTTTGCGGCCCGTGACCGTTTGTGATGGATTAGTTGGAGCACCCCTGCAGGGTATAATATTTTGGAAGACCGTGCCCGAGGTTACGTGGCAACTTGGAATATTTGTTAACATCCGGTTATAGATAACTTGAACTTAATCTAATAAACTTTCCAATTGTGTTCGTAACCGTGACTGTCCCCTTCGAAGACCTCTCTTCGATCGGGAACATGGTGGGGTTATGATTGACGTAGGTAGGTGCTCAGGATCACTTAGTGAACAGCTAGACCTCAATCGCTAGCATAGACCAACACATAAATAACTTGTTCTATGTAAGTTAGCCAACATAAATGCTTAGGATGCTGCAACCTAAACACTGAACCTTCCTCACCTAATAACCTGACTAATTTCGGTTCCGAGGTCATGGATTGCTGAGTCCGTGTGGCTCACAGATTACTTCAACACCCCAACAGGTACAAGTCTGCCCGACATAGGTGATACCGATGGCACGCAGCTGGCGTGGCAGTATGATGAGGAGAACGACCGCCTGTACGTGAACTATCGAGAAGACTGAGGCATGGTCGTGATCGTGGGCAAGCATGCAGGGTAGCATAGCCTTTTCTCAGGTTACGTAGTCCGTAGAGGAACTACCTTGTCTGAATAAATGTGTGATGTAAACTCTGATATTATCTATGAGATGGCAAACGATTCCCTATTTTTCATTATTTTATTATGTATGTGCTATGTTATCGTGCTTGCGAAACGCTTAGATGCGCTTCTTTCCATTTTGGGGCCTCGTTCCCTAAATTGGAAAGGACGGCATCTTAGTCATTACAGTATAGGTCAGGCCTATGACCCTACCCTAGGGCTATATCCCCGTCATTAGCCCCCGAATGGATTAGGGTCCGAGTGGTGAAAGTGTCAATGTAAATCTTGTAGCAGACAGAACTTGAACGTGCTTCAGGGCCTTACAGAATTGTGCATCGATTGAAGTCTCCATCATTCGCCCTGATCGATTCCGCCGAGTAGTATGTCCGAGTGAACTTGAGAATTGAAGTAGACCCGAGTGACCGACAGGATCTTGAGAGTCTCACTGATTGCTGGTAGTCGGTTGGAGTCTTTTGAATTTGTTTGAAATTTAATGTTGTTGTTGGACCTGACCAAGCAGAATGTTTATTTTTGTATTTCTTTTCCAGTGGGGGCACGCTCAGTGCACCCACTTGGTGTAGTCCCCGAGCCTCTGTCGGACTAGATGAGTCCGGCAGAGGATTTAAGGCTTCTAGTGCTCGTCATGTTGAATGTTTGTTGAATCTGCATTATATGATTTCCGGATCAAAGTCAAGTCTTCGAGTGTATTTTTTAACTTAGGCGATACGTGGTCGCAGCTAAGTTCCCGAGTGTGGAGCGTGTCTATACTCGGAGTAGTTCTTAACTTAGGCTATAGGCAGTCACAACTAAGTCCCCTAGTGTGGAGCATGTCCGCACTGAGAGTTGTTATTAACTTAGGCGATACGGAGTCGCAACTAAGTCCCCGAGTGTGGAGCATGTCTGCACTCAGAGTTGTTATTAATTTAGGCGATATAGACTCGCAGCTAAGTCCTCAAATGTGTAGCGTGTCTGCACTCAGAGTTGTTTTTCACT
Organism: Hordeum vulgare subsp. vulgare; assembly: GCF_904849725.1. Classification (NCBI taxonomy): domain Eukaryota; kingdom Viridiplantae; phylum Streptophyta; class Magnoliopsida; order Poales; family Poaceae; genus Hordeum; species Hordeum vulgare. The sequence goes on along the minus strand of NC_058519.1, from coordinate 270,510,991 downwards.
TAGGCGATACGGAGTCGCAGTTAAGCCCTAGAGTGTGGAGCGTGTCCGCACTCGGAGTTGTTTTTAACTTAGTCGATACGGAGTCGCAGCTAAGCCCCCGAGTGTGGAGCGTGTACGTACTAGGAGTAGTTTTTAACTTAGGCGATACGGAGTCGCAGCTACGTCCCTGAGTGTGGAGCATGTCCGCACTCGGAGTTGTTTTTAACTTAGGTGATACGGAGTCGCACCTAAGCCCCCGAGTGTGGAGCGTGCCCGTACTCGGAGTAGATTTAACTTAGGCGATACGGAATCGCAGATAAGCCGAGCGGTGCGCGCGGGCCAGCCGAGTGATGAAGGCATGCCACACGGAGTGGTGATGCATGGGGCATCCGAGTGAGGTAGACGTGTCCGGCTGAGTGGCAACGCGTGGGGCGGCCAAGTGATGTATGTCGAGGAGGCGTCCGACCCATTGATGGCACGCGAGGCGGCCGTGTCCACTATGTCATCGAAGGGGTTTCCGAACACGTGAAAACGCACGAATGATCATTGCGGTGACCGAGCCTGAGTAGAGACGAAGATGGCGCACATATGCATCGAGTGATCGCGTCACCTGTGTATGAAAAATAGCACAAGCCATCATAAAAATTTATCAAAGTAATATGAGTTTGCTAAAATGATTTGTGTAAATAGCACCTATTGACACTCGCTGGGTGTGCTAGGTACTTGTTGGTTCGGGACCAGCAAGGGTCTAACAGAGTGCAGGATCCGACTAAACTTGTTTGAGTACTGGGCCCAAACAAAGTGGAAGTGAAGTGTTCTCACATAAAAATAAACAACCGAGCGCAGAGGTACACTTGGTGGTGTGGCCTCCGAGTGATCGTCATGTGCGACTTCCTCGACACTTGATGATGCGGAAATGACTATTTAATGAAATGCAACGTATGAAGAATGACTTAGCTCTCTGATGGCACAGGAGCGGCCGAGTGACGAAGGACCGTCCGGTCGAGTGAGGACACACGGCGCAACGGAGTGACGAAGGAGCTTCTAGTCGAGTGACGGTGCGCAGGGCGGCCGAGTGATGACGACACATCCAATAGAGTGGCGACGCGTGGGGCATCTGAGTGTTGTAGAAGCATCCATCAGAATGGCGACGGGCGGGATGTTTGAGTGTTGTAGAAGCATCCGTCAAAATGATAACGCGCGGGGCGGCCGAGTGACAAAGTCGTGGATAGCCAAGTGACGGCGAGCGGGGCGGCTGACTGATGAAGACATGCCGCAAGGAGTGGCGACAATGTGTCTCGTCGAGTGGCGATGCGCGAAGCTTCCGAGTGATGACGACGTGTCCAGTAGAGTGACGACGCATGGGGCAACCAAGTGTCGAAGGAGCGTCCAGTCGAGTGACGAAGGAGCATCCCATCGAGTGACCGCGCGTGGAGCGGCTGAGTGACGAAGGAGCGTCCAGTCGAGTGATGACGCACGGAGTGGTAGAGTGACGACGGAGCGTCCAGTCTAGTGACGGCGCGTCGAGCTGCCGAGTGTCGAAGGAGCGTCCAATTGAGTGACAGTGCGTGGAGCGGTCGGGCAACAAAGGAGCATCCAGTATTTCATCGAGAATGGCGCACACAGGCGTGACATGTGTATGAAAAATAACACAAGCTAACATAAGAAATTCTTGAAGTAATTTAATGTTTGTTGAAATGATTCGTGTAAATTGCACTCATAGACACCCGTTGGGTGTGCCAGGTGATTGCTGGTTCGGAACGAGCAAGAGTCTAAAAGAGTGAAGGATCTGACTGAACTCGTTTAATTTCTGGACCAAAATGAAGCGTAAGTGAAGTGTTCCGCCATAAAAATAAACAACCGAGTGCAGAGCTACACTCGGTGGTATGGCCTCCAAGTAAAAGTCATGTGTGACTTACTTAACATTCGGTAATGCAGAAACAATTATATAATAGAATGCAGTCTGTGAAAAATGACTTAGCAGTCTGATGGCGCGCGGGGCGGTCGAGCGAAGTAGACGCGTCCGGCTGAGTGGTGACGTGTTGGGCGGTCAAGCGATGAAGACGCGTCTAGCTGAGTGGCGACATCCGGGGTGGCCGAGTTACGGCGCACGGAGCAACCGAGTGACGAAGGAGCCTCCAGCCGAGTGACGACGCGTGGAGCTGCCGAGTGACGAAAGAGTCTCCAGCCGAGTGACAGCGCGCGGAGTAGCCGAGTGACGAAGGAGTCTCCAACCGAGTGACGATGGCGTGTCTCAATGACTGGCGATGCACGAAGCTGCCGAGTGATGACGACGCGTCCAACAAAGTGACGACGCGCGGAGCAGCCAAGTCACGAAGGAGCGTCCAACCGAGTGGCGGCACGCGGAGTTGCCAAGTGACGAAGAAGTCTCCAGCCGAGTGACGATGGCGTGTCTTGCTGACTGGCGATGCGCGAAGCTGCCGAGTGATGACGACGCGTCCAACAGAGTGACGGCGCACGGAGCAGCCAAGTGACAGAGTGACCAACCGAGTGGCGGCCCGCGGAGCTGTCGAGTGACGAAGGAGCGTCCGGTTGAGTGGTGATGCGTGGAGCTGACGAGTGACGAAGGAGTCTCTAGCCGAGTGACGATGGCGTGTCTCGCTGACTGGCGATGCGCGAAGCTGCCAAGTGATGACGATGCGTCCAACGTAGCGACGACGCGCGGAGCAGCCGAGTGATGACGACGCGTCCAACTGAGCGACGACATGTAGGGCGGCCGAGTGATGACGAGCATCCGACTGATGGACGGTGCGCGGGGCGACCGAGTGCTGACGATGCGTCCGACTGAGGGACGGTGCACTGGGCGACTAAGTGCTGACGACGCGTCCGACTGAGTGACGGCATGCAGGATGGCCGAGTGATGACGACGCGTCCGACTGAGTGACGGCGCGCGGGGCGACTGAGTGCTGATGACGCGTATCCGACTGAGCGACGATGCGCAGAGCGGACGAGTGATGACGACGCGTCCGACTGAGTGACGACATGTAGGGTGGCCGAATCACTGCATGTTAGTCATCTGTATGCAAAATTCATCTAAAATAATTTCTGCGTGTCATCGTGTTAGTAGCTCGAATGGACAGTCTGTCTCAATAAACTGTTATTCGGAGAGGATGATAGACGAGTAACCATGCATGTTAGTAGCAAACGTAGCTACGAATATTTTTGAATGAATTTAGTGTCTTGTACATTTGCTAATTTGTTACAATTAAAGACGTTATGCATGCATGCAGGATTAGTTAGCGTTTTATTTGGCTCACTTGATGAGGCGCTTAATGAGGCGCTTAACTCCTCGTAAAGTTATGCATGGATGCCATTTTGACTCACTTGGTGAGGCGCTTAATGAGGCAGCCAAATAACTCCTTGTAACGTTATGCATGCACGCAAGATTACCTAGTGGCTTGATTTACTCCCTTCCATTTTCTTCTCCTGCCACGGGCACAGACGAGCAGGACGGACGGTTGTTGAGCAGAGACGGGCTTTACTCCCTCGATCCAGAGAAGCAGTTGCAGTGACGAGAGCGCCGCCAGCCCGCGACCGAGCCAGAGGGAGGAGCTACTGCGTGCGGGTTGCGCTTTCCCTACAGAGACTGCCATACCAAAACATCGATGTCAGGAGGAGGAGAGGGGGTGTGGTGTGCCTGCACACTCGCCGAGTTTGCCGCTGAGCCGTTGATGCCGGAGGAAGGAACTGCCGCACGCCCGCGCGGCGTTGGACCTGCACCACCGCCGCGAACCTCTTCACCGAGCAGTCAAGTGGACGGGGGAGTTCCACAGTCGGGAACGTGGTTATCGAGCAGGCTATCGCCTGGGGAAGCCCCGCTGCATGGAGACTGCCGTCGGGCAGGCGACCGAACGGAGCAGCCTTGCACTGTCGACCAGGACAGTTCTTCTGTGGCGTGGAAGCTGTTGTAGATCAAGTAGCAGGGCGGAGGAGGCATGCGCTGCCGGCCAGGCCGGTGCCTCCGGGGCGTCGAATAGAGATATATCTTTTTTTTTATTCTTCATTACTCGGGGAGATTAACAGTATGACCGTCCGATGTAGGTGATGCAGGTGAATGAGACCCAGGCAGCCGGGTAGCACATGCTGCCAGCGATGCAAGCGAGGGCCAAGGAGCGCGTGTTGAGGCGGCACCGAGAAAGCGCACCGCAGGGCGGCATCGACGAGGACGTTGCTGGGCGGACGAGCGCGGCGGCGGGCCATCGTGCGCGTCTCAGGGCAGGCGAGCTGCGTCGGCGTTCATGCGGGGCGGCCGGAAGGAAGCGTTCCCCTCTACAGACCGTCATCAAGCCGGCAACGCCAAAGAGCACCACGCGAGAGGTGCGCCTCCACATGGAGCTCACTGCTGAATGCAAGACCGGGCAGAAGAACACCACGGCGCGGACACCGCCGTTGAGCAGACGATCAGCTGGAGAACCTCATGGCGTGGAGGTCGCCGTCGGGTAGGCGAGCTGTCGGAGGAGCCCTACATTGACGGCTAGGCCAGTGCTTCCGTAGCATGGAAGCCGGGCAAGCAATTAGGCGGAGGAGCCCTCCGTCGCTGGCCGGACTAGTGCCTCCGCGACATCAAATAGAGATGTATCTTTCCTCCTCATTTTTGTGATGCTTCAATACTTGTTGCCCGCACGGATGATGAACTGCATGAACATGAGATTAAACATATATGAATGAAAAACCATATGCATCATGGCTCGATAGACGCCATGCCTCATGGTGGGCGCCAACTGTCGTGGTAACGATTTTGACAATAGAAAGGGGTAGGATAAAAGAGCATGATCTATCGAGGTGCACATGGATGACACAGTGGTTTTAGCGAGTTCGGGCCTGTGACACTAGAGATAACAACCCTACGCCTCGTTCTCCGGAGAGGCTTTGTTTTATGTGTCATGGACAAAAGTTACATGGTATAGAGAGAACCAGAGCTCCAGGGAAAGAATGAGCCAGCAGGGGGAGAAGAAGTTAGTCCCTAGCTATGTGGAGGGGGTGGTTTATATAGAGTGGGCCACCCCCTCATCTCTTATGTTACAAGATGAGGCATTGATGCCATAATGTCAGCCTACTACAGAACCTCCTCTATGCTTCAACTGCCTTGCTTACTGTTGGTATTTGCATACCCGAGTGAGTCATACTGTCGAATGGTTGACTGTCATCCGAGTGGATGGAATGTACTTGTCCGAGTGGATCCGTACCGAGTGGATTAGATGTTGTCGTGATCCAGCCAGAATTTCCCTTGTAGTCCTAATAATGAGGTGCCCTTGGGTAGGACGTATAGGTCAGGTCTATGATCCTACCCTAGCCCTATATCCCCGTGACCATCCCCAAGTTTGCTGCTGCAAACTTAATCAGAGTCCAAACCAATTGAAACCAGATCCACAAGCTACCAAACTCCATAGTCATCTTCCTGCATACGTGCCTTGCCTCTAGGACATCTTTGATTAGTCATAAGAGCCCTGTAGGCACAGGTGGACATGGTGACCACCTCCGTGGCATGCAGACACGACGCTCTGCATCTTTTTCTTTTGCTGCAGCTCGGGTCCATCAAAGGCCGCGTGTCCCAGTGCGCCAGGGCACTCCCCTTGACCGGTCCAAGCCCTCCTTGATGCCAGGATGCAGCCAAGGTGGCTCAGGCACGCGTGGCCACCGTGCCGAGAGAGCACCAGGGAGGATCCGAGATCCTTCACGTCTCCCACTCTCCATATGGCCTCCCCGAGCGCCATGACCCTATGATCCACTCCCCTTCCTCCTAAGCTAACTTCTGGGCCAGCCCAGAGCTCCCCTTGAGCCCCCTATCCTCCCAGGCTTCCTCCTCCTTCCATGGCTTCCATGGCCGCTTCGTCCATGCTCGCATTCGGGCTCGCGCGGCTCCCTACTTCCCTTCTATCTCCCCCCCCAAATCTCTCTGTGGTTTCCCCAAGCCCATTTCTTCCTCTAAGTGGACAAGACGATGCCCCACCACATAGGTTGCCGTCGGCATCTGCCATGGCCGAGGTCCCCTTGCCCCACAGGCTCCCTGCAGAGCAGACTCCTGCTCAGGCTCGGGAGGCTTCCCTCCTCGTGCCCGTGCTGGCCGGAGTGCCACCGGGGAGCGGCTGGAGTTGCTGGAGCCAGCCTCCGCACCGACTGGCCTACCTCCCTTGTGTGCCCTCAGATCGAGTGGAGGTGGAATAAGACCCTAGCAAGCGGGGGGCCCAGTCAGTGAGCCAGGGCCGGGCCCAACCGGCATAAGTGGCCGCGCCCCAGTGGTACTACGCCTCTGTGCGGCGGAGGCGCCCTCGAGAGAGGCTGCCTTTGGTGTGGCCCTCTACTGGTGCCTGAGAGCCGCTCAGCCGGCCCACCTCCCTCTCCAGCGCCACGGGGGCAGGATAGTCCCTCGAGTTGGACCCCTTTTATTCAGTTTTACTTTTCTCAGAACTTCAAAAATCTATAGCAAAATCATTTGCGCTCCAAAATTAATGATTCAAATTCCTGCAGGTCCCTAAAATCAAGACCTATCCATATATGTGCATACACATTTTTCCCAAAAGACTTGTGTGGGAATAGTATTCAAATGCCCATTTGAATATATTAAACCCCACTTTGTAAATTCCTATAGCATTCAAATCAACTCCCAAATTCCAGAGCCTTCTAAAATCATGCCCTATTTTTGAAGCCTTGGTCAACATTTTTGTATGACTTATTTCTGTTGCCATAAATAAATAGCCCGCTTTTGCTATTTATTCCATGTTATAAAATCCCTACAATATTCATACCAACTCCAAATCCAGTGAATCAACTTCCTAAATGTTTCTACAATCCTGCTCAGTTTAATGAGTGCCTCCACTCATTTTTATCATAATATTTTATGTAGCCTTCTTCTAAGATCACCTATTCCTCCTTTCGCCCAGTCAAAAATCCCTGATGGACCAAAACTCCTATAGAAAGCTTCAGGTATTTTTCATATGACCAGAGAGGTCCAAGAAAAATATAAATTCTATTTTTATAGCACTGTTTGTTCTGCTTGCCGTGTGGCTGACTCTGATTGTTTTCGACGATAGTTGACGAGTAGACGGAGTGCTCGGAGTTGAATCATAAGACAACGAAGACCCCGAGGACTTATGTGAGCAAAGGCAAGCAGCCCTTTGACCATGTTCGAGCAAAATACTATATTGCATGCTAGTACAACAATTATTTCCATTGCATATGATCATGAATAATCGGTAAATCATCAATATGATGTTTCCGATGGCTCCTCCGGATCACTTGCATTTTGAGCTTGATCCTACCAGCTATGAGGGTCACGCTAAAATAATGTTGACAAGTAGAGCTAAGCATAGTAGAAGCATGAGCATGATGATGGTGAAATCAAAGGTTTATGAAAACCCCATCGAGTGCCACTAATGCCCGAGGGTGATGATGAGTTAGGTGCCCACTTGTGAATCAGTGGTACACCAGGTATATTTTGGTGTGAGTGGTTTCGGAAATGGGAATCAATTTATGATGTGTCGACCATCCCAACCTTACATGTGTGACCACGTTACCCCTTTATGGGACGGGGCCTTGTTGATTACTCTGGTTATTGCTAGCAAAGAGCCACATTACTAGTGGCGGAGTGATGTGTGGTCACTCTCGTGATGGGGTCGTGCCGGGTAGGGTGAATATGTCGTTTTTACGTGTTCCAGGCACACCGTTGGTCCCCGCATGGATGATACTGTCTAGAGTCGGTGCTTGTAAGACGTACATCATGTGGGTTGGGTACTAATCGACTGGATCTCTTTGTCTAGTATCATCATGGGAAAGGCATTGATTGGGTACTTACCTCGGGTATGTTATATACCGCGAGTCGTGGATGACACAGAAGTTTCCCAGATCTCGTGGGTACAGTGTACAACCTGTGTAGAGTGTAAAAATATTCGAATAGCCGTGTCCATGGTCATGGACAGTTGGGTAATCCTGCTTAAACTATGTCCAGTCGTTTCCGCATAAACCAAGTGTGAGCGTGTGTGTGTTCAAAGTGATATCTGAGAAAGAGTTTATATGACCAAGTTTGGTGACTTGGCATATCAGGTGAACCGGAGTGTTCAACCCTTAATAGATATGTTGATATCTGTAACCTATTCTTGTGATTATCATCTAGCTTATGATGCATATCCATACACGTCGATGATCATGTTGATTTATAGTTGAGCTGCTATGCACCAATACTGCATATTACTTGTTACCATACCAACTGCATTATCCATATCATGGGATGTTTGCGAGTACATTCAAAGTACTCATTGCCTTGCCACTGGTTATTTCATTCACCAGGTAAGAGAGATCATGATATGGAGAAGCATAACTTGGTGACGTTCCTGCAAGCTAGGATGCTTGCCAGTCAGAATGCCTGTAGGTTAAGGCTGATGGCATGGGTTCACGCTTTCGACCAATATTTCCGCTATTGGTCAAGTTTCCTGTGTTGGACCTCAAGGCCCTATATATGTAAGACTTGACCGCAATGGTCATTTTTTGTATTAAACGATATGTATGGATGTAAGACTCTTGTTATTCAATTTATGTGTGTTCGGTGAGCATTGATCTCTAGGATCACTGAGCACGTTGGTTCGGCGATCTCGACTTGTAAGTCGGGGTCCCCACAAATCTTCCACTTGAATTGATGAAGTACTTTCCTTCAGCTCTATGGGACAGATCTTGCGAATGGACAAGTCTTTGATAGCTTCCGAAGGTTCCTTATCTCCTACATCATTTGGCAATTGTTCGACTTGCAAACCATTAGTCTCATCAAACTTCACATCTAGCGTCTCTTTAACTTTTCGAGTGAAGTTCTTGTAGACAAGGTAAGTGTGAGAGTTCGATCCGTAACCAAGTAGGAAACCTTCATAAGATTTAGGAGCAAATTTAGAGTGACGATGCTTATCAAGAATATAGCACTTAGAGCCGAATACTCGAAAGTATCCAACTTGGGGTTTGTTATCAGTGAGTATCTCGTATGCTGTTTTACCGAGAAGCTTGTGCGGGTAGAGTTGGTTTACGGCATGGCAAGCTGTTTCTACGGCCTCTCCCAAAAGTGTCTAGGAGTCTTGTATTCATCAAGCATCGTTCTTGCCATCTCTATGAGAGTCCGGTTCTTCCTCTAAACAACTCAATTTTGTTGAGGTGTGTACGTCGCTGAGAACTCATGTTAGATACCTTCTTCGTCAAGAAAACTGTCCACATTCGTGTTCTTGAACTCCATTCTGTTGTCGCTCGGAACCTTGTTGATCTTCACTTCAAACTGATTTTGAGGTTTCCGAGCAAAGTTCTTGAAGATTTTTTGTACCTATGACATCATCAAGAAAGAATACCCACGTAAATATGGAAAAATCATCAACAATGACTAAAACATAAGAATTTCCACCGGGACTCTTGTAAGCATTGGGACCAAAGAGATCCATGTGAAGCAGCTCGAGTGGTCTCCTAGTAGTCATGATTTTATTCACGAGATGACTTCCACCAACTTGCTTTCCTGCTTGACAAGCACTACAAAGTCGATCTTTGTCAAATATAACATCTTTAACACCAAGAATATGATCACCTTTGATTAGTTTGTCAAGATTACGCATACCAACATGTCCTAGCCTACTATACCATAACCAACCTTTAGAAGATTTTGCAATAAGACATGTACGGGGTTTGTATATTTTAGAGAAATCAACAATGTATAGATCACCTCTATGGTAAACAGTAAAGACAATGTTATGGTTGTTGCTACGAAACACTCGGGAGTCAACTTTCGTAAATAGCACGTTGAAACCAAAGTTTGCTAGTCTAGATACGGAAAGAAGATTATAGCCAAGGGATTCAACAAGCTTGACATTTTGAATGGAACTATCATGAGATACGACCACCTTACCAAGACCAAGTACCTTACTTTGGAGTTATCTTCAAAGGTCACATACCTTCGAGGTCCACGGTTTCGGTGTGATCTCATGGATTATGTCTTTATCTCTGGTCAAGTGATCGGTGCATCGACTCTCAAGAACCCATTCCTTTCCACACGCCATGTAGTATCTAAGGTTCACCATAAGACTATGATTCCTCATGGTCTTCTCATACTCGATGTCAAAGTCCTGATCTTCATCATAGTAGCCATGATCCAAATAATCATCATCGGATGAAGTTCCCTCATAAGAAACAAGAGTTTCATGAGAATTTGACTATGACAATGTTAATGTTTATGAATTCGAATGGCTTCAACAATGATATTGTTAATAGTCACTACAAGAAATATGTCAACTAACGACCTTCTGTCAGTGACACTCGCAGAATTGGTCGTAAATCTACGACCATTTGAGACCAATTGGTCGTAAGCTGTCCGGAGGGGTCTTAACCCCAAAAACTAACGACCTTTTTCATCAGAATGGTCGTAACTTCCTTACTGAAAAATGTCGTAAAGGAGATAGCCCTATTTCACTGCCTAATTTGTAGCTAATTACGACCAATATAGATGGTCATAGCTATGACTATGTCCCACATCATTAGTTTTGCCTACGTGTCATGTCCATGTGTTATTTTTTGCCTAGTTTGTGAAGCAACCTACTATTCTGTCATTCCAAAAATTCTCGAAAAATTCTCATAAATACTTTGCATCATATATTCCTCAAATATGTTAAAATCCTGCCTTCCATAGTTCGAAAATAATTCAGCAATATTCATTTTCCTATTCTGTTCAGAATAGCACTTTGTGAAGGAAGTGTCACTTTGGCATGTCCAAATGGTATAAATTTTTTAGAGTGCCTTCATATGCCCTAATTAACATCATACACCAAATTTCAGCTCAATCCATTGATTCATTTGATCGCAGCTTCAACATCCATATTTCTGCACAGTGTGGTACTTTGCAAAGCAAGTGTCACCTAGGTTCATCCATTTGAGTTAAAATTTTGGCAAGAGAGTCTCCTTAGTAGATGATCATCCTCAACCAAAATTTAGGCCCATTGTCTATGTGCATTACCCGCACCGCTAATCAAACACTTGGCTCCTAATTCATGTTTGAGCTTAGTTTGGTCTCCTCGTGAGATTCTTCTATTGTATTCTTCTTCCTGACTCCTACCGAGGGAGTGTCTAACCCAGCAAACATGCCTATTCCACCCAGAATGCGTGGCAACGCAACGGTAACGCGGGGACCACGCGGCTCGCATGCAAGTTCACGCGCTGTGGAGTTGGGGCCCTCGACCACCATCCAAACCTCGGCGTCAAGCCACCAAACTATGTAATTCTTATTAAATAGATACTTATGTCCCTATAAATGATTTCGGGGAAAATAAATAGCAAATTATAATGCAGCTGCAGTTCAAATTTGACCCGCTTCTTGCTGAATTGGCAGCAATTTGTCTTTTTCACTAGAGGTGGATAAAAGCTTTTAACACCCAACCATTTTGTCAATTGTACATTAAATATGGCCTAGTATTTTAGAAAAATAATTTGGTACAACTTTAAAACAAATATATGGTAGGTCCTTCACAAAAAAACTCATTTCAGGCACTTGAAAAATGGAAAATGAATTTTTCATACAAGGAAAATGAATACTTCCTTAATCAACATTGTTTGCCATTCGAATATGCACCCTTGTGCATAATATTAGACCGTTTCCACAAACTATGCCATGAATGTGGCCATAAGATCGATCATTTGGCTTTGAAAGCCATGAATCTTCACACACGATAGCCCATTTCTGAGAACATTTTTTTTAAATAATCACCGTATGACAAGTTTATTATTTTTCCTGCTAACTTGGTCACATATTATGACACAACGCGAAGGTTTTCCATTTTTTTTGATTTTTTTAATTTGTTATGCCTGTTTCAAAATGCGGTCGAAACTGTGGGCATGACCGTTCATAGGTAGGGGTTGAATCTTGCCAAAATTTTGTTGGATCTCTGATTAAATAGATACTTCTTTACCTAAAAATGATTTTACGAAAATATAATGAGAAAACTATGAGGCACCTTTAGTTCAAATTTGAACCGCTTCCGGCTGAATCGGTGGCAATTTGTCTTTTTCACTAGAGGTGGATAAAAGATTTTAACGCCCAACCATTTGGTCAATTGTACATTAAATATGGCCTAGTATTTTATAAAAATGATTTGGTACAATTTTAAAACAAATATACGGTAGGTCCTTTAGATAAAAACTCATTTTGGGCACTTGAAAAATGGAAAATGAATTTTCATACAAGGAAAATGAAAACTTCCTTAATCAACATTGTTTTTCATTCCATCATGCACCCTTGTGCATATTATTTGATCATTCAAACAAACTATGCCATGAATGTGGCCGTAAGATTGATCATTTGGCTTGAAAGCGATGAATCTTCACACATGATAGCTCATTTGTAAGAACACTTTTTAAAATAATGGTCGTATTATAAGTTTATTATTTTTCCTGGTAACTTTTTCACATATAGTGACACAATGCAAAGGTATTCTAATTTTTTGATTTTTTTTTGAATTTTTCATGGCCATTTCAAAATGCGGTCAAAACGGCAGGTATGACCGTTTCAACAAACTATGCCATGAATGTGGCCATAAGATTGATCATTTGGCTTGAAAGCCATGAATCTTCTCACACGATAGCCCATTTCCGAGAACATTTTTTTTAAAATAATCACCGTATTATAAGTTTATTATTTTTCCTGGTAACTTGGTCACATATTATGACACAACGCGAAAGATTTCCAATTTTTTAATTTTTTTTTTACAATTTTCATGCCTATTTCAAAATAAGGTCAAAACGGTGGGTACGACCATTCATATTATTTGAAAATGTAAACAAACTCTCATGTTTATGAAATTTGGTGTGGTATTTGTTTATATACTCTAGAAGGTGTAGAATTTTCTCGAAATTTGTTACTAAATTTTAACATGTTTATTTTGGCAAAAGTAATTGTAGCACTTAGAAACTATTTTAAATCAGATATGTTTTTCACACGTATTTGTTTATATGCTTTTTGAATGTCTCTTCAATCTCTCCTGGGCCTACTTTTTGGATAGTATATTCCTTTGATGCTGCTGCTGGGATAAGTTTCTTTGATGCCACTGTCTTTGCATGTTCCTTGTAATAATAGTTTGTGTTTATTCGCCTGAAATGTTTCCTTACTTGATTCTTGCTGCCTTGGGGTAAAATTCAACTCCTTCAGGACATGGATGATAGCAGGTCTTTCATTGTATGGATGTGAAGTACTAGTTGAGGTTGAAATCTTCTTTAATCTTCATCCAGTGCGTCCTAATTTTGTATTCCAGTGTAATTTGTTGAATATTATAAGATGACCACTTTCAAATTCGTTTGGCTTTAGTGAGTTTTGCAAATTTATTGCCTAGCTGATGTTTAAATGAATATGTTCCTCAATATAAGGAATCAGGTTCTGGAATTTATATGCTCAAATGTATCTTTTGTTTCTCATATTACATGCTTGTGCTAGACAGATTGACAAGCTATAGAGGCACAATGCTCGCATACCAGTTTAAAAAATGATTTAGTATGTCATTCAATTGCCTCGCAATGAAACAAACTGACGTGATTGTTCTTATATTATTATTGCTTGTATTCTATTTTATTATTTTCTTTATTGGTTTGTTTGGCAACCTGTCACTTGTGTCCTGGGTTGTCACTTCCCAACCTAAACATTCTTTTAGTCACTTCAGTTCATCATAATCAGATGAATACCACATTGAGAGCCTATAACTTAAAAATCCGTGTGCATGCAGCGAACTTGACATACACGCATACATATATCCTTGTTATCGGACATTGTTGTGCTGGGGTAGGGACACACTAGTTAATCGGCATCATCTACTACCGAAGTTTCTGCTTGCTTCGAGTTGATCCTCCAGCAAACATGACGACTTTTGAGAATTGGTCTAATGCACTTTGTTAGAACCACACTACTTCTAATGGACTGGGACACCATGGAGGTTCAGCTCAGTTATGTCCTCTACAGGAACATTTGGTGAGAGATGGGGGACGAGGACCAGATCATTTTTTTGAGCCATGTTAGTTATTCACATGTATTACTAGCAATTGTGCTTAGCATTGCCTGTTTGAGAGCTTGCTGTCGGTTACTTGGTACTGCTTTTGAAAGTGCATTATATCGACTAGAGGGGGGTGAATAGGAGATTTTTAGAATTTCATCACTGAGGAAATTCCTTTTGAGAAAATTCCTCACTGATGACTAACTTACAGCGGAAACAGCAAAGGATCAGGAGTGCAAAGTTTCACTACAGCAGTTTTTCAGGATGAAGAATGTGAAAACAGATTGCACAGTAAGCAGGCACGCAGAAAACAGATGAGGATTAACTTGCGTGAAGAATTTGGGGTTGAGGAATTTCAGAGAAAGTCTTCAGCACATTCTTCAAACAGTGACAGTAAAAAACATCAACACATAATCTGAGGAATATAAAGAGTTGAGGAATTAGAACCCGTTTCACAGCGAAGACAGTAGTTGATGACCTAGTTCCAATTGATGTGACAGTTGTACATCTGGTTTGGAGCGGCTTGGTATTGAAACCAAAAGACACACAGTCCCGGGACACACAGTCCCTACCGTATTCTCCATGGGCTAAGAACACACAGTCCTCGCCCAACACTCGTGGTAAGTCTTCAGGGCAGACTTCCAAACCCTCACAAACTTGGTCACCCGGCGACCACAATTGACTGCTGGATTGCTCTAGACCATGATGCCTAACCAACTGGAGGATGCACAATCCTCAAAGGTAAAAGGCTTCAGTCCCACACAGGAACAACTTCTTCAGCGATGCTCAATCACATGGTTCTCGGTTTGTGGTTTGGTGTTTGGGGTATTTCCACACTGATGTATTACTCTCGAAGACTCTAAGGAATTTGGGTTGCTCTTATGACAAGTGTCAGTTTCTAAAGGAGCAGGCAACCATCTAATGGTTGTGGGGGACGGCTATTTATAGCCTGGGAGCATCCTGACATGATTTGACATTAATTCCCTTAAATAATATGACCGTTTTTGTGGATAAGAGCAATGATGTGGCGTGGCTATCAAAATGGTCGGGACCCTCAACTGTGAGAGTCCTCATGTCACTCATATTCCTCACTTGAGGCTTTTGGTAGGATTAGGCTTGGGTTGAGCATCATGAGCAAATTCATTCCAATGTGTTACCTCGACCCCCTTTAACAGTATGGTGTTCCTATTACTCAAGTGTGAAGAAAACAAAACAGAAAGAATAAATCTTCATGCTTCAAAGTCTTCAGAAAGATTTTCTTCAGGACACACCGAATTCCTCAATTTCAATATCTTTATGAGGAATATGAATTTCATCGCAAATTCTTCGCGATTCAAATCTTCAGCTTCAGACCAATTTCTTCAACCGAAGATATATATTTTTAGGGCTCGATATTCATCAAATATTTCAAACTCCTCATCGACTTATAGATCTTGTGTACACTCAAGAACACATTAGAAACTTAACCTATAAGTCTTCAAAGCACCAAAATCACTAAGGGGCACTAGATGCACTTACAATCTCCCCCGTTTTGGTGGTTGATGACAATTAGGTTAAGTCTTCAACAGGGATAAAAATATGAAGTGTAAATACTAATTTGAGGAATTTGAAATCAAGATTCAGAGAGACTCCCCTTGAAGATGTGCATCTCTTGAGGATTTTACTTTTCACAACAAATGCATATTGATGATTTATATCATGGAGATCTCCCCCTGAGTCTTATAAATCATGCATACAAACGACATATAGTATGAAGAAATTGAGGATGCATGATGACAAATCGTATCTGACGAATTCCAGCATGCATGCATTAAAATTTTGAGGAATAAGCATGCGAAGAAAAACGTTCAAAAGCATCAGAGTACCATGTGGCTTAAGTTACAACTCATTACATAAACACTTCAGAAGAGCCAAGAGTTTGTAACTTAAATATAGTTAATAAGCCCCAAAGTATCCCGCGTGACGACTAACTCTCAAGTTTCTCCCTCTTTGTCATCAAGTGACAAAAAGAGACAAACGGAGGACTAACGCCCGTGAAGACTTTCACTCCTTGGCAGTTGATGAAGACGCGTGAGGATTCTTGGGCGCAGTCTTCCTCCTTGGACCGTTGGTAGTGTCTTGTTGTTCTTTGTCAGATTCGGCAGTGCGAAATGAAGAAAAATAACTGTCCTCAAGGTCTGGAACTGGAATTGCCCTGAATTTCTTCTTTGGTGGCCACGACCAGCTGAAGTCTCGCGCAAACTCCAATTCTTGAAGTTCTGCCGGAGTCCGAGGTGCGATCAAAAACCTCATGAAGATAATGATGGTTAAGCTTCACAGCATTCTGCGTTTCATTGAGGGTTTTCACAATGGCGCCGAACTGACGTTTGACCGACTTGTGATTCCGATCCACCTTCTCGTGAAGACTGAGAAGAAGCTCTCTGGTATTCAACACCCGAGGAGCAAGAGGACTTGGAGGATGAGTCTCAGTGTCATCCCATGAAGAATAAGCTTCGGGCTCTCTGAACTGGCCATCAAGGGGCCGACGGCCTTCATTAATGACAGACTTGCCTTTTCCTTCAACAGGCTCGAAAGTCTTCTTGTTGACCCTTATAGTAGGCATATAACCAACATGGTTGTTGAAATCAGCGTGATAATTAATGCCTGACCTTGTTCTGATGAATCGCATGATCCATGGAGCATATATCTTGTGGTCAAAAATACACATTGCATTGTCGTCCAAAGTCCTTAATAAGAAATCATGGGTGTTGATTGGAATACCATGGATGATGTTGAAGAGGATATTCTTCATGATGCCTACGACATCTTCTTCATCATCATGGCCCTTGATCAGTGCAAGAACGCTTGAGAGGATTCTGTAAACCGTCCTGGGTTCATATTTGAGCTCATGGATCAGGAAGGTTGTTCTTGGTGGTTTCCCCTTAGCCAAAGGCTTCATTAGGACTTCCATCATCTTGTTAGGCAGCTCACGTTCATCATAAAGCTTCACGGCCTGCTCTGAGGGAATTGACACTGGTATTTCACGCAGTAGCTCAATGACAGGAGCCTTGTAGTGTGTTGTTTGCGTCATCCAGTCAAACACCCATGTGTTGAAGTCTGTGGGATCTCCTGATATGTGAAGAGTTGCATAAAATTGAAGAATAAGCTCACTGTTACAATCACATATATCTGAGCACATTGGGAGGAGTCCAGCTTCATGAAGGATGTTGAGGACTGGAGTAAGGCATGGTATTTCTTCAAGCTCAACATGAGGAATATGCATGTGCTAGAAAATCTTGTTTCTTCCACACAACACAGAGGCATAGTAATTGAGTTGTGTCCTTTTCCAAAACTTCAGATGCCTGATGCGAGGCTTGTCATAGGGATTTTCTCCGATGAAGAACATGCGTTCTTCAAAGAAGGACTTCTTTTGAAACTTTGGCCGCTTGGAGAACGGCTGACGCTGCATGGGCTGAAGGTTTTGTTGTTGGACCTGAGGGGGGACAACTATTGCAGACTCTGGGTTGAGGACGATGAAGGCATTGTCTGGGTCTGGTGCATTTTCCTCAGCATGGTCCTCAGGGTGAGGAATTTCATCAGCTTGAGCTTCAGGCTGAGGAGCATACTCTTGTTGCGCTTCAGGCTGAGGAATGTGGTCTGGTTGAGCTTTAGGCTGAGGAATGTCGTCAACTGGAGCATCCTGTTGAGGGTTTTTCTCTGGAGGAGGAATAGGTTCATCGTGAGCCTCATCTTGAGGATTTTTCTCAGGAGGAGGAGGAGTTGGGTCAGCCTGATCCTCAGGTTGAGGATTTTGCTGAGTACTGTGAATTTCATGAGGCTGAGGATTTTCACTTTGTTCTTCCTCAGCTTGCTTGGTGACGGAGCCAGTTTCATCAGCTGGTGTAGTTGATGCTTGTGCAGTTTCTTCATGAGGAATGGAAGGCTGAGGACTGTCGTCAATGAGAATTTCCTCATCAGTATGTTCCTCAGATTCAGCATCCTTCATTTCCTCATCTGGCCCTTGCTCCTGGTCTTCGCTTGCGAAGGGAACCATTTGGTAAGAAGGAGCGCTGTTAAGAGGCACAGGATCCAGAGGAGCATTTTCGTCAAGTGCTTTGAGGCGCTTGGCCTCAGTGTGTTCTTCTGATGATGAAGCTTTTCTCTTCTTGGCTTCCTTTTCAGCAGCCGTTGTCTTTTTCACGTCTGATGCAGACGGAGTCATTTTCTTCACCTTTGAAGCTTTTGGTGAAGGTGTTTTCTCAGCAGAGACATTTTCATCAGCTGGCTTTGAGGAACCAGCTGGAGCAGAGTCATCAGCTGGCTTTGAAGCAGCAGCTGGAGCAGAGTTAGTCTCACCAGCTATAGCAGATTCATCAGTTGGATTTTCCGTGGTGATTTCCTCAATTTCCGGTTCATCCATAGGGCTTCCTTGAGGGATTTCCTCAGCATGAGCAGTTTCATCAGCTGGTTCTTCAATCAAAGGCCGAGGAGTTGGTACTAGAGGGGCAGCCTTCTTGTTGTAGTTGTCAACAGCTTCTGTGGCAAGTTTGATGAAACTACTTTTGAGACTTTGACGGTCAGAAAGCTTGGAGTACTTATCTGTCAAAGTCTTCAACTCAGCGTGTGTTGACACAAGTGCATCAGGTGTCAGGTTGAGGAGATTCTACCTGAGGAATTTCTCCTTTTTGAGCTTGGCAACCTTGGCCTGTTTGGCTTGCTGCTCCTTCCACTTGGCCTCGTTGATGAATGTGGCCACCATATGGCTGATGCCTGGGGGAAGTTTCAAATCATCAAGTGGAGTATTGGGGTCCTCATACCAGATGTTGATGTAGTCCAGGAGGACTTTTGGGTCCATGGCAAGAGGAATGGAGCTGCTAGAAGCTTGAGCTACCCTCTCTTGCTTGTTTCTGATGATGGCCTGAATAGTATCATTATCAAATTCATCACTACCTTCTGATGCAGAAGGGACCTTGATGATCTTGCTTGGGCTTGGTCTTGTTCCTCTCCCAGCAGTCACCTTAGTCTTCAGAGGACTTGGTGAAGACTTTGTCTTCGAGCTTGTTGCAGATGGGATTGAGGAGCTGGGGACAGCGGGTAGTGGCTTCACTACCGGCTTCTGTTCGGGCTTTGAAGCCTGTGGTGGTGCTGAGGGTTTTGGTGTTGATGCTGGAGTTGTTTTCTCTTGAGGCGTTGAAGCCTTTGGTTTTGGTGGCACAGACTTTAGTTGAGGAATTGTCGTACCAGAAGTCTCAGCAGCAGAGGAAGTAGCGGAAGTTGAAGCAGGAGCAGATTCTTGGTTGAACTTCCTCACAGCAGCCGCTGCCTGCTTCTTGAGCTTTGACAAGTGTTTTGCCTTTTCATAAGGATAGTCATCACTTGTTTTGAGGCTTGAGGGATCTGCTGCTTGATAATCCTCAAGTGGAGCCAGTTTGCCACGAGGCTTCAGAGCGAATTTCTTCGCATATTTGGGAGTGACCAATCTGTACTCCTTCCACTCCTTAGCCCATCGGCGTTCTATCTTCTGAAGCTTGATTTTTCTCTTGGGCATAGTTTCATTTTCTTCAGGAGTGTAGTAATCTAGGTATATATCCTCAGGGATATCTGCGGGAGTGTTCTGCTCAAGTTTCTTGCCTCCCTTTTGCTTCCTTTTATCCTCCATTTTCTTCAGCTGTGGATTTTGCTGATGAAATTGAACTCTTGAGGATTCTGATGAGACTTGCAGATTTTCTTCAAGAAATGCTGCAAATGAGTTAATTTGATGAGAACCGAGAGATTCATCAGCTGACATGTGTGTACCTGTGAACAGAGTATAGTTGCGAGGAATTTGGAGAGGTCATATGCGTTCTCAGATTTGAAGAAATGAAAAAATTAGATAGTTGAGGAATTTGACCAGTGGTTGAAGAATTTGTCTAAGCATACTATTCTTGGGTTCCAGAGTTGTACAGATCCGAAAATTCGCACAACTGAGGAATCTCACGAAAATCATAGATGCTTAGTGAAGTTCATCAATAGTTTGGTGATAGGAAGTGTTTGAGGAAAAGAAACGGATGGATTCTTGAGGAAAAACAGGTTTCACATCTCAGAGGTAAAATAGTAGATCAAACTTGCTGTAAAAATAGGGTTTTTACTTACCCTAGATGGCGCGCACAAAGAACAGAGAAGAGTAGCAGTAGATGCTCTTTCGGTGCGTGTCCACTGCGCCCTAACTCGGCAGGAGAGGACGGCTACGGCGACGGTGGACGATGATGGTCCGGCTCCGGCATGGTTTCTGCGACGGAGGAGTCGTGGCAGTCAAGCTCTTCTTCGCCGGTGTCGAGACTTCTAGTGGTGGCGCTAGGGCTTGGAGCTTTGCTATAGAAGGAGGGCGATGGAACGAAGAAGATTTTACCGAGGGAGATGGGGACATATTTATAGCCAGGCGATAACTGTTGGCGCGAGGAAATCAGACCGAATAGCCCCTGTCTCTACGTCTCCGCAGGACACGTGTAGCTCACGAGAGAAGCGGTGCAGATCATGGAGATCGTGGTTATCCGAATGAGGAAAGTGGGGTTCAGTGACTGTGCATTGTAAAAACATTTTTGAAGATTTGATGATTTTGTTACAAAATCATCAGCTGACAAGGACGCAGTGAGGATTTCAAACAAAGTTTCAAGTAGAACGCATATGAAGAATTGAATAGACTGGGTGAGAATAGCATAGAGGGAAAGTAGGGTCCGATCACATTCACTTAGATGAAATATCAAATTGAAGAAATAGCTATAAGTGAATGCTGTTGAGGACTTGAAATCACAGTCTATCTAGGTAAACTAAAATCATCAAGTGTTTTTGAAGATTTGAATGACTTGAGGATTTTGTGATAAAGCGTCATGATGATGAATTTCAGTTTTGAAGAAAAACGATGTTGAAGAGCAACTGTTTTGAAGAAAATCAAATTTTGAAGAAATGAAACTTTGAAGAAATTCAACTTGAGGAATTTCACGTTGGGCGGTGGCGTGACCCACCATATAAGAATGTTGATTACATACGCTGCGTACAATTGTCGTAGGGCCGTGAGAATCAATTTCTTCGTTGATTTCTTCACACTAAGAGTGATATTCTTCATTGGTTGAAGAAAATCGATTCATCATGTGTTGCACATCTAAATCATCAATTTTGCATAAGTGTTAGGATGTGTGCATGTTTTTACAAAACATTTGAGGATTCTAAGATATTTAGCTCACACCGCAACTTGCAAAACCTTTTCTTATCCAAGGGCTTAGTGAAGATATCAGCCAGTTGATCATCAGTCTTCACATGGTCGATGAGGATATTGCCCTTGAGGACATGGTCCCGAAGAAAATGATGACGAATCTGGATGTGCTTGGTCTTCGAGTGCTGTACTGGATTGTATGCAATCTTGATTGCACTCTCATTGTCGTAGTAGAGAGGCACATTCTTCATGTTGATGCCATAGTCCTTGAGGGTTTGCTTCATCCATAGCAATTGAGCACAACATGAACCAGCAGCAATGTACTCAGCTTCGGCAGTGAAGAGTGATACGCAGTTCTGCTTCTTTGAGGACCACCAGACTAGTGATCTTCTGAGGAAATGGCATGTGCCAGATGTTGACTTGCGATCTACACGGTCACCAGCATAGTCAGAATCAGAATACCCTACGAGATGAAGATTTGAGCCATTGGGGTACCATAATCCTAGTGTTGGTGTGTGAGCTAAGTATCGAAGAATATGCTTCATAGCCTTATGGTCTGATTCCTTCGGTTTTGCTTGAAAACATGCACACATGCAAACACTATGCATTATATCTGGCCTAGATGCACATAAATACAATAAAGAGCCAATCATAGAGCGATATAACTGCTGATTGAATTTTTACCATTTTCGTCAGTGCAGAGGTGGCCGTTGGTAGGCATTGGAGTCTTGGCACCTTTGCATTCATGCATGTTGAATTTCCTCAGAACATCCTTGAGGTATTTCTCCTGTGATATGAAGATTCCATTGCATTGTTGACGAATTTGAACACCTAAGAAAAATTTCAGCTCCCCCATCATAGACATCTGATATTCTTCACTCATCATGTAAGCAAATTCATCACTGTATCGTTTGTCAGTACATCCAAATATAATGTCATCGACATATATCTGGCACACAAATAGCTCATTATCATAGGATTTAGTGAAAAGAGTTAGATCGAGTGAACCAGGTTTGAAGCCTTTCTTCATGAGGAATTCCTTCAATGTATCATACCATGCCCGAGGGGCTTGCTTGAGACCATAGAGCGCCTTTTTGAGTCTGAAGACTTTGTCTGGATTCTTTGGATCCTCAAAACCTGGGGGCTGAGCAACATATACTTCTTCCTCAAGCTTACCATTGAGGAATGCACTTTTCACATCCATTTGATATAAGATGATGTTATTATGATTAGCATAAGCAAGTAGTATTCGAATAGCTTCAAGTCTAGCAACAGGTGCAAAAGTTTCATCGAAATCTATTCCTTCAACCTGTGTGTAGTCTTGGGCTACAAGTCGTGCCTTATTCCTCACCACTTGACCATCCTCATCTTGCTTGTTTCGGAAAATCCACTTGGTTTCGATAATATTGTGCTTGCGAGGATCTGGTCGTTTGACGAGCTCCCACACGTCATTCAGCTTTAATTGAAGTAGTTCGTCTTGCATTGCTTGGATCCGCTCCGGTTCCAGGAAAGCCTCAGCAAATTTTGAAGGTTCTGTGATAGATACAAAGGAGAAATCTCACAAAAGTTAACTAAGTGTGAAGCTTTTGAGCGAGTGAGAGGACCTGGAGCGTTGATGTCATTGAGGATTTTGTCAAGTTCTACTTCATTTGCAATCCTCGGATGAGCTGGTTGAGGATTTCGTCTGGGTTGAGGAATTGGTTCTGGAGAAATTTCCTCAGGAGCACCTTCTTGATTTTCGTCAGTGATAGGGATGAGTTCTTCATCAATTTCCTCAATGGGAACAATGTCTTCAGTAGGTTTGAGCTTTATTGCTTCCTCAGGAGATAGCTTATCTGGATCAGAAGGCAATTGCTCTCTTTGCGAGCCATTAGTTTCATCGAACCACACATCTACAGTCTCAACAACTTTGTTGTGATAGTTGTTGAACACTCTGTAGGTGTGCGAGTCCTTTCCATAACCGAGCATAAAACCCTCATGTGCCTTAGGT
The DNA here is from genome assembly GCF_904849725.1 of Hordeum vulgare subsp. vulgare. Lineage (NCBI taxonomy): Eukaryota > Viridiplantae > Streptophyta > Magnoliopsida > Poales > Poaceae > Hordeum > Hordeum vulgare. Next base: position 270,487,851 of record NC_058519.1, on the reverse strand, counting down.
GCAAATTTTGAGCTATGGTGAGGATCTTTAATCCAACATTTTGCACCGAAGACTTTGAAATAACTTACATTGGGTTTCTTGGTAGTGAGGAGTTCATATGAGGTTTTCTTGAGGAATTTGTGAAGATATACCCTGTTGATGATATGGCATGCAGTGTTGATTGCTTCAGGCCAAAAGCGACGAGGAGTCTGATATTCTTCAAGCATGGTTCTTGCCATCTATACCAGAGTCTTGTTCTTCCTTTCAACGACACCATTCTGTTGAGGAGTATAAGGAGCAGATAATTCGTGAGTAATACCAAGTTCATCAAGATAATTATCACGACCGGTGTTTTTGAACTCTGTTCCATTATCACTCCTGATATGATTGATCTTGATGCCAAAGTTCGTCGAGGCCCTTGAAGAAAATTGTTTGAAGATTTCCTGCACTTCAGTTTTATATAAGATGATATGCACCCATGTATATCTAGAATAATCATCAACTATGACGAAGCCATATAAAGATGCTGCATTTGTTAGTGTGGCATAATCAGTCGACCCAAATAGATCCATGTGAAGCAATTCAAATGGACGAGTAGTGGTCATGATAGTCTTCGAGGGATGCTTGGATCTAGTCATTTTCCCAGATTCACATGCACCGCAGAGATGATCCTTGAGGAATTTGACTGATTCGATGCCGATGACATTCTTCTTCTTCGCGAGCGTGTGCAAATTCCTCATGCCTGCATGACCGAGTCTTCGATGCCACAACCACCCTTCTGAGGTTTTTGCTAGTAAGCAAGTGGCTGGTTGATGACCTGTAGAGATATCAACAATGTACAAATCCCCTCTTCTGACACCTTCGAAGACTTTGGATCTGTCAGATTCCATGATGACTACACATCTATATCTACCAAAGATAACAATCATATCAAGATCACAAAGCATCGAGACTGACATGAGGTTAAATCCAAGGGATTGAACAAGCATCACTTTGTCCATGTGCCTATCCTTGGAAATAGCCACTTTGCCATGTCCTAATACCTTGATTTTACCTTTGTCAGCATATGTGATTTGCTTCAGAGGTGATGGAGTAAATGGCATATTCATCAACAAACTTTTATCAGCAGCCATGTGATGTGTGCAGCCACTATCAAGAACCCACTCAGTACTCTAGGGTTTGTCATCCTGCAGATGAATTAGTACAGCTTACCATATCATATGCTTCAGACTTGAAGAATATGATATCGATTTCATTAGATAGGAATTTCATCATAACATAAAAAGCACGTGTGAAATAGTTCTATTTCATCAATATTAGCTTGCGTCCTATCAAGCATTTTCCTCAGGTCTCCAGCAAATTCTTCAGATGATGATTTTCATCTGGAGACCTCACCTGCAGAAGTGATTAGTTCAATTTCTTCACCACCCACATCCACTAAAGCGTTCATCATCCCGCGAGCACCATTTCTTCACCACCCACGTGAGAAAGGAGGCATTGAAGCTAATGCACTTCTCTTAACAATAGGGGGGTTAAAGTATGAAGATGCAGAGAACTGGTGTGAGGATTTATGAACATAATGATTTGAAGAATAACGCTCATATTCATTTTCCTTGTAGTTTCCCTGCATGTTAGAAGCATTGGCACGGGTACGAGCATAGTTTTGACCAGTTGAGGATTTTGATCCTCTTGAAGACTTTGGTCCTCCTAAGGAATTTGATCTGGGGTTCAGATTCTTCATTGGTGGTGCCATGAGGACATTCACCTGAAGATTTTCAAGACAACTTTTGGGAAACCAGATTTTCCTTAGGGGAGGGCCATTTCTGCAGTTAGTTCCAACATATCGAGCAAATACTTCACCAACTTGATTTTTGAACAGTTTATTGTTGGAGTCAAATGACTCATCTAAGGAATAGGATAATTCCCATGAAAAGCCAGTTAGATTGGATGGATCAAAAGGAGGCCCAGTAGAAGGAACCCATGAGGTTTTGGGATACTGCTCAGGTTTCCAATAAGATCCACCAGCATTCAATTTCCTCTCAAAGGCAATTCCTTCTTTCCTCGGGCTCCTGTTCAAGATCTTCTTTTTGAGCACATCACAAAGGGTTTGATGTCCTTTGAGACTTTTGTATATGCCTGTCACATACAATTCCTTCAGCCCTGCATTTTCATCAGTGACATTTGTGTTTTCCTCAAGTGAGGAATTTGACACTACAGGAGCAGTTGAAGAATTTGTAGCAATTGAAGCATTTGATGATTCTGGTGAAGAATTAGCAGTTTCACGTTCAATGCATTTAAGACATGGAGGAATGAATTCAGCTTGAGCAGCGCTGATCTGTTGAGCTAGTAATGAATCATTTTCCATACGAAGAACATCATGAGAAATCGTCAACTTCTCTAGATCAAGCTTCCTTTGAAGAAATTCATAGGAAAGTTTCTCATGATCAACGAGGAGTGTATCATGACGATCTTGAAGATTATCAAATCTAGACTGAACACTTTTCACATCTTCAGTGAGGATTTGGGTAAGATTCATTTCACCATTCAACAGATCATCGCTTCTATCTAGCAGTTTCTAAAGATTTTCCAGGGCAGTTTGTTGTTTAGTGGCAATGATAGCAAGTTTACTGTAACTTGGTTTTTTATAGTCATCAGGTTCAAGTCACTTGAATCAGAGGAGGAAGCATCATTCGGTACCTTTGAACCTTTTGCCATGAAGCAATAGGTTGGAGTGAAGTCATCAGCATAGTCATCAGTGTGGATGGTGTTATCATTTTCTTCAAGGTTGAAGATTGACTTGCTGACGAATGTGGTTGCAAGTGCAAGACTAGCCTGTCCGGATTCTGAGTCTTCATCAGAACCCTCCTCTTCATCACATTCCTCTGATTCTGCCTCGGAATCCATTTCCTTGCGAGTAAGTGCCCGAGCCTTTCTGAAACTAGTCTTCTTGTGCGATGAGGACTTTGAAGATGAGGATTTTGAAGATTTCTTCTTTTTCTTCAAGTCATCAGAACTGTCATCCTTGTATTTCTTCTTCTTTGATTCCTTTCCCCAATGAGGACAATCAGCAATTTAGTGACCTGATTTCTTGCATTTGTGGCAGGTTCTTTTCTTGTAGTCCTTAGACGAAGATTCTGATTTCCTCATATCTCTTCTTGAAGATTTACTGAACTGGCCACGTCGTGTAAACCTCTGGAATTTCCTCACGAGCATTGCAAGCTCCTGTCGAAATTCTTCAGGATCACCAATGCTATCATTCGAGTCTTCTTCTTCAGATGAGGAAATTACTTTAGCCTTCAGTGCACATGGTTTAGAATAGCTTGGTCCATATAGATCTCTCTTTTCTTCTTGTTGGAATTCATGAGTAGAGTATATCAGCTCGATCAAGCATCTTGTAGTCTGGTCTTTCCTGAATCATCAAAACTAAAGTATCAAATGAAGAATCCAAAGATCTTAGTAGTTTCTTCACAACTTCGTGATCAGTAATATCTCGAGCTCCCAGTGCTTGCAGTTCACTTGATATGTCAGTGAGGCGATCAAAGGTATCTTGGCAGCTTTCATTGTCAAACCTCTTGAAGCGATTGAAGAGATTGCGAAGAACATCAACACGAGAATCACGCTGGGTTGATACTCCTTCATTAACTTTGGACAGTCTTTGCCAGATAAGTTTTGCTGAGCCCAAAGCACTCACTCTGCCATACTGGCCTTTGCTCACATGGCCACAAATGATATTCTTTGCTTGAGAATCGAGTTGCTTGAATTTCTTCACATCAGCAGCAGAGATACTAGCAGAGATGATGGTGACGCCATGTTCCACAATATACCAGAGATCGTTGTCAATAGCTTGTAGATGCATCTGCATCATGGTCTTCCAGAAGGGAAAGACCTTTCCTTCGAAAGTGGGACATGCTGCAGTAACCGTAATCATGCCTGCAGTCGACATAACTAAAACTCGAGGTGGTTAAACCAAAATCACACAGAACAAGGGAGTACCTTGCTCTGATACCAATTGAAAGTGCATTATATAGACTAGAGGGGGGTGAATAGGAGATTTTTAGAATTTCATCACTGAGGAAATTCCTTTTGAGGAAATTCCTCACTGATGACTAACTTACAGCGGAAACAACAAAGGATCAGGAGTGCAAACTTTCACTACATAAGTTTTTCAGGATGAAGAATGTGAAAACAGATTGCACAGTAAGCAGGCACGCAGAAAACAGATGATGATTAACTTGAGTGAAAAATTTGCGGTTCAGGAATTTCAGAGAAAGTCTTCAGCAAATTCTTCAAACAGTGAGAGTGAAAAACATCAACACATAATCTAAGGAATATAAAGAGTTGAGGAATTAGAACCCGTTTCACAGCGAAGACAGTAGTTGATGACCTAGTTCCAACTGTTGTGACAGTTGTACATATGGTTTGGAGCGGCTTGGTGTTGAAACCAAAAGACACACACTCCCTACCGTATTCTCCTTGGGCTAAGAACACACAGTCCTCGCCCAACACTCATGGTAAGTCTTCAGGGCAGACTTCCAAACCCTCACAAACTTGGGCATCCGACGATCCACAATTGATTCTAGGATTGCTCTAGACCATGACGCCTAACCGTCTGGAGGATGCACAGTCCTGAAAGGTAAAAGGCTTCAGTCCCACACAACAACAACTTCTTCAGTGATGCTCAATCACTTGGTTCTCGGTTTGTGGTTTGGTGTTTGGGGTATTTCCTCACTGATGAATTACTCTCGAAGACTCTGAGGAATTTGGGTTGCTCTTATGACAAGTGTCAGTTTCTAACGGAGCAGCCAACCAGCTAATGGTTGTGGGGGCGGCTATTTATAGCCAGGGAGCATCCCGACATGATTTGACATTAATGCCATTAAATATTATGACCGTTTGTGTGGATAAGACCAATGATGTGGCATGGCTATCCAAACGGTCGGGACCCTCAACTGTGAGAGTCCTCATGTCACTCATATTCCTCACTTGAGGCTTTTGGTAGGATTAGGCTTGGGTTGAGCATCATGAGAAAATTCAGTCCAATGTGTTACCTCGACCCCCTTTAACAGTACGGTGTTCCTATTACTCAAGTGTGAAGAAAACAAAACAGAAAGAGTAAATCTTCATGGTTCAAAGTCTTCAGAATGATTTTCTTCAGGACACACCGAATTCCTCAATTTCAATATCTTCATGAGGAATGTTAATTTCATCGCAAATTCTTCGTGATTCAAATCTTCAGCTTCAAACCAATTTCTTCAACCGAAGATATATATTTTTAGGGGTCGATATTCATCGAATATTTCAAACTCCTCATCGACTTATAGATCCTGTGTACACTCAAGAACACATTAGATACTTAACCTATAATTCTTCAAACCACCAAAATCACTAAGGGGCACTAGATGCACTTACAGCTTCCACTGATATTTGTTGTCTGCTGATAGTTATACTTCTTTCGTTTGTTGTCCATTTGTTGTGTTGTGCTGGTATTTATCATTTGCAAAATATATCTTAGTTTTCGCTGTTATGAGAATGTTATATGCATGGTTTCCTGTTAAATCTAAAGTTCTGCAACAAATTTTCATGGTTATGAGATTTTTATATTCACGAATTCAACTGATTATGTTTCTAACTTTTTGTAATTTATTATTTGCAGATGCTGGCCTTCATTCTTCAAAATTTGGGTGTACAAGAGCTTTAGGAAGAGGAATGCCGAAGAAAACCCATTCCCACCAATCCGTTTTAGCTCACTTGAGCTAGTTATGTGTATACTTAGTTGTATTTTATAGCTGACTACCAGATTTGTACTATGTGTGATTGTAGTGTACTTTGCATGTTGTTGTATGAAATATTATGCCTAATTGGCTCTTTCAGAATCAAATTATCTAATTGCATAAATATAGAAATGAGGTGTGGTACCCAAACAGCAATCGACGTAATTGATTCCCATTTGACTAGTGGGCCCTACTTTAAAATGGAAAGGAAACAAAAGAAAATTGACAAGTGGGTTGGAAAAAGGCTTAGGCCCAAAAAAATATGAACTGTAAAAGGCTGCGGCCCAAAAAATAAAAGGCTGTTGGGCTTGGCCCATGTAGCTGATCAAAATACAACTAAGTCACGTCAGCTTGCCACGTCAGCTTGTAAGAGAAAAAACATTAAATGGGCTGGATTAATGGGCTCGGCCAATTTAAAACACCGAATTGGACCGGGCTGATTCTATGCCACGTCAGCTTGCCATGTCAGATCCGACGTGGCGTGGGCGATTGCTAGTGACCAAAATAATTTCAATGCTTTCGTTTGTTCGTAAAATCCTACGACCAATCCAGCAAAAAGGTCGTTATAGTTTATTAGAGACCCTCAGCTTTTGACCGTTCGTTTTTGGTCGTAAAAGGTCACAAATGGAAATCAATGACCATTCGGTGACCAATATTGAAGGTCGTTAGTTGACATATTTCTTGTAGTGACTAATGACATCTGCTTTGGCACGCATGACGTCATGAAGCTCAAATAGACATTTATCAAAATTAGAATAGGTTGGTTTCATTTTGTGAAAAGCAATGCATTTGTGGACAATGATATCAAGATTTTCCAAGGAATAATTTGGATATCTTTTCTGTAAGTCTTTCCACAAGGTATGAGCACACTCAAAGTTTTGCAACTGATTAAGCACATTTCTTGGTAATCCTCTAATGCTTAGATTGACAGTGTTAAGATTACCAAGCATATCAATTTCATCATCATGAGAAGGATGTATGGGGTCAATGGGAGGCGCATAGGGATATTCAACATACTTGTGCAATTGGAACTCATCAAATATATGAAGTATTTCATCTTTCCATTGTCTAAAATACTCACCATCAAGAATAGGGACTCTAAAACTAAAACTCCCAGAACTAGTCACATTCATCTTCTTCCAACGGTGATTAAACAAAGGTTTTGGAGACCTTGCTCTGATACCAATTGTAGGATCGATAGAAGACGTGTCTAGAGGGGGGTGAATAGACTACGTGTCAAGCTAAAATTCCTAGCCTAACCCAATTTCAACAGTTCCAACAAGTCTAGTACACCCTACACATGCTAGTCAACATATATGGCAGCGGAAAAGTAAAGACTTTGCACATGAAAAGGAGTAAACTTTAGGAGATCAAACGCAAAGAGGTTGACACACGATTTTTGGGATGGTTCCAAAAGGTGGCGCTATCGTACGTCCACGTTAGTGGAGACTTCAACACACGGAGGGTAATGGCTGCGAGAGTCCACGGAGGGCTCCACCCACAAGGGGTCCACGAAGAAGCGACCTTGTTATTCAACCATGGCTTCCGCCAACGAAGTACTAGCCTTACTCACGGTATATCCTCACGAAGTAGGCAATCTCATTGCCCTTACAACCATCTTGGTTCAACTCCACAACACGAAGTAGGAGGCTCTCAAGCGACACCTAACCAATCTAGGAGGCACCACCCTCCAAAAGGTAATAGATGTGGTAGATCAATGAAATCCTTGCTCTTGTGCTTCTAAAGATAGTCTCCTCAACGCAGAATCACTCCCTCATAGAATAAGCATGGGTAGGAGAGATTGATTTGGTGGAAAACAGTTTGGGGAGGCTAGAAATCAAGTTTCAAATGATTTGATTGGAATATCTTCGTCTCAACGCATGAGTAGGTGGTTCTCTCTTAGAAAATGGATCTGGCAATGAAGTGTGTGTATTGAGTGCTTATCCCACGAGTGAGAGGTGGGTGAAAGGGTGTATATAGGTAGCACACAAAATCCAACCATTACACCTAAAGTGGCAAACTCGGTGACACCAAAGTCATAAACTCAGTGGTACCGATTCACACAAAAGGCGGTAACTTTTGAATCTTTGTGCGACCGATATACACAACTCGGGGGCATCGAAAAGGTGGCTAATGGTCAGATGACCTGTGACAGCCCGATGCCGACGTTCCAAAAGATTCCCCTCTCTTTCCGTTTTCGTCGTGTGTCTATTTATATTGGTCGCATCATCATCGCATCATGCGCATCATCAGCATTACATCGGCATCTCCGTTGCCGCCCGTTTTCAAAACTTGCATCCGTTGTTAGTTGCCGGTTCGCGTCGTCGTCCGTTCTGAGCCCGACCGCACTCGCACGCGCCCGCGGCACCGTCGAAACTCTGTTTTTAAAGTGCGTTTAAAACTTTCTCTTATCGAGGTGAAACTTGGCACGCGGTCACGATTAGATATAGCTAGGCCACCTGTCGAATTTCGTCGCGATCGGAGACCGTCTGGTACCCGAACTGTCGACCGTAGCGGCACCATATTCGGGCTACCGTCGGACGTGTGTCGGTGTTTTAAAATTCGTGTCGCGCTGCTCGTTCTCCCTATCGTCTCCGGATGTCTACATAACACGGCCGCGTACCCATACCCGCGTTCGGAATCGTCCGAATCCGACCCTGCAGTTGGATCCGGAACGAAATTCCGGCTAACCTAGCCCCCTCATTTGTCTATATATAGCCCCCACGTCATTAATTAGAGAGCCACCCCATCCTCCACCTCGAAATCCGTGCCAACCCTAGCCTCTCGCAGCCTCTCCTCCTCCCTCCTGCCAGCCGCCAGGGCCCGCGAGCCCGAGGCAGGCCCGCGCGAGCCCATCTGGGCCCGAGCCGCCGCCGCCCCCGATCTGCCCCAGATCTCCCCCGCGTTTCCAACGTCGCCGCCGTCAACAGCTAGCTCGAGGGGAGGAGCCCCTGAGCCCGCGCGTGCCGGCACCCCAGCCGCTGTGCCTCGTCGACCGGTGCGCCCGCCGCCAGCTCCTCCCTCGCCCGCCATCGCCTCCCGGAGCCGCAGTCCCGCGCCTCCTCGTTGGCTCGTCGCTGCGCCTCTTCAACGGCGAGCCCCCCCCCCCGCCGGACCCGCCGCTGCCATGCCGGTCTCCTGCGGGAGACTCCTCCCCGTCCGACGGCAGGCATCGGCGCCGCCATGTTCGGTGCCCTCGGGCACAACGGGAACGTCGAGGATCTTCCTCTCGCCGCCTTGGGCCTCGCCCGCGGACCAGTGTGCCCCTGCAGCCCCGTGGGCCTTCGCCCAGGTCCAGCAGCAGCAGGAGTCAGGTCGCCCCGAGCCGGCCCAGGCCTCGGCCGGCCTCCTCTCCACCGACCTGGCCCATGGCCCCATGGTAAGCCACGCCCCAGCACCTTTTTAGTTATGTTGCGACTCAGTCTGGCCCATTAGACAAATAGGAATTTTTTCGGATTCATTAATAATCCCAGTAAATAGTCGGATATTAAAACCCCCCGTAACTTATATTCCGTAAGTCGGATTGAGGTGATCTTTATATCGTTTTGGTGTAGAATTCCGCGTAGTATCCGTTTTTGCAACTTGCATAATTATGTGACGTAGTTTTACGTGCCAAACGCCTAGTCTAACGTGCTGTCCTATATAGTTTCGTCCCGTATTTATTTTTTTCTTGCGGTCCGAACTGCCGTATACCGTATATTAAATGTACGTTTTAGGAACTATTTTTCCGTGCATTTTAGAGCGGTCGTTGTATTTTTTAACGTGTAGGGATTTGCCGGTAGTTTATTCTCCCGTATCTAGGTGTTTATCTCGCATTAATGTGTGGCATTATTTTGTGTTACAAACCCCACATATTTTATATGTTTCCGGGGTATTTCTGTGCAATTAGTTTTAGCTTTCGAGTAAGTTAGTTCGCGAGATATTTTGCTAAGTTGCCCTTTTGCTTAATTCGTAGGATTTATTCCGTGCCTCGTTTGAATTAGATGTCAACTAGAGAGTTGATCTTGGATGTTTTGTTTAGCCCCTGGTATTTTTAGTTGCAATAGAAATGCATGTTTAGGTGTGTTTCGATAGCCCTCAAGTTGCTAGAAATAGTGCTGTTTTGGCCGTGCTGAAATATTTCTAAGTCTGGAATCTGTTATTTTGTTGCTGTTTTGTTTTGCCTCTAGCTTGTGATCTGTAGCTCTTTTGAGGTTGGTCCAATGGAGTTAATTGTACCCCTTGTGTTTCTCTAGAATGCTGTGAAGTTTCATGCCATTTTGAGTCCTGTAGCTATAGGTTTTGCTGCTGTCAATATGCCTTCAGGCTGAAAACTGCACTTTCATGAGGTGTTATTTTCACTAAGTCTGAAATAGTGTGTGGGAAGCCATTTCGTGTCTTCTTTTCATAGTGCTCCTTGCTGCCATGCTAGTTGTTGTTAGTTGTTCGTAGTAGTGCGTCTTGCCCTCTTTCATGCCATGCCTTGCTTGAGTTTATCGGAGTTGTGTAGCCATAGATGTGGGGCGTAGAAAATGCTATGTGGCTGATTTTGGCAGATTCTAGTGAATTCTTGTTTTGCTCGTAGTTTTCGAACCGTAGCTCCGTTTTGATCGTGTCCTATATGAAACTTTCTTAGAATCTCGTGTAGTTTCATTTTCGCTTGCTGTTTGTATGTTTTGAAGTGCTCGTAGCCGCCGTTGCACACATTTTGCATTCATGTCATCATATCTTGCGATGCTTGTATCTTTTGATCTGTAGCTCCGTTGGAGATGTTCTTTGCGTGTAGATTGCTTGCCTTGACGCGTAGAATCACGTGAACCAATTTGTTTTTCTGTTTAACAACTAATTAAATGCATCAGTTCAGATCTGGACAGAATTGTAAATTAACATGTGAGGTCGTCTCGGAGATGCTATATGTCATTTCCGACCTCATTTAAAATGCCTAGATAGGTACTTTAATTTCCTCTTCACCTCTTGCATGTTTGACAACATTAATATTGCCGTGTAGATAACCGGGAGTGAACTAAATAATTAACGTGGAGTTTCGTCAATATGCAACTCGTGCATATTGAACTTCACTTAATGAGTAGTGTTTGATTGTGTGATTTGTTATGCCGTGACTTACATGTTTCCAGTAGCTCATGCATCATATGTGTTGTGCATCGTGTGGTGAATATCGTGTGTTGATGCTTGTTTCCGGTTTCCCCGTCTCGATAGAGTTCCGCAAGCGTGCCGGATTGTGAGGACCCGTTTGACTACGTCGGTTCGTCTGCTTCACGAAGGCATCCTTCTTCCAAGCGGGATCTCAGGCAAGATGATCATTCCCCAGATACCATTACTATCATTGCCATGCTAGTTTTTATCGCTTCTATCGATTATGTCTCGTTGCCTACCACATGTGAAATATCAGCCTCTCAACAATGCGATGCTAACCTCAGCCTGTTCAACCTAGCAAACCACTGATTGGCTATGTTACTGCTTGCTTAACCTTGTTGTTAGCGTTGCTAGTTGCAGGTGCAGATGCTTCCATGCGAAAGCATGGGTTCCTTGTTATATCACCATATTAATGCTATTTAATTTAATGGACCTATATACTTGGTAAAAGGTGGAAGGCTCGGCCTTTCTAGCCTGGTGTTTTGTTCCACCTTTGCCCCCTTAGTTACCGGCTACCGGTGTTATGTTCCATAAATGAGCGCTCCTAACACGATCGGGGTTGTTATGGGGACCCCCTTGATAATTCGTTTTAGATTAAAGTTTGTCTGGCAAGGCCCAACTTTGGTACTACATTTGCCTAATAACCCAATAATAATGCATAGGGACCCGCCGGCACCCGCGGACTAATTTAATCAACCCCCCGGGCCAGTGCTCCTCATGAGTGTTGGTCCACCCACCTAGCAGTCGGCGGTGCCACCACGGGGCAACTCGAGGTTTGGTTCCCCTCCACTTTGCATAGACGGTGTGTCCTGAGAACGAGATAGACGGCTCCTATCGGGTTCGTCGACACACCGGGTGGCCTTGCTGGATTAGTTTTACCTTCGATGAGATATCTTGTGCATCGGGATTCCGGTGATGCTTTGGGTAATCTCAGAGTTGAGGTTTTCCACTAGGGAATCCGACGAGATCGCAAGCTTCGTGATTGAGGATTTCTATGCGGCTTGTGGTAATTTGTGATGGACTAGTTGGAGCACCCCTGCAGGGTTAAATCTTTCGGAAAGCCGTGCCCGCGGTTATGTGGCAACGTGGAAACTTTGTTTAACACTGGTTCTAGATAATTTGAAGTTAATTAATTAAAATATGCCAACTGTGTGCGTAACCGTGACTGTCTCTTTCGTGAGTTCCTTCTCCGATCGAGGATACGGTGGGGTTATGTCTGACGTAGGTAGGTGTTCAGGATCATTCCTTTGATCAATTGTAGTTCACGTCCGTTATGCGTAGATCTGCCCCCCTCTTATTTCTGGTACTCGTAAGTTAGCCACCAAATATATGCTTAGCCGTTGCTGCAACCTCACCACTTAACCATATCTCACCCATTAAGCTTTGCTAGTCTTGATACCTTCGGAAATGAGATTGCTGAGTCCCCTGTGGCTCACAGATTACTACAACACTAGTTGCAGGTACAGGTAAAGGTTACCCGACGCGAGCGCGTTGATTGTTCATTTGGAGTTGCTTCTTCTTCTTCTTCTTCATCGATCTAGGATGGGTTCCAGGCCGGCAGCCTGGGATAGCAAGGATGGACGTCGTTCTTCTTTTGTCGTTTGTTTTCGTCCGTAGTCGGACCCTGCTCTTACTCTTGATGATTATGTAATGTACTGATGTGACTCTGATGTAGCTTGTGGCGAGTGTAAGCCAACTCTTTATATATCTCTTCTTTTCAATACATGTACTTGTAACGATATCCATTCTTGCGACACGACGAGATGCGCTTCTATCCCTGACGAGGCCCTCGTGCCAAATTGAGGATAGGGTCGCATCTTGGGCGTGACATGACCAAACTCGGTGGCACCGATACTCAAACTCGGAAATTCCGATTTTGTGTACCGAGGCAACTGAAAGTTGGTGACACCTAATTTGAGTGTGTGGAATTGGACAGAATGGATATGTGGGAAAAATGACTAAGTATTTTGGTGGCTAACTTTGAGCGCTTGAGCAACCAGTTCATTTTAATAACTCACCCCCTTTTAATAGTATTGGCTTTCCTATGGACTCAAAAGTGATTTCTCACAAATATAAAATGAAGAGTCTTCTTGCTTAAAGATTGAGCCAATCCTATTCCTTTATTGCATCAAGGGACATCTCCACATAAGCATTTAGCCAATTCTCTCCATGGACTATTCCTGAAATATCTAGGTAAAATTGTTAGTCCCAAAGACAATGTATGTTGTCATGAATTATCAAAACCACCAAGGGAGCATATTGTACTTTCAATCTCCCCCTTTCTGGTAATTGATGACAACATATAATCAAAGCTTCAAATAAAGATAAGCATTAAAATATGGCAACTTTTAAGGGAACATGACTAGTACAGGCTCCCCCCAAATGTGTGCAATTCCTTTTAAAGGATAGTTGCTTTGGAATGCATGGACACACACAAGATAGAAGGACCAGAAAAGTCATAAATATACAAGCTATATGCATCAATCATGAGTGAATGAAGAGCTTCCATGTTCAAGACTCTCATGACGGGGAAATGTCGGGCGTGAGGACACACATCCATGTCATTGATACAGAGTGAATATATATATATATATATATATATATATATATATATAACGCATAATATAAATGCATACAATAAAAAGAGGATCAAACATTGCAGGTTCTTTATTTCCAGAACTCTTACACTTAAATAAAGATCTGTTAATTACATCTTCGTGGAGAAAACCCCTGATTATGAATTCCAACATATATCTATTACATAACATTGCAACGTATGGGTACTAAAAAATGTAGAAATCAAAGAAAACTACAAAATGTAGAAGCGGAATCCTCCTCGCTATCGTCGATGTCGGCATACTCGGGAAGACTTGAAGTTCGTCCATGCTAATATATGTGTTGCATATCATTCATAATTTGACAATGCTCGTTCATATACCACATGCGTGCCTAGCTCTTTAACCATCGCATATTTTAATACAAAGATCTATTTAATGGTTAGCTAGCCTGGCTAATGGGCATGTGTGCAATATAGGGGATAACTATTTTTATGAGTTAATTTTAGCATGCATTTGATTCCCGTATGAATGCATGGAATTAAGGAAATATTTGTTCACTTTATGATAATGGATATATTTTGTCAAAGCACATATGAGGAGGCTATATGGAATTGATGATGCACTAAGTTATGTTCGGTGCAAGTAACATATGCTATGATCCTAGTTATCATTTAATTTTGTGGGCATATGCACCTATATGAGGGGAGTGCATGGTTTAATTTTGATCTATATGAGGTTATCTTATAACATGTAAGTTGATTTTATACATGCGTTTATATATAGAGCTCATGGTTTGATTTCAATTTATATGGGATTATCTTTTTGACATGTAAGTTGATTGCCTGCATGCACCTTACCCATACTAGTTCTTAACTATATCATATAGAACTAGTGAAATATTTATGTGATATTAGATTTCAGATTTATGAGAATATTTTATAAAGTTTGGTTTCACTTGTATTAGTACTATCATCATGTAGAAACATTGTGCCCATGTGTAGCCTATACAAGAGGAATTTCGTAATTTCTTCTTGCTTGTATTATCACTAGCAAAGCATATAGTATATACTTGTGGTGTAACCGAACTCAAAGCATATGTCAATCTATAAGTGTGTCATATTTCCCTTACATATATGCTTGCACTTTAACGATATAATATGATTCTAACACCTATGTTGATACACTAGTTTTATATGAGGGACTAGTGACATGGGCATTTTAATTAAGTTTCACTTCACTCGTATTATTACTATCACCGTGTAGCGATATGCCCACGTGTAGCATAACCGAGTGAAGCATGATGATTTCTCTTTGTTTGTATTATCACTATCAAGGCATAGAATATATGCTCGTAGTGAAACCAAACTGGGAGTATGTGCCAAATTATATTTGCATGGGCATGATGAAAATGATCAATTTTAGTTTAGCTATATGAGACTAAACAATGCATAGAGTAATTATCATGTATGAGTATTTTGATTGTTATGTTTATTTTAATATTAACAACATGATGCACTATACTATTCCTAGTGCCAAATTAGTATGGGAAAATTATTTGTCGAGCAATTCATTTAGATGATACATACATGCATCCGTATAAGGGAATACATAACGTGATTTATTTGCTAATTGCAACACCGGTTCATGCATTTAGGGGATTAGCATATACTAGCATGTGGGGCAAATATGTCCTAATTTCTATCACGTAGGACTTAGTGAGAGAAAACGAATATTAAGTTTTACTTCTATTCTTGATTTATGTCAACAAGGTATCGGAATCTCCATGTGACCAAACCAACGAGGATTTTATTATGTGTACCTAATTTGTATCACCATAGGACCAAGGACCACTATGAGACCAATTTAGGAATTTGGTTTATTTCCCTGGTTTGTATCAGCATGGGGATCAGAATCATCATGAGATCAAATCAAGATGAAGTTTAAATTTATTCAAACCATAGCATGTACGCGATATGGAACACATATATATATCCTAATTTCTATCAGTTGGGATTTTACGAGACCTAACAATATAAGGTTTGATCTCTATTTCTACCTTAATTCGTATCTACATGGGACCGGAGTCACCATGCTTATCAAATAAGAAGCATGTTAATTTATTACTATTTCTATCCTTAATTTGTATCTACATGGGACTGGAGCCACCATGCTGACCAAATAAGGAAGAATTTTCTTGGACATGTACACGTAGTTCGCATAAGCATATGATTGAAGCTTAGTATATGACCAGACTAGGCATTTTCATTTATTATCTTGATTTGTATCAACATGGGATCAGGATCACCATGAGACCGAATCAAGGGCAAATTAATTTCGTAACACCGAACATATATGATACGCACGATGAAAATAACACATCATCCATCAAGAGGTGAGGGAGACTGTATCCATGGATTCTCACCTTGCCTTGGATCTTCTCCCGTACGTATGAAGAAGCGAGACGAAGATGAGCAGCCGACAACGAGGAACAGTTTGCAAGCGATGCAGATGATGGACAACCGGCGATGACGACGATGAGAGGCCGACGGCGGCGACGACGATGAGACGAACGGCCGGTGACGACGACGGTAAGCGAACGTCTGCCGGCGACGATGGCAAGCGGACGACCGGTGGCGACGAAGTTAGCAGCTTTGGGATGTGTGTATGTACGCGAGACTATGAATGGACGATGGATCGATGACTGAATGAGCGAGTCGTAGATGAATGAAGTGCTTGCAGATGGATGTATGAATGTGCGAGGGATCAGTGAGCCGCCGGCGATGGCCACATGACAATGGACTGGTGTGTATGGGAGCAGTGGCTCGATGGATGAATGAGCAGCAATGGATTGAATGAATGAAAGGCCAACGAGCCACTGAATGGATGATGTGATTGATGACGGATCCTGTAATGCCCCAAGAGTGTACTTGCCATATTTGGAATCTTCTGTATGTGGGTCCATCTTTTCATTGCCATGAGAGCTCAATGCATATGTTATTTCATGTGATGTCACCTTGTCATGTTTTGTTTTGCATGCATGCATATATTCTTTCCTTGTCTTTTGTGTTTGTTGTTCTTGTCTATATGGTGTGATGACATACATTGATGTGATGATGATATGTGATATGTTGTGGAGTATTGCATTTGAAAGTAGGGAGCACTATGTTGGTTGCTTCTAGGTTTCAAAACTCTTCCTCTTTATTTATCTCAAAGTCAATATTCACGTGTCCCATCCTTGATTCAAAAGTGCCCATGTTTTAGAATGTTTTGTGGTGGATGTGATGCTAGGGTTTTAGTGTTTTGAAACTTTATTTGCGAGGTGCTAATATTCACAAAACAGTGGATTTAAATTCTGTTTTGTAAATATTTATATGCTTCAAAAATTCCTTTTCTATTTTATTCAAATAGGTCATAATTCCTTATGACCAGGGGCATTTTTGTTTTATTTTTAGCCTCAACAAATTTCCATGTGTTTTTGTTTTGCTTCTGTTTATTTTGTAATTAGAAAACCCAGAGGGTTTTACTTCTCTCTTATCTCGCGCCACCTAGTGGGCTTCCTCCCACAAGCAGGCCCAACTCCCCTCGCGCGTGGCCTTTCTTGTGTAGACGTCGTTCCCCTTTCTCCTTCCTTTGTCAGTTCGTCAGTGATAGAGAGACAGCGAGCAACGCTGTCATGGACGTCGAGGCGCGCGTCCCCTTCCTCCCCCTCCTCCATATAACCCCCTTGGCGTCCGCGCAAGCCTAGGGTTCCTCCCCTTGCGCCGCCACCTCTTCCCCATCTCCTCCCCCCTCTCTGTCGTCGGCATCACCTAAGGGATCGAGTTCCTCCGCCATGGCCGCAAGTTGAGGAGGTCCTCGCCGTCGCTGTCGTGGCTCTGCGCCCTCTCCAACACCTCGGCGAGCACGCGGGATCTCCGGGGAACCCATTCCCGCAGCTAGGAGGACGAGATCTGCCATGCTTCCCCTTCATCGACGACGACGGCTTCCTCCCCGATGTTCTTCCCCGATGCGGCTTCTTGCCCGCTTCCTCTACCTCCTCTCCGGCAGACGCAACTACCTCGTCTAGTGGGTGTTCTCGAAATTCTTTCCCTTCCCAGTAGCTAGATCTTGCGCCTAGGAGCCGGTAGCCTCGCCGTTTTCCTTCTGTGTCGCCGGCGCCGTCGTGCAACGAGGAGCCGTAGCTGTAGGCCATCTCGTGGCGTGATAGTTAGTAAAATGGAACCCTAGGAGTCTATACTTCCTTCCATCGACGGGCCATAGGCCAATTCAGCGTGTAGCGTCGGCGAGATACTTCCCCTGTTCCGGCCACCGTCGGGCAAAGGAAATACATGAGGGGGTTTCTCAATAGAGATTACTCTCCTACTCTGTTAAGATCTGAAGCAGTAGCAGAGTGGTAGTGGCGTTTTGGTGCAGTGGACAGGTCGGGGGTTCGAATCCCCTCTGCGCACACCCTTTTGTTTTGTGATTATTTTGGCACAGTAGCTGCAGGGACACAGTTTACCCTGCTTGTCCCCCTTGTTCTGTCGAGCAAGGTGCAGTAGCAGGTTGGTTTTCTCGTGTGTGTGTGTGTCCAGGGGCACCTGGGTTCGAATCCCTTCAAACCCCTTTTTTATTTTTTTTGCTTATTCCTTGCCGTTTTCTCTTTTGCTTGCAAGATTAGTGCTACAGCTTGCTTAGTCACCATGTGGGGTATTTATTTCTCCTCACAAGAAGCATGTTGTCTCTCGTATTTAACTAGATGTGTCGAAATGCATGTGGGGTAATTGTGTGAGTGTAAGTGTGAGCTAGGTCATGTGTGTGTGTGTATGCACTAAGTTAGAATGTGAAGATGTATGTGTTGTGTTTCTCATATGCTTGGTGTTGAGCTCATGCACTAGTGGGTGCAAGAGGTGTGTGTGTGTGTGGGTGGGTTCCCCCCCCACATACCTTGTGTTTATTTGTGCTTATGTTTATGACTACATGTGGTGCAACTCCTATGCATGTTTACTTGTGTGGTGCAAGCACCCAAGGGTGGTGTATATGCACATCTCCATGTGCATGTGATTGTGAGTTTTACTTATGATGTGTGCTTGTGTGTGTGTGTCACACACATACCCAAGGCATGATGTGCCTTGATGAGCACATGAGAAAGCTAGTATGTATGGATGTGTAGGAATGCATGTTATGAAGTGTATGTGTGTGAGAGGTGTATGCTTGAGGATGTGTGTGTGAATGGTGATGTGCTATGGAACACATACATGAGGTCTAAACCCTCATCTCACCACTGGAGTGTTGCTAGTATGCATATGGATGTGTAGGTAATGATCTAGTGAGAAGCACATGTGATGATGCACTACTCACCTCTATGTGATTCCATGTATAGTTTCATCTTAGCTTTGTGTTCTTTGTTCTATGCAAGTGCCTATGTATTATATATGTTTTTGGGGTAGAATCATCCCAGGAATCCATTGGTGGAATCAATTTTGCCCTTGGAACACTTTCTCGGAATGTCATATTTCTGTTTTGATCAATGTCTGGAGCTTGGTTCCATGAGATATGGTGAGCCCAAGAGGTTGTTTCCTTGTTGTGGCAGTATAGGGTGACCCCCTCTATAGCATGTTGGTTTTGTTTCATGCTTAGGAATTCATATGTGAAAGTAGTGCTTAGTCAAAGTAGACATGTGGCTGAAAATTCCAGTTTAGTGAAAATCTGTGATTTTCACAAAGTCTGAGAATCTGCTTATATTTTCTTCCCCTCTAGTTGTGGTTGTAAAAGTTCATGTGTTGGGAATCAGCCCTTGCTATCAACTGGAAAGTGGTAGATTTTGTGTTTCTCCAGCTCTCTACCAATTTTCCATCCATTTTGATTCCTGTAGCTATTGTTTTGTGTGCTGTCAAAATGCTTCAGAGCATAAATAGCTATTGAGAGTCTGAGAATTTCACTAAGTCATTGAAAACTGATATTTTTGGCCAAGTTAGCAGCTATAGAACTTTCGGTGTGAAACTCCTTTGTATTATCTTTTTGCTCATGCTTGTAGATCTTTTGAATAGCTTCTGCCACATATACTATTTGGCATATTTCGGAGGCTGTAGGTGCTTTGCATGTAGCTCCCAAACTGCTATGATGCTGTTTATGACAGATTGTATAGTTTTGATGTTTTGATGCTTGTGAGTGCATAGTTGATGGTGTGGTGATATTCCTTGTACCACCTCATCCATACTTGTTTTTTTTGTGATATGGCAACCTGAGAATATCATAAGTATATCATTGGAGTGTGTTGTGATGGATTTGATCCGTAGGACTCCATTTCTTGTTTAGTTGTTTCCGGTTGATCCGTAGCTCCGTTCGTAACGTTCTTTATATGTTTTTTGCATCGTTTTCGCGTTACGCATCTGTTAATGTCATCCTCATGCATGTCAAGATAGCTTAGAGTGCAGTTCTGTCCAGAAGTTTGTATTTTCTTCTCATGCACGTGCAAGTGACTAGAATAGAGATGCATGTTCACTTTCATCTCATGCATCATGTGCTTGTTGCATCTTGTTGTGCTGTTGTTCTTTCGATGCTATTCTTATGTTGGGTAGCACTAGGATCGGAGAGTGAGTATGTGGATCTAGGAGAGTACGTGCAGGACGAACAGGAGCAGTTCCTAGCTGAGGACATCACAGGCAAGATGATATGACCTTGATTCCATCTCTAGACTTGTTATGCTAGATTCACGTTTCCTTCGTCATATGCTCGCTGCCTACCACTGAAATAATTGCCTCCTGATATTGCCATGAAACCCAAACACTTCTTCCCTCCTAGCAAATATTGAATGTCTAAGTAGGCTTGCTCAGCTTCTAATGTTAGCGTTGCTAGTTGCAGGTGCTTTGTCTCATACGATAACATGAGTTTGATATCATTATGTTAAATCTGTTATTTAATTAATGCACCTATATACTTGGTAAATAACGGAAGGCCTAGCCTTTTGCTGGGTGTTTTGTTTCGTTATTCCCGCCATAGTTACCGGCTACGGTGTTTGATTCCATATGTGATTGCTCCTAACACGTTCGGGGTTGTTATGAGGACCCCCTTGATAAATCATGTACTGTTAAGACTTGTCCGGCAGGACCCAACATTGGTGTTAATTTGCGAATCACTTAATAATAATCTGCATAGGGAATAGCTACCCCGAGGAATTAATCAACAACCCGGACAAGTGCTCCTCATGAGTGTTGGTCCAAATTGAGAAGACTATGGGGCCACCACAGGGCAACCTGAGGTTTGGTATACCCGTTGTGACTCATCCGTCGTGTCCTCAGACTGAGATACGCGGCTCTTATCAGGGTCGTCGACACGATGGGAGGTCTTGCTAGTCTTGTCTTACCTTAGCGATATATCTTGCGTATAGGAATCCCGGTGAATCTTTGGTTCTCCCCAGAGTTGAGGTTTTCCTCTAAGGAATCCGATGAGATCACGAGATTCGTGATAGAGGATTACTTTGCGGCCTGTGACCGTTTGTGATGGACTAGTTGGAGCACCCCTGCAGGGTTTAATCTTTCGGAAAGCCGTGCCCACGGTTATGTGGCAACTTGGCATATTTGTTAACATCCGGTTATAGATAACTTGAACCTAATCTAATAAAATTGCCAACTGTGTGCGTAACCACGAATGTCCCCTTCAAAGACCTCTATTCGATCGGGAACACGGTGGGGTTATGATTGACGTAAGTAGGTGTTCAGGATCACTTCTTTATCAGCTAGTCATCGATCGTTAATATAGACCACCTTCAATACTTGTTCTACGTAAGTTAGCCACCATATATGCTTAGGATGCTGCAACCTAAACACTGAACCTTCCTTACCTAATAACTTGACTAGTTCTGGCACCGAGGTCATAGCTTGCTGAGTCCCCGTGGCTCACAGATTACTTCAACACACCAACAGGTACAGGTACGCCCGACACAGGTGATCCCGACGGCACGCAGCTAGCGTGGCAGTACGATGAGGACAACGACCGGCTGTACATGAACTATCCAGAAGACCGAGGCGTGGTCGTGATCGTGCGCAAGCATGTAGGGTAGGATAGCCTTTTCTCATGTTATGTAGTCTGTAGCGGAACTACCTTGTTTGAATAAATGCGTGATGTAAACTCTGATATTATTTGTGAGATGGAAGATGAATCCCTATTTGTCATTCTATTATTATGTATGTGCTATGTTACCATCCTTGCGAAACGCTTAGATGCGCTTCTTTCTATTTTGGGGCCACGTTCCCTAATTCGAAAAGGACCTCATCTTAGTCATTCTAGATCAACCAACTGTCTCCTCTATGCTGAACGAGTAGTATTTATAGGAGCGGAGAGGAATGAAAGCTCTCCGAGGGTGCCCACGCTTCCATATCGTGGGAAGTGCTCGTGGAATCGTGGGAACGACCTGCCTCTTTATTTAATTTATTTATTTCTTAATCGGGTGTTGACCAAGGTTTGAATCGGCTACTTGCTCTGGTAATTAGCCAATGGGCTGGATAATTATAGTTAGCTTTGAATCTTGCCGCCTAATATAATGTCATGCATGCGCGTAGCTCGTACATGCACGCAGCACGTACATGCGCCATGCATGTATGTATCCATTTCGTATGAGTGCAGTTGGTCAAATTAATTCTAATGATGTGGAAAGGAACTCTTGTCTTCGTAATTATAAGATGAACTATCATTTTTTAATACATCATCACACGTGATATTTTTTTGTACAATGACCATGAAAATATTAGTGTCATGTATGATAATTTGAATATTCAGCTTATTTTCTTTCTTTTTATTTTCGGGCATGTTATTTTATATTGAGCGATGTGGTAGAAATTTATCATGACACTTTTCTCTGCATATTCTAGAATTCACCATTTCTTACTTTTGAAGTAGTTGATTTTATTTGACCAATAGATAACCACCATGTTTTAGTTTGGCAAAAATCGATGTCAAGAGACTCACTCTTGCAAACAACATGTGCAAGAAACAAGAGTTCATCGTGAACAAGGATATGATGCATATACTTACCTTGAGGATCTTGAGCGTCTTAACATAGTAGTACACTGGAGAAAACAAATGTTAGATAACACAAGAGTACTCTATTGTAAAGATGTAGAGGGCTTCAAAAGTACAGAGAATCCGAGTCAAATTACAAGTCCAAAGGTGTTGCATCACCTCCACTTGGGCCCATAGGCCTTGTATGACCTAGGGTTAGTTTTTGGCTGCCTTGGGACGTCCTCCCACCTCCTGGGCCGCCACCCCTTGCTCCTATATATGTAGATCAACCTAGTAGCCTTTTGCTTGGGGTTTGTTTATATTACAAGTTCCCCATAGCTGCAACTTTGTGTTCTTCGATTGTGTTCCAGGACCAGACAAAGGCGTCACATAACCCCACCTACATCAATAAGGCTTTCCTCTTATATTCGCAATATCTGGATTGCAATCTTATTTTCTTGCTTATTCTTCGTGTGCGTGCAGGAAACAGATCCTCATGGTCAGGTTGATAGTGTTCCAGCATGGTCAATAACCTCTCGGAGTTGGTTTAGCGATTGCTAAGGCGTGACATCCTCACACGTTGGTAGTCCGATCGTCAAATTCCACTCCACAAAAATGATAACCACCATCTTATCGAAAGAGAGGGACAACTTTGCCTCTATCAAGTGGTTGCAGAGCGCATGATTAAAACTTACAACAATTAAAACAAGGTAGTGACACCGTAACAAAGTATTATGATGATTGTGAAACGATCTTGTTGGATTCCTCATTAGAAGAAAGTGAAGAAGCTTTTATGGATAGATTTTTGGGAGGATTAAACCGTGATATTCAAGCGACACTAGTTCATGAAAAGTGTTATCCTATGGATCGTTTGTTTCATATTGCTTACAAAGCTGAACAAGAAATAAAACGACATGTTACCGACAAGGAGAACAAGCGCAAAGTGCATATTCCAAGAGTTGATATGGTTGTTCCTTGAACTAGTGGGCGTACGATGACAACCACATCAATTGTTGTGAGGGCTACATCACCTTCAACATGTGACACATTACCATCGAGAGTGCCTACATCATTTGAGTCTATCATGAGAGGTAGCGACAAAGGTACTTATCTTCCACCTCCACATGAGTATGATTAATGCCTTGTCAATTGCAATGTACCATGTGATGAGCTACCCATTACTTTGATCTCACCACCTATTTTAGAGGACTATATTCATGATTTGACTTTGCCATCTAAGCAAATAACTACAATATCAAGAATGTTGAGTAAACCCATTGAATTAACTAGTGATGAGAAAGAACCATGTGAATTAGAGAATGAATCAAATTTGCATCAAATATTTTTTTAAATAATTGTGCCAATGTTTAATCATTTTGATATGACCTCTAATCTTCGTGATGATTCTATGTAAAATGACTTGTTGCATGTTTGTTTATTTAAGCATGTTGTAGCATGTAAATTTGAAACAATGGAAGTGTATTCACCAATGTTAGGATGGTTTAATGATGAACATTGTCAATCTTTTGATATGTATAAGGACTTCACTTATATGTGCAAACTGAGTTGCAATGTTTCATGCCTTCTACTTCTTGTGATAATATTTTGGCTTTATATTTCATAACATATAAAATTTACTCATGTATACATGTGTCATATGTGCAAAAAAACAAAGGAAGTAAAAAATGGATGACATATACATATACAACATGTATGCTTTGTCTCTTATGTTAGCCATATTTTACATTAAGCAACGTCGAGGAAGGCTTTGTTTTCAAGTAGGAGAGGATGATGAGGACATGGCTACCTTCGATACGACCAAAAAAAATCATATTTTCATATTTGTGAGGCGATTTCTTATAATAATTATGAAATAATTTCTTTATGTTATCCGGAACAAAAATACTTTACCTATTTTTACTTCATGCCTAAATGCAGAATTGTCGAACGCTTGCACGAACCACGAGTGAAGATAAAGGAAAAGGAAATGATTAAGTGTTGTTCAAGAAGTACTCTCACATCAAAGGAAATGATTATGTGATGTTCAAGAAGTTCTCTCACGTCAATTTTAGCCCACGAAAAGATAAAGTCCAAGTCTCACGTTCTGGACTCAGATACGAACTACAGAGACATATCTGTCTCACAACGTCAACAACTTTCTGATACAGACTCCGAATTTGGTGATTCCTTTTTTGCTGAGAAGTAAATTTTATGTATGTTCCATCTCAATTGGAATCACCTTCAAATTTGTTCGAAGCATGGAGGTATCGACGAAACAATGTGATGTTGCACCAGAATGTGATTCAAACTATAAGTCCAAAGGTGTTGCATCACCTCCACTTGGGCCCATGCGTCTTGTAAGACCTAGGGTTAGTTTTAGGCTGTCTTGGGACGTCGTCCCACCTCCTTGGCTTCCACCCCTTGCTCCTATATAAGTAGATCAACCTAGTAGCTTTTTGATTGGGTTTTGTTTAGATTACAAGTTCGCCATAGCTGCAACTTCGCGTTCTTCGTCTGTATTCCACAACCAGACAAAGGCGTCACAGAACCCCACCTTCATCAATAAAGTTTCCCTCTTATATTCGCAATATCTAGATTGCAATCTTAGTTTCCTGCTTGTTCTTCGTTTGCATGCAGGAAACAGACCCTCGTGGTTAGGTTGATGGTGCTCTGGCGTGGTCAATAACCTCTTGGAGTTTGTTTAGCGATTTCTGAGGCACGATGTCTTCCCACGTTCGTAGTCGGATCGTCAAAGTCTACTCCACCAAAATGATAACCACCATCTCTTCGAAAGAGATGGACAACTTTGCCTCTATCACATGGTACCACCCGAGTTGGGCAACCCAAAAATCACCTGGAGGCCACGTTGTCGCGGACGCATTTGGCCTCTTGACGGTGCACATTGCTGAGGCCCGCCTCGACGGGCGGGGAGGGAGGACAACCCTTGAAGCCGCAACACTTCGTGAGGACGATTCATGACGCACCGAGGGCCCACGAGGCCCGGCCTCTCACGAAGCGCACTATTTGCATGCTCTGATATTCGCCACACCTTGAACAACGATCCCTTTTGCCCCCGGCATCCTGTACCATGCTAGCGGGCTGAAGCGGTCCTCCGTACGGGTCACACGGTCCCCAGGTGGGAGAACCCCCGCGTCCGGCCCAACGACAGCATCGGGCGCGACCTCCTATGCCGGGGGAAGCGCACACTGGTCGAAGGTGCGTGGCATGCGACGCACGTGCCTGCCGCGGCTCTCCCTGGCCTGTGGACTTGAGCGCGGGCCCGACACCGGGCCGCACGTAATTCTCGGGTGGATTCGCCCATTCCACAGTCCCCGGTGTCATGGGCACACACATCATGATGAGCGCAGAGATCTCTCTTGTCTTTTCCAAGCGAGCCCACACCAGGGCTCAGCGGGGACACTCGGCTGGCCACCGGGACCCTAAGGAGCAAGAGCACGGCGCTTGACGCCTCTTCCGTGAGCGCCTCGAGCTGAGACTCGGGAAGGTCGCCACAGGATGGTGAGGACGATTTGCCACCCAGACCGCCCCCTGCTTCTGGTGCTAGGGGATGAAACGGGGTGCTAAGTGCCAAGGTTGTGCTAGCGACGACAATGTACCCGGTGATGCGGTCCTCCCAAGCATCGTACCATCTGTCGGTTGGGCGGTGGCGGAGCAGCTCGCCTGCCATGAGCAGCGCATCCTACGCGTTCAGATCTCCCGCGCGAGCGTCGGCCACGGAGTTTGTCGCGGGGCGTGGCGGAGTGGCCGTTCTGTCGCGTCTGGTGCCACAGCATGCCCTACTTCTCGTGGACGCCGATGGCGGCACTGGTTACAATGCCGGCGGGGCAGTAGTGGCCTCCCGGCGCCGAGCTCCAGGGGCACGCATAGCGGGTGCTGACCCTAGAGCATGGGAAGCTTGGGCGAAACCCGAGCAGGAGAACAACTGTGCACCCCTACCTGGCGCGCCAAATGTCGGAATCGGTGCTCTGTGAACCCAAGGGAAGGTTCAAACTCCGGGGTACGCTCCCTATCCTACCATGTTCTACCTCACGGCTTCACGGCGGTTCTACGGCAGAGCGAGCTAGAGAGACGAACTAAAATCACATGGCAGTTACCCGGGTTCGGGCCACATCGCGGTGTAAAACCCTACTCCTGCTTGTGGTAGGATTGCTTGGGGTGGAAGAGAGGTACAAAGGTGGGTTCTTGCCCCTAGCCTGGGGATGAGGATGGATCCCTGACTATTTAGGCCACGCATCTCCTATATACTAGCCTCGGTCCTCTTCCCCGAAAACATCCGCGGGAAGGGTTGCCACAATGGCCGTTTTGAAAGGGGACAAGATCGTGGTCCGCCCTTACAAAGGTGGTCTTAGCCTACAAAAGCTACTCTTCATGACACGTTGGTGGGCTCGGAGTGACCTCCTTCATGCGGGCCCCCTTCTTAAGTCTCATTGCACCAAACAGGAAATCCTTGGGGTCGCTTTGGGAGCACGCCAACTGTCCTGGCTGACTTAGCATAGAAGGGGAAAAACCCTCCTACGCCATCGCTGGCACTGCTCCTTCACCGCCTGCATGGCCTCCCTTACTCACGAAAAGGACCTGGGTCATGGGACCCTACCGAGGCATCCTTGACGGCCCATTCCACGGGGGCCTCATGGGAAAACCTCCCAATTGGCGCCCACCCAAGGCCCTTGGCGACGATCTTCAAGCTCCCACCTCGCGAGGTACAGGCACCCGCGAGGGTTCTCCTTGATGGGCTCGCCGAAGGGCCGAGCCAGGCTTGTCCCGTTGCGCCGTGTCCCGGGCCACGGGCCTGCGGGCCTGGGAACCCCCGATTCCGAGGGCCGACACCCAGCGCGCCCCGCCTCCCTCGCTCACCCATTGTGTTGCTCTGGCTAGCTAGCTTCAATCTGGCGAGCACGCCGTCGCTGCGTCCCCTCCTTCCTCTTCCTGCATGCATGCTCGACCTCCTTGCCAGACTCCCGCCTCTGTGTCGTTCGCCCACCGCGTCGGCTGTGCCCCCGATCCATGCAAGCCATCGCCCCAGCCCTCTCTAGCACACCCATGCCATCGGCTGCCATCGCATTTTCCTCCCTCCTGCATCCCAAGCGGCACCGTCGCATCCGCGCATGGCCGAGATCCCGAGCGCCCAAGCGAGCAGATGCCCCGAGCCTCCTCCGCCTGGTCTCCTGTGGCAGCTCGTGACCATGGTTGTTTCCCCGGTGCCCCCATCACCCGCTCAACCTGAGCTCAAGGAGCCTCTTGCTCTGCGTTGCTACTGCTCACTGCCATGGACGATCCTTGGCTAGGCGATGCCCTGCCATCTCCTTCCTTCAAGGTTCATCTCCGATACCAAGGCCACATCAGATACCTCAAGGATAGGACTGTGCACATCCTCTGCCTATGAACAAGGACGCCAAGTACCTCGGGCCTTTTGTCAAGAGCTTCTGATTGCAAGACCCATCACTAGTTTTGTCTTGGACACCCAAGACCGCAAGTACCTCCAAATGATGACCCAACCAAGACCGCGAGTACCACACATGTCAAGTCCGACTATCGTTGCCCTGGATCCGACAAGATCGTCAAGTGTACGACTACTTCCACAACATCCGCGACAAGCCTTGAAAATCTACACCGCGTCAACTCAATCGACCCTGAAATGCACGCTTCAAAGCTATAACCTCGAGTCGATCGCTCATGGATGAATGAACGTGTGACGTGTGCATGAGATGATGTATTTGCATCGGGTAGAATTGTTAGTTGCATGTACCTCGACCCTTGACACCGACACGTGGGACACCCGGGATCCGGGATCACCCCACGTTCTTTGCATGACATGCACATGGCCACATTGTTCTTTTCCACCGACATCTCAATGAGTTGTCGGATAACCGAAACGTTTTCATGGCACCATTTCCGTTTTTCCTCATTTTGACACCTCTTATCGCCAAGGCAACAAATGCTTCATATCATGTTATATGCCAACGTTTTCATAAAAATGCATCTAGTTTGATCATGTCCTCCTCATGCATGATGGCAACATTAAAATGATTTTTGCATTAAGGTTGCCTAATAACATGCTCAAACTGTTGATTGCATAACTAAATAACCATACCTCGGAACTAATTAAATTTTGTATGTACCCTGGCTAGAAAATGTGTTGAATCACATGATGCATTTTGTTTCCGTGTTTAATAAATATAAAAACAGTTTTAGTTCAGACCTGGACCAATTTTGAAATTAGCATATGGGGTCATTTTGGAAATACTATAAGTTGTTTCAGACCTCATTTGAAATGCCTACATAGCGTAGTTTATTTATGCCTCACCTCTTGCCATGTTTAACAACATTTAACATTGTCATGTACCTAAACAGGAGTGAGCTAAGTAATTCTAGTGTGGAGCTTCGTCAATATGCAAGTTGTTGCATATTGAGCTTCACTTAATGTGAAGAAGTTGATTGTTGTGCTTTGTCGTGTCTTGCGTAATTAAATGGACATGCATCATAATTGCTTGCACATCATGCCATGCATATGTTGTGGTGTTTATTGTGTGTTGATTGTTTTTTCTGAATTGTTTCTTCTTGATAGATTTCCGAACTACTTTGGAGTGTGAGGATGTGTTCAACTACGTTGGTTCGTCTACTTTGTGGATTCGTTCTTCTTCCAAGCGGGGTCTCAGGCAAGATAATCATTTCCCTAGATACCACTACGGGAGTTCTGGCTTAAGGGGTCCCCGAGCGGTCGGTTATCCCTTATGGGCCGACCATATGGGTTGCATGACTGAAGACCGGATTGTCTGACAACTTTATGATCAAGATGGAAAGCCGCGAAGATTTGGCGTGTACTCCAAGTCAAGAGGACCAGTTCGGCCCATCTATCCCCGGCTAAGGTCGGTAACATGTAACCCTTGGAACCCTGGTGTCTATATAAACCAGAGGTTCTTATGCATATAGGGAGGTTATCTCTGTTAAGAAATATGCAACTTATCTTTATTGAAGGCCCAAGGGGCATATATATATTACACATGACATGAGGTGCAAGGAAAGTAAACGTAGACTAATAGGTAGACTAATAAGGACTCCTAGACCAACAGTAATACTTCCTAACACCCTCCCTCAAATGTAAGCGAGAGAAGGCAGCGGCGGCAGAATAAAAGATTGGATCGGGAGGACGAGTTGTGGCGTCTGGAAAAAATAACCTAAGCTCTAATACCATGTTGGGAAAGCAATTTATCTTTATTGAAGGCCCATATATATATATATATATATATATATATATATATATATAGGGTCGCGCTATTTGTCACCCTCAGTGAGGAATTCTTATTCCTCACCCCTGTCCAATTCTACACCCATGACTTGAAAACGTAAGAAAATATCAGACTTGAGGTAATATTACACTTTTGAGGAAGGAAGTTTCTCTTTCACCGTATGAAAATATGTGAGGTAATTTTACAACATACTTGATGTAAAGTTACATTCTGCATGTGTGAAAAAATATGGTGCGGCAATATAACACTAAAAGTTATTTCGATAATTTTATATTAGAAGTGAGGTAATTTTACATCATGCATGCTAAAAAGTTACGCTTTGCATGTGAAAATAAATGTGGCCCGCTGAAATGGCTAGGGTGAGGAATAAGTTATTCTTCACCCTGGGTGCCTAATAGAGTGTCTATATATATATATATGTATATATATATATATATGTATATATATGTATATATATATATGTATATATATATGTATATATATATATGTATATATTACACAAGACTTGAGGTGCAAGGAAAGTAAACATAGACTAATAGGACTCAGGACTCCTAGACCAATACTAATACTTCCTAACAATCTGATCTAGGGTTTTCCTATACGATCTCAAGGTAGATTGACTCTGTAATCTGTTGGGAATTGTAGTAATTTTAAAAAAAATCCTACGCCATACGAGGATCTATCTATGAAGAAACCAACAACGAGCAAAGGAGTAAAGCATCTTCATACCTTTGAAGATTGCTAAACGGAAGCGTTGCTAGAACGCGGTTGATGGAGTCGTACTCGGAGCGATTCAGATCGCAATGGATTCCGATCTATGCGCCGAACGTCAGCGCCTCCACGTTCAACACATGTGCAGCCCGGTGACGTCTCCAAGGACTTGATCCATCAAGGAGGGAGGAGAGGTTGAGGGAGAGCTCCGGCAGCACGACGGCACGGTGACGGTGGAGCTACGTGGCTCTCCGACAAAGCTTCGCCAAGCACTATGGAGGACGAGGAGGAGGAAGATTAGGGCTGCGGCGTCGAGAGAGGCAATTGTGTCTCAAAACAGCCCCAAATCCCTCACTATATATAGCAGCACAGGGAGGAGGGTGCCCACCCTTAGGGTTTCCCACCCTAAGGGTGCGGCAGCCTGATACGTCCCAAGCGTCTCTATAATTTCTGTTTGTTCCATGCTCTTTTGGGTGACATTGTTATATGTTTTGCTACACTTTTATATCTTTTTACACATATTTGGACTAACCTACTAACTTAGTGCACCCAGTGCCAATTTCTGTGTGCCAGAGGGGAGCCAGGGCCTGCCCAAGCAGCTTCCCTGCACGGCCCGCCTCCTGGCCGCGCCACCATGTCGCCTGGGTGGGGCCCACCTCCTCTGGTGCCCTGCTTAGTCCTATATTTACCCCTCGGATGGGAAACCCTCACAACAGATCTTGATAGAGATCGGGAGCGCTAGAAGGCCTCTTCCCGGCACCCCGCCGGAGGGAGGATTGACCTCCGGGAGCTTCTCCACCACCATGGACGCTTCCTGGACGTGCCTTGAGTAGTCCTCCTTGGACCATGAGTCCATGACCAGTAGCTATGTGATGTCTTCTCTCCAATCATTTGCTTCAATGCTTAGCCCTTGTGAGCTACCCTACATGATCAAGGCATCTACGTAATTTTCTAGCTATTGTTATGCTTAGTTTGCTCGGACCCGATGGATTATGAGATTATGTTCAGATTGTGATGAGTTATATATTTGTTTCTCCTTTTATATTATGTTCTTGAGTAGTTCATGCATGTTCTGCGTTGCATTTTACTGCTTTGCCGAGTAGTAGATTTTAACTCCAAAAGGGAGCGTTATGCATGATTGTAGGTTCATACCCCCTGATGTCTAGCTTGAGTGACAGAAACATGAGACTAGGGGATTTGTTGTTGCCACCAAGGAGAAAACAACGGTGCTTGTGACCATGGTTGCAAGGATTGTTTACCTTACGCAAGGTTCGTTAATGCAGTTCTCCGTTGCGTTGAGTTTACACTTTGGGAAGGGCTCGCAACTTAATACCAGCGAGATGTTCTGGATAGATATCTCAAGGTGGATGATTAGTAAGTAGATGCTAATGAATAAATGGTCTACTTGTCTTGGCATACTGCCCATTGCTTTTGAGCCTCTAACTTTCTAGTAGCATGATTAGCATCGCGGTGCGTTTATAATTCTGTCAATTTCCCAACTGTAATTTGTTTACCCAGGATAGTTGTTTATCGTCTTTTGGGAGAGAGACATCACTAGTGAACATCATGGGACTCTGGTCCTTATTACCACCATTGTTTACACCTCCACCATTTACTATTTTTATTTACTTTTCCGTTGCAATCACTATCACTATTCCCGCTTGTGTTTTGATCCTTTGCAAACTACAAGGCCTGAGAGATTGACAACCTCTCTGATCTCGTTGGGAGAAAAGTTATTTGTTATGTGTGCAGGTCCACATCTTCTACTAGCGCCAGAGTAGTGGACACCTACTTGTTGATCTCGGAGTCCTCCTGGTTCGATTAACCTTACAGTCTCCATGTAAGGGAAATCTGCTGCTCCCTACATCTCCACCTTCCACTTGGGGTAACCAACGAGGGGCGAGAAGTATATCCATCAACTCAGCATCAAGCAAATTTCTGGCACCGTTGCCGGGGACTCCAGTCTTCAAGATAGGGGACTTGCACACTATATTTTACCTTTGGTTTTAGTCTTGTCAGTTTGCTTTCTAGTTTTTGCTTTAGAGTCTTATACCAAAAACCACAAAAAAATAGTTGCTTTGTTCTTCCTTGTTGTTGCTGCTATGGGTTCCACTCAGAACACCAAGTTGTGTGACTCCACTAGTCACAACAACAATGACTTTACCTTCACTTCTATTGCTCCAATTGCCACTTTTGGTATTTACAAAAGTAATAGACCTTGTGAGTATGTTAGTTATAATGGAGTATTATGCCCTTGGCATGGTCTCCCCGGGAAGGAACCAGATCTTTGGTTTGAAGTTGTTCCTAAACGTCCCCAAACTTGGGAAGACATCCAAACTATTATAACAGAGAGAAAATCAAATACAGAGGATGACACTACAATTTTCCTTAATAGCAATGATATTAATTTTGATAATTGTTGTCTTTCCGAAGTTATCACTTTTTTGCAAAGAATGGCTAAAGACCCCCACACTAGTACACTCAATATTGCCTTCACCGAGCATATTACCAATGCTCTTATCAAAGCTAGGGAGGAGAAGCTCAAGCTAGAGACTTATATTCCTAAAAAAATAGGAGATGGTTGGGATCCTATGGTTAAGATTAAATTGAATAATTTCTCTTTCTTTGCTTTATGTGATGTTGGAGCTAGTGCCTCCGTTATGCCCAAAAGAATGTATGATATACTTGATTTGAAACCTTTCGATCAATGTTCTTTTGTCGTTCGTCTTGTTGATTCTTCCATAAAGAAACCTTTAGGGAGGATTGATGATGTTCTTATTGTTGTCAATGATAATTATGTTCCCGTTGATTTTCCTATTATGGACATTGAGTGTGATCCCTCATGTCCAATTATTTTGGGACGTCCTTTTCTCTGCACCGTTGGTGCTATCATTGACATGAAAGAAGGGACCATTAGATTCCAATTTACCCTTATAAAAGGAATGGAACACTTCCCTCGAAAGAATATTAAGTTACCTAATGATTCCGTTACTCGGGCAAGTTATTCTTTTGGAGTTGAAAATACTTGATCTTTTTGCATCATGCCTAGCTCAAAGGCATAAAAGAAAGCGCTTGTTGGGAGGCAACCCAATTTGTTTTTACTTTCAGTTTAAGTGGTCTTGATGCTTTTTACTACTGTGGAAACATCGTTGTATCTTTATTTTCAAGCTTTGTGCCAAGTTATAGCCTCCGATTGCAAGAAAGTTCAAAAGTTGTGACATGTTGTCCAGAAACAGATTATGTGTGCTTGACGGAAAAATTCACCAAAAATCACGAGATCATCTTTTTGATCTGACTGTTTTTTACAGTATGATCTATATAATTGTCTTTCTAGAGTGTGTTCGGAGTTTTTTATTTGAGTTGCAGAAGTTCACCGAAAAATTTATTTACTACGTGCTGGTTTGTTTTTCACAGATTCTCCCCTGTTTTGCGTTTTCATTGTTTTGCAAATCTTAAGCTTGCTTTTTCTTTGCAAAACTATTTTGGCAATCTTGAGAAATAGTAGCTCTTCATGAAAACATTTATTTACAGAAGAGAATAAATTATTTTATTATGAGCACTAACCACTCTAATCAGCTTATGATGAGTTTCGTATGAAGGGAGGTTTCAAGTATGCGATGGAAGATGATGAAAGAAGATCTTGGAGTGTTAAGCGCTCAAGATTGGGGATGCCCCCATGCACCCCCAAGAAATATTCAAGAAGACTCAAGCGTCTAAGCTTGGGGATGCCCCCATGCATCCCCTTCTCCATCAAAATTCATCAGTTCGTCCTTCTCCATGCTATATCATTTTATCACTTCATATGTTATGTGCTATGCTTGGAGCATCCCGCTCTTTACTTTTTAGTTTGTTTTAGTTTTGCTTGCTGTTCATAACAAGTTGGAACTTAGCCTTCTTTGTTTGGGAGACAAACACGCTCCACTCCACCCTAGAACACAACATAGGTTTTCATGCTTATCTTTTTTGTGTGTTCTTTATCTTTTCATAGCTGCTGTCATGCTTAGCTCTTAGTTTTCTTGCTTTATCTTTTTAAGAGCTTTTATTTAGGTTGCTTTTGGAACTCTCTTGAATTATAATGCTTATCTTGTTTAGAGAGTTGGCTTGTTTCACTGAGTTGTGTGTCTTGCATGAGTAGGTAATTGAGGTTGCTATTTAAGTATAGTAGTAACTTGCAATAGTTTTGAGGTATTGATTTGAGTAATGTTTAGACTATTGGTGTCAAGAGCTTGAGACTATTAGTGATAGGTGTCGTATTTTGGGAAATCCGTGTGTATTTTCAAAAACAAAAAAAAATAGTTGATCCTCGGAGTTACTAGATGGATCGCTAACCTCTCGAGGGCTTGGAATATATAGATTACCCTCACGTTATCATGGGTTGAGGATGCACAAGGATAACCAAACCCCCAAACACTCCTCCTCTAGGTATTTGTCTCTTTGTGAATCTCTTGACTAGATAGAGAGTTACCCATAATAAGTGCATGAGTTCTTATGACTAATTCGAGTATTCGATTGTTGGCACTTCCACCATCCATATTTTTCTAGCCTCTTCGGTAACGTGCATTGCCCTTTCTCATCTTGAGAGCTGGTGCAAACTTCACCCGTGCATGCAAACCCTTGGCATGATACCCTCTATCATCATAAGCCTCATTATATCCATCCTCAAAACAACCACCATACCTACCTATTAAGGCATTTCCATAGCCTTTCCGAGATACATTGACATGCAACATCCACCATCTCATGACTTTATCTTCATGTCATACATGTTTTTGCTTGTTCGAGGAGCCACATGCTAGTTGGGCCTTGCCCATATTATTGCTACATGACGCGCTGGTTTCATTGCATATCCTGCTACACCGGCAGAGGCATACATTTGCATACATTATGATACTTTTCATTTGTCTTTATGTTGAGTACTTCTTATAAAGTGTGAAGATCATCTTTTTATTCTTGTAAAATATAGAGTGTTTCCCTTAAGTGAGGAAAAGATCCCAAAGAGGACAATTTAAAAGATCCCAAAGAGGGCAAATGAAAAGATCCCAAAGAGGACAAATGAGAGATAAATAGAAAAAGCCAAAGAGGGCAAATGAAAAGATCCCAAAGAGGACAAATGAGAGATAAATAGAAAAAGCCAAAGAGGCCACAAAAAAATAAAAAGAAAATAATAAAAAGAGAGAAGGGGGCAACACTACTATTCTTTTTGAAAGATCCACACTCGTACTCCATTGTTATATTTGTACTACATAGAGATTACCATTCATGCATAACTATGTGGGGACCTTTACACTATATAACTTGGCTTGTATATTCCAATGGTGAGCCTCCTCAAATGAGCTCTAGGTCTTCATGAGCAAGCAAGTTGGATGCACCCCCACTAGTTCCATTGGAGAGCTTACCTTAGCTCATATGTGCATCCCTTGCATGGCAATCCGTACTCCTCACATCAAATCTATTATTTGGCTTTCTCTCGCCTATGGTTGTCCTCATTGATGTGAGCCTTTTGCACCTTTTTTGTCTTCCTTCCCCATCATTATTCTCTTTGCCATCCTAAGTGCCAACATATCTTGCTTTTGCTCATCCATTGCATGAATGCTCAAAGTCGAAAGGGGGAGCATCATTTAGCTTTGTGCCTGACTAGTGGTCTGGGAATGAGTCAAAATAAGATTCCGAAGGCAACCAAGTGTTAAGTTTTAGTAGATTGAGTTCTCAATTAAACTATAAACTATTTTTTATGCTCTAAACCCATCTCCCACTTCTTGCACGCAAACACCATTTAGAGACATTTGAGTCATGGACAGCGAGAGCTCTTGGACCTTTATGTTCTTACTTTGCTAATTTCAATACTAAATATAGCCTATTGCTTGTTATTGCCTTGGCTTGAATTGCACATATTACTTGCTTTACTTTGAAGTTCTTATATGTGTGTTAGCATGTCACCACAGAAATTATTTGTGTTATCATTTACCTACTCGAGGACGAGCAGGAATTAAGCTTCGGGACGTTCATATGTCCCAAATGTATCTATAATTTCTGTTTGTTCCATGCTCTTTTGGGTGACACTGTTATATGTTTTGCTACATTTTTATATCTTTTTAAACATATTTGGACTAACCTATTAACTCAGTGCACCCAATGCCAATTTTTGTCTGCTGATGTCTTTTTTGCACGGACTTTTACCCCAATTTACAAAGCCCAAAAAATCCCAAGAAATATATTTAAAAATCACCGTGACAGAAGCTTCACGAGGCACCAAGGTGGGCCAGAGGGGAGCCAGGGCCTGCCCAGGCGGCCTCCCTACGTGGCCCCGCTCCTGGCCGTGCCACCAGGTCGCCTGGGAGGGGCCCACCTTCTCTTGTGCCCTCCTTTGGCCTATATTTACCCCTCGAACGGCAAACCCTCACAACATATCCAGAATCGCGAATTTCTCCATCGTTCCGCCGCCGCATCGCTTCCGAGATCGGGAGCGCGAGAAGACCTCTTCCCAGCATCCTGTCGGAGGGAGGATTGACCTCTGGGAGCTTCTTCACCACCATGGACGCTTCCCGGACATGCCGTGAGTAGTCCTCCTTGGACCATGATTCCATGACCAATAGCTATGTGATGTCTTCTCTCCAATCTTGTGCTTCAATGCTTAGCCCTTATGAGCTGCCCTACATGATCAAGGCATCTATGTAATTTTCCTGCTATTCCTATGCTTGGTTAGCTGGGATCCGATGGATTATGAGATTATGTTCATATTGTGATGAGTTATATATGTGGTTCCCCTTTTATATTATGTTCTTGTGTAATTCATGCATGTTCTGTGTTGCTTTTTATTGCTTTGGCCGAGTAGTAGATTGTAACTCCAAGAGGGAGCGTTATGCCTGATTGTGGGATCATGCCCCCTGATGTCTAGCTTGAGTGATAGAAACATGAGTCTAGGGGATGTGTTGTTGCCACGAGGGAGAAAACAACGATGCTTGTGACCACGGTTGCAAGGATTGTTTACCTTACGCAAAGTTTGTCAATGCAGTTGTCCATTGCTTTTAGTTTACACTTTGGTTGGGGCTCGCAACTTAATACCAGCGAGATGTTCTGGATAGATATCTTAAGGTGTATGATTAGTAAGTAGATCCTGATGAATAAACGGTCTACTTGTCTTGGCGTACTGCCCATTACTTTTGAGCCTCTAACTTTCTAGTAGCATGATTAGCATTGCGGTGCGTTTATAATTCTGTCAATTGCCCAGTTGTAATTTGTTTACCCAACATAGTTTTTTATCGTCTTTTGGGAGAGAGACATCACTAGTGAACATCATGGGACTCTGGTCCATATTACCACCATTGTTTACACCTCCACCATTTACTGTTTTTATTTACTTTTCCGTTGCAATCACTATCACTATTCCCGCTTGTGTTTTGATCCTTTGCAAACTACAAGGCTGGAGAGATTGGCAACCTCTCTGAACTCATTGGGAGAAAAGTTATTTGTTGTGTGTAGGTCCACGTCTTCTTATAGCGCTAGAGCAGCGGATACCTACTTGTTGATCCTCGAAGTGCTCCTAGTTTGATAAGCCTTACAGTCCTCGTGTAAGGGAAATCTGCTGCTGACTACATCTCCACCTTCCACTTGGGGTAACCAACGAGGGGCGAGAAGTATATCCATCAACTCGTCCTCACAGCCCTAGATGGACTTGGGGCGGCGACCAAGGTGGTGGAGGCGCCCTAGGGTGGGCCTTGAGGCCCAAGGTGGCCTCCATGCCTAGGGTTTGGCCACCTCCACCCCTTGTTGTGCCTTGGGCTGCGCACCTGCCCAGCTAGGGATGGTTCCCATCCACTCTTGGCCCATGTAGCACTTTGGGGCTAGTGGCCCATCCCGGTGGACCCCCGGAACCCTTCTGATGGTCCCGGTACATTACGGGTTTCGACCGAAACACTTCCAGTGACCAAATCCTCACTTCCTATATATGAATCTATACCTCCGGACCATTCGGGAACTATTCATGACGTTCGGGATCTCATCCGGGACTCTGAACAATCTTCAGTAACCACGTACACTATTCCCCTATAACCCTAGCATCATCGAACCTTAAGTGCGTAGACCCTACGGGTTCCGGAACCATGCAGACATGACCGAGACATCTCTCCGGCCAATAACCAATAGCGGGGTATGGATATCCATGTTGGTTCCCGCATGTTCCACGATGATCTCATCGGATGAACCACGATGTCGGGGATTCGATCAATCCCATATGCAATTCCCTTTGTCTATCGATATGATACTTGTCGGAGATTCCATCGTCGGTATCCCTATACCTTGTTCTATCTCGTTACTGGCAAGTCTCTTTACTCATTCCGTAACACATCATCCCGTGACTAACTCCTCATTCACATTGAACTCATTATTATGATGGATTACCGAGTGGGCCCAGAGATACCTCTCCCTCACACGGAGTGACAAATCCGAGTCTCGATTCGTACAACCGAACATATACTTTCGGAGATACCTGTAGTGCACCTTTATAATCACCCAATTACGTTGTGACGTTTGATACACCCAAATCACTCCTACGGTATCTCGGAGTTACACAATCTCATGGTCTAAGGAAATGATACTTGCCATTAGAAAAGCTTTAGGAGGCGAACAACACGATCTAGTGCTATGCTTAGGATTGGGTCTTGTCCATCACGTCATTCCCCAATAATGTGATCCCGTTATCAATAACATCCAATGTCAGGAAACCATGATCATCTATTGATCAACGAGCTAGCCAACTAGAGGCTCACTAGGGACACATTGTGATCTGTATATTCACACATGTATTACGGTTTCCGGTTAATCCAATTATAGCATGAATAATAGACAATTATCATGAACCAGGAAGTATAATAATAACCACTTTATTATTGCCTCTAGGGCATATTTCCAACATAATCATCGTTCCACATCAATATAATCAAGAAGGAGGTAGGGTTTTACCTCTTCAAGAGGGCCCGAACCTACGGTAAATATTGTCTCCCCTTCTCACCTACAACCCATTGATCCAAGGTCTACTGTTCGGAACCCCTACCCGAGATCTGCCTATTTTGACACCGACATTGGTGCTTTCATTGAGAGTTCCGTCGTTGGATCACTCGAAGGATCGATCGCCCGCCTGATCATCAGTGATCGAATCAGCAACGAGGGTATCATCGCCCCCGGACTGGTCCTCACGCTCGACAGCATCATGCTGCGCGTGGACTCAACTGGCCTTCTTGGCCAGATCGGAGGTTTTGTCCCCGGTCAGCAAACAATGTTTAGAGATTTCGAATTCTCCGTCGACTCCCACGACAATCTGTTCCCTGACGAAATCTCGACCATGACCGATGAAACTCAAAATCCCAAAGCCTTAACTCCGGGTCTCTTGTCCAGCCACGGCCTTGGTCACCTCTTTGTCGAAGAGTCGGCCTTGAGCTCAGACCCGAGCACTATTATCGGACCACACCGAACGACCATTGCCGAACTTGCATCCCTTTCAGGAGCGACGGAGGTCAATTCCAAAATTCTCTAAAAGATTGATTAGGACAACCTCGCGATGCTAAATGAGTTGCTCGACCAGATCCAATCGCTTCAAATCTCATATAACCGGAGCCCGACCTGTGAAAATATCGGCTCCGAGGTGGACCATCAGGACTTTTATGGCCCACCCACCACCCACTTGGTTGCCACTTTCAAAGACTTAATTGACACATTGGACTACGCTTTCGAACAACTCGAGGACATGGACGACAAGGCCCATCACCCCACCCCATAAATACTTGGCGGTGGACCCCAACGTCCACCTACGATGTTTACATGGTAGACACGCCCCATGACACGGGCGATGTCACAACCAAGAAAAACGACGATAAGTCCGCGGAGGAGCCCTCAAATCGCAGAAAGCCGCGTATGCGTGCCAAAGCAAATAAGGGAATGAGCTGCACACAAGCTACAGGGGAAACATAACCCCAGAAGACTACGACAATCCGGAAGCTCCCGAGCAACAACCAGAGGAACCGGACAACGCCGATCCCGATGATCTCAATAATTCTGATGATGATGACTACCTTCCCCTGTGGACGATGAAGACGGCTTTGAGGCCAAACACATCCTAATCCCCCAGGACCCTCATGGCCAGGAGCAGCTCCGGTAGTAGCTTATAGCTACCGCTCAGAGCCTAAAAGTGAAGCAATGACAGCTCTAGACCGAACAGGACACCATTAACAGTAGGTGGACAAATATCCTGGCCGGCGAAGAAGGATACAACACCAAGTAGCTGGATCAAAAGAAAAGCTACCCGCGCTGGCGCCTGCTGCCTTAGTTCGACGACGATGCCCCATAGCACATGTCCCCTAGGTGCACGGACTATGACCAGCCTAATCGCATGCCTCGAGGACGCGATAGAGCGGCCAGAGAGACCGAGTATAGACCTGAGCCTCCTCGCAGAAAAGGCAAAGAACATGTACACCCTAGGGATGGACACGACCGATGAACATGTCACCACAGATCCATCTATGGATCTAGGAGGTACTCCCCCACTCGATGGGACAAAGTACCACCTCTGGTCGCTTACAAAAACAAAGGTCGGGAACTCTACCAGGCTTAACCCGGAGCCGATCTCCGGCACAACATAGCCCGGATCAGAGGTGCCACTCACCCATTGTGTTTCAAAAATGAGGTCATGCAGCACCAATTCCCGGAAGGGTTTAAACTTATGAACATTGAACAATACGACGGGACGAGAGATCCCACCATGTGGATAGAAGATTTCCTTCTGCACATCCATATGGCCACGGGAGTCATATCCATGCACCAAAATACTTCCCCCTAAAGCTCAAAGGACCGACATGGCACTGGCTAAACAGCCTACGTGAAGACTCCATTGCGGGTTGGGAAGAGCTCGAGGAGGCTTTCCTGTTTAACTTTCAGGGAACCTATGTTCGGCCACCAGATTCATCTGACATGAGCAACGTCGTTCAAAAGGCGGGCGAATCGGCCAGAGAATTCTAGAACCGGTTCCTCACCAAGAAGAATCAAATCATGGACTATCCGGATGATGAGGCAATAACCTCTTTTAGGCACAACATCCGGGACGAATGGCTGGCCTGACAGCTCGGCCAGGACAGACCGAGAACAATGTCCGCCCGTACTTCCCTCATCACCTGCTTTTGCGCACGCAAAGATAATTGGCTAGCTCGCCGCAGCCACAATGCGGATGGCCCTCAAACCTATGAAGTTCGGGACGGAAACGACAAGATAAGAAAAAACAAGAACAAACACCGCTACCGTAATAGTGATGCCCACGACACAACAGTAAATGTTGGATTCCGTAGCTCAAAACCTGGACAATGGAAGAAACCCTTTAAAGGGAACATAGATGGACCGACTCAATGGGATAAAATCATGGAAAGGCCCTACCAGATCTATGGCACCCAAAACAAGCCCGCCACCCACGCCAACCCTAAATGTTGGGTGTTCAAATGGGCCGGCAAGTTGGCTGTCGACGAACATAACAGGGGCTCACGAAGTGAAGACGATGAGTAGCCTCGCGGCCCAAACACTTGGGGCCAAAAACAGTTCCCCCTGAGGTCAAACCCGTCAATACGATCTATGTCACTTATATACGAAAAAAAGGAGAGGAAGTGTGCCCTTGAGGAGGTATACGCCGTAGAGCCTGTGGCCCCAAAATATAATCCGTGGTCGGCTTGCCCGATCACATTTGACCATAGGAATCATCCGACCAACATCCGTCATGGAGGATCGGTCGCCCTCGTCCTAGATCCCATTGTAGATGGGTACCACCTCACTAGGTTCCTTATGGATGGAGGAAGTTGTCTTAATCTGATTTACTCAATTATGTGAAAAAGATGGGCATAGACCCATCAAGAATCAAACCAAGTCGCACTACCTTTAAAAGAGTGATTTCGCGCGTCGAAGCCAACTGCTCTAGTACGATAACACTGGAGGTTGTGTTCGGCTCACCTGATAACTTCCGTAGAGAAGACTTGATCTTCGACATCGTACCCTTTTGCAACGGATACCACACACTACTCGTCCACACAGCTTTTGCCGGCTTCAATGTTGTGCCCCACTATGCCTATATGAAGCTCAAAATGCCTGGACCCAAGGGAGTTACCAATGTCAATGGCGACACAGAGTGCTCTCTCTCGACCGAGGAACACACAGCCGCCTGGCAGCTGAATGACAATACGACACTGAAACATCAAGCCACAGGCTGATAAGCAAGGTGCGACAAGCAGGCAAGCGAGCTGGAGCTCAATCAGATCTACCGGAGACTTCTTCAGCTCAGAGTAAACAGGGACAGGCCTCCCACAGCACGGCCAGAGCACCTTCAAGGAATGTCCTGCTTAGACACAATTTCATTCTTAATATTCTATGGGGAGCCATGGGAGCCAACCACCAAGGATCATGTGTACGGCTCGACCGAGCCATGGTCCAAACATCTCTACGAACAAAAGTGGGGTATCATGAAGAATTCCCGAAAGCATCCACCTCTACCTAGTCATCGGCAGCTTTTCAAGACCCTCTATTCAAGGTCCGCCTGCTGGAAGCAACTTCCTATAAAGGATAGTACCCCCACCTCTAAAAAGAGTAGTAGAAATACTGCAGCCGAAAACAGGGC
The DNA here is from genome assembly GCF_904849725.1 of Hordeum vulgare subsp. vulgare. Classification (NCBI taxonomy): domain Eukaryota; kingdom Viridiplantae; phylum Streptophyta; class Magnoliopsida; order Poales; family Poaceae; genus Hordeum; species Hordeum vulgare. The sequence continues at coordinate 270,444,812 of NC_058519.1, read as the reverse complement.
GGATGTCAAGCCACCCATGGAAGGCCAGAGGGAAATAGTTACTCTAAAAATATGTATCTCAAGAAACAATAGTTACCTGTAACAGCTGCCTTGGTGCTACTAGTTATAAAAATTTCCCCCACACATTTTTTGTAGACTTACTTTTACAAGGATCGTTGTATGCATGTGTTTCATACTCATCGGCGCTGATAGGTCAAACTTATTTTACACATACTAAGTGCGACCGACCATTATACCGGGGGCTTGGATGATAATACTGCCCCGAGCACTACCCCACCACTACTTTTTTAGTGCCCGGTTTCTCGGGTTTTCCTTTATATGCATCGACTCCGAATTATGTCTTGGCTCTATAGTGGGGTTGCCCCGCTCCTGCACTTACCTCCTCACGTTACACTAGTTCGGCTAAGGGGTAAAGGGAGAACCACTACAATTATACTACCAGCTAGTTTGGATAAAAATACCCTAGGGGAGAAAGCCTAAAATTGACCGTCATAATGGGCGAGAACTGGTGTGCAACCCAAGCTCAAATACAAAAACCTTTGGAGGTTATTCCGTGTTATACGTGACGTTCGCACCTTTACAGACCTTGTGGTAGCTATTTTGATATTCGGTTTATCCGATTACCACAAAAAAGCCGGAGACTTCCTATCAGCCCCCGAATTCAAATTCCTAAGGCTAAGTGAAAGCGATAAAGCCGCATAGTCTGATTGCCTCGTTTCCTCCGCACACTACCGCCTTGGGGCACTGACACATCGGCTAAGGGTAATAGTACGGACGTTGAAACACCCCAAGTAGTCTCTACCTAGGGGCTGAAGCCGACGACTGGTAACTTTCGGATGAAACGACTAAAACTCAAGAGTCAAAATAATGCAGAAGTGCATCTCATTCAAGAGTACCATCATTAAAATAATTTTTTCGGAGGCACACGACAATACACTCTCTCAAAGAGTACATCTTTGGAGCATTGAGCTTCTATAACCCGAGCACCCTCCATTGCGGAGGGAAAATACAACTCGGGACGTTTGTGCTCCTTGCCCGCAGGCGGAGGGGCAGTTGCCATCGTAAGGGGCATCACCCCCGGAAAGTGCACCATCGTCCGCGCAAAGGCCAACCAAGCTCCATATATGCAGACGGAGCACTTCAGGACCTTGATCCGGGGCACGACATTGAACAACTTCTACACCAAGTCAAAGTAGATGCTCGGAAGAGGCTCGGTAGGACGCTGGACAGAATGATCCTTGATGGTCGGCTCTGCTATCCTATGCAGCTTCATGAGCTGTTTCATCTGATAGCTCAGACTGGGGTTGGCTCGGGAGTCTGAAACTGAGCCCAGGAAAGCCTCCACTCCATGTCCCCATCATGGGACGTGTAATGCTTCGTTGCTTCTGTCATACTCCATGGGAGGTCCGAGAAGGCGCGTGAGGAACGCCATATCCACATAAGAAAGGCATACATATTTCCACCAAAGGCACATTGCAATAAGAATGGCTTACCATTTACCATCAGCCTGGCCTCACACACCTCTTGTTCAAAGAACCTCCAGTCCAGCCGCTTCGATTTGAGCTCGGTGGACCGCTTGGAGAGCTCGGTCATTTTCTCCCGGAATTTCTGTTCCAAGGCTTCACACTTAGAACTGGCCTCTTGCAGCTCTTGTTGAATATCCACCACCCTGGCCTCATGATTGCTGGTATTAACCTTGAGGGAGCTCAGCTCGGCAACTACGTGTTCGACTGGCACCTTGTGACCAGCGGCCTCCTGCTTGGACTTCTCCAATTCGGCCTTGAGCTTTTTGAACTCTTGGTCCTGGGATGCTGACCAAATCGATATCAGGGGTCAGATATTAAAGCTGGGACTGTCCATCTCTACTAAGGCAAATAAGAATTTTTACAACACTTACTAAAACTTACCCAGCCTTTCATCGAGCCAGTCATTTTTACAACACGACTGAGCTCTTCGTCGAAAACCTTGAGTTTTTGGTTCAGCTCGACAATCTCCATAGAGTTGGCATCAACAATGAATGATGAGGCCTGGAAGGCAAAATTATGAATTAAAAGGACTCCGAGTTATCAAAACACGAGACACTCGGCTGGAATTACTCCAGCAAGCAGTTATAATCGGAAAGTCTCTGAATTATTTTTCTTTATGCCTAGGAGTTATTTTGAGCCACAGATAAGCTTGTCAAACTTACCCATGGCTCGGGGTCTAGTATACGGTAAAGGCAATAAAAACCTTATAATAAACTGAAAATGTCATATGTCTATGTCTTAACTTAAAGCCTGCCAGCAAGCCATTGAAGGCTTCGCTCAATCCGTTGTTAACGGACTGAATACTCTGTAGAACTACACGCATAAGGGTGCGATGTTCATCCGCGATGGATGAGGTGACCAAGAAATCCTCCATCATAGCCGGCCACCCAACCACAACCTTCTCTGTTACGGGCGGCGCCGGAGGCGGCACATAAGACCCCGAAAGATCAGAGCTCCCTAAAGCTTTCTACGAGCAAAGCTTGGAGGGAATTGGGCTCCCTGTCTGCTTGCGGGGAGGGAACCAACCTCCTTGGTCCCAGTGACCGAGGCGTGCACCTCGGCCAGGACCTGCCGGTCTTCGGTGGTTGGTGCATCAACTTCAGCTATGACCTCCCGGTCTAGGGAGGCCGGTGTATCAATTTCGGCAGGGACCTCCCTGTCCTCGGCGTTCAATGTACCCACCTCGGCCATCACCACATCATCTCTCGTCGGCGGGGCCGGATGGGATATCACCTCCGCCACCTCATTCGAGACCCGGGGAAGGGTATTGCGGGACACATTCCCGCTCTCTACGAGATTGGCGGGCAGCGAACCCCCTCTGAGACCTAGTCCATTGGAAGGTCTCGATCAGGGCTGCCACAAGAACAACTCGTTTCTTATTATTAAAAAAATCCAGTGCGATTCCTCTAAATAAAGGATTGGACTCCATACCTTTGGGTCAGGGGCTTGACCATCTGGAAATATCCCTAGAGGAAATAATAAATTAGTTATTATTATATTTCCTTGTTCATGATAATCGTCTATTATCCATGCTAGAATTGTATAGATTGGAAACTCCAATACATGTGTGGATACATAGACAACATACTGTCCCTACTGAGCCTCTAAGGACTAGCTTGTTGATCAAAGATGGTCAAGGTTTCCTGACCATAGACATGAGTTGTCATTTGATAACGGGATCACTTCATTAGGAGAATGATGTGATGGACAAGACCAAAACTATGAAGATAGCATGTGATCGTGTTAGTTTATTGCTACTGTTTTGTGCATTTCAAGTATTTGTTTCTATGACCATGAGATCATGCAACTCCCGGGCATCGTAGGAATGCCTTGTGTGTATCAAACGTCACAACGTAACTCGGTGACTATAAAGGTGCTCTATAGGTACCTCCGAAGGTGTCTGTCAGGTTGGCGTGAATCAAGACTGGGATTTGTCACTCCGTATGATGGAGAGGTATCTCTAGGGCCCACTCGGTAATACAACATCACGATGAGCTTGCAAGCAATGTGACTAAGGAGTTAGTCATGAGATCTTGTATTACGGAACGAGTAAACAGACATACCAGTAACAAGATTGAAATAGGTATAGAGATACCGATGACGGGATCTCAGCAACTAACATACCGATGGACAAAGGGAACAACGAACAAGATTGATTGAATCCTTGACATCGTAGTTTGACAGATAAAGATCTTCCTAGAATATGTAGGAGCCAATATGGGCATCCAGGTCCTGCTATTGGTTATTGACCGGAGAGTGCCTCGGTCATATCTGCATAGTTACGTGACCCGCACGGTCTACAGCTACGTCTCCAACGTATCTACTTTTCCAAACACTTTTGCCCTTGTTTTGGACTCTAGTTTGCATGATCTGAATGGAACTAACTAGGACTGACGCTGTTTTCAGCAGAATTGAATTGGTGTTATTTTTGTGCAGAAAAAAAAGTTCTCGGATTTACCTGCAAATTTATGGAGAATATTTTTGGACTTAATTAAAATACCGGTGAAACAATCTACCAGAGAGGGGCCACCCCCAGGCCACAAGTCTGCAGGGAGCGGCCCCCTAGGCCGCGCCCCCTGCGCTTGTGGGGCTCCTGAATCTCCACCGACCTCGTTTCCACTCCTATATATTCCCATCCATGGAGAAAAAATCAAGGAGAAGACTTCATCGCGTTTTACGGTGTGGAGCCTTCGC